>NC_143019.1:17329576-17652493 GCF_055824585.1 Amblyomma mixtum
CTTTTTTGTAAGGACCGGCAAATGTTTCTTCCCTCCCCTCTGGCGCTATCACTCAACGCCTCCTCCTTCTTCTGATATAAACCTTGAAAAACAAAATGTGAAGAAGGAGAAAAAATTGCAACTTGCATTGTGTTGTATAAAATCACTGGGATCCTGCAAACCATGCATTAAGTGTTCGTTACAGATGTAAAAAATTAAACATAGAGAGTAAACAATCAAAGAGAAAACAAGTGCCACCAGTTGTCCAGGCATTCCAGAAATTCATGATGATGACCATCAACAACAAGCTGCAGTGTTACATGACAGGAACAATAGAAGTAAAACTAAATGCAAATCATTAACACTTCTGCACATTCTGTAGCACACTGCGACTACTTGCTTAGACCTAAACGTGCAAAGAAAGGCATCACAGTGCAAACTACATGCTCATAGCAACAGATATCACTCATGCAGTGCCAGAATTGTAACTGACAGTATGAAATTCAGTTCTTTCTGATGACTACAATAAGCAAGACTACAAGAATGTTTTCTATCTGCGAATGCAATAAAATGCACATAAGCTATGGGTTTATTTTCACGGGAGTTGAAATTCACTCTAGTAATATCTGACTGCAATACAATGAAAGCTACTGCTGCTGCTCATGCAGAGATGTTTTCCAAAGCAAATCCCCTTTCATACGAGCACATGAGCCATTCAGAGTTCATCATAAACAGACAAGAAGTAAACTAAGGCAAAGGCAACTCACACATGCAAACACAAAACACACACCATGACACCAGAAAGCAAAAGTGTGAAGAGAGCACACCTGGTAGTTTAAATGAAATAAAAAAAACACAAGCAGTGACATGAGACTCTACATGGACTTGCGTCAGAGCTCTAGTTACTTTGATGCACACAGATGGTATGAGGGACAGAGAAGCAGTTCTTTGCATGCAAAGACACTGCTCTGCAGTCATATGGGGACTGAAACTGGCGGATATTTACACAAAGGCTACGGATGCTGCAGCGGAAGCATCGATGGCTGATATGGCCATAGCTCGCAACTGGAACCATCCACTTGCAGTAATTGACAAGGAGGAAGCAGCGTGCAACATTATGTTTTTAAGCTGCTTCAACATTTGAGAGAATTCCTTTCATCACACTTTCCTATGTGGGCAGTGCATAGCTATTGAAGACGCCCCAAAAAACTGAATGCCACTCACTGGCACACAACTGTGATGCAGTGTATAAATAAGAACTGCTCCATTGCACCAAGTGGCAATTATGCACATATACAATATCTACTTGTGTAATAAACCCACTCCATGCTTTCATCACTTAAAATTTACGTCCTTTTTTTTTCTTTAACCTCATCTAAAAAAGCGCACACATGACCACACCTTGGCAGCACTGCTGAAGAACTGATAGCGAAAAGTGACATTGAAGCCTTCCATCAGGTGCCAAAGTTAAAAATTGATAAGGCAGAAAACATTGCATTGCAGTTCCAAGACATGCATGAAGTGGGACGCTGTCCTGAAGAAGACCAAGAAAGCACGCCTAACAAATGATGATCCAGGTCTTGACAACCAAGCCCCTGTTTTTGCGGATGAACATCTTTGTCCTGCTCTCAAGAAACTGCTTGCGATGGCTGTAAAAAAAAGCACGAACACAAATGGAAATCAGTCTGGTCATACAGTGGCAAAATCTATGCAAAGCAAACAGATAGAAGGCAGCTCAGCCGTGTTGATAGAGCAAGAAATTGATCTCAAAAAAATATTTTTGTCGTCAGTATAGGGCTTGTTTATTTGATTACGCAGACTAACTAGTGCACTATGCGTTCTATAGATTCTGTTATGAAATATCAAGAATTAATTTGCCCTAAAGATGTTGAAACTCCTGCAAAATCTTGAAAATTTGTTCCTTATATCAATGCACGGTCTGTGAATGGAAAGGAGACCATTCTTACTTCATTTCTGGATGACCTTAGCTTTAAATTTAGTATTGTGATGTTATTGGAAATGTGGTATCTTGATAGTTGCCAAATGTTAAAATTACAAGGTTATAACAATTTCTTTTTAAATCGTACTGACAGACGAGGTGGTGGTGTTGCAGTTCGTGTCATGGCGAGAAAGGACTGTGAAATCGCACCTGACTTTAGCAAAGTAACATCTCATTTTGAGGTAACCGCCTTACAATGCGAAAAAGAAACCATATTTGTTGTATATTGTTCACCAGGAGGCAATATAAAACCTTTCATTATCTGCCGCTGTGGCTCAATGATTATGGTGCTCAGCTGCTTACCCAGAAGACGCGAATTCGATACCAGCCACGACGGTCGAATTTCGATGAAGGCGAAATTATAGAGGCCCATGTACTGTACAATGTCATGGCAAGTCAAAGAAGCCCAGGTGGTCAAATTTTCCGGAGGCCTTCACTACGGCGTCCCTCATAGCCTGAGTAGCTTTGGGGCGTTAAACCCCCATTAACCATAAACAAAAATTTGTCATTCAGTTTTATAGATATTGCTGGGATATGTGCGCAGCAACAATTTCCACCTTGTCCGCAGTGGCGATTTTAACATCCCAACTACCACATGAAATCAGCCCAATATTGTAAATAAATGGTTTTGCTCGTGCCTTTGTTGGACCGGCCTTTGCGAATATATTTCTAATACTGGGAAGATTAATTGTGCTCCTCGGAATAAATATACTTGATTACACCAACACTACTCGAAAATTTAACACTGTGTTGCAATCTTCTTGTTTTCTAAACCTAATCAAAATACATACAAGAGTTATTGTCAATACGCAATCAGCACTAAATTTCATTTTGACAAATATTAATACCAGGGTTCATAGCTCTGGTACTTTCATTTCTGTTATGCCCTTTCATAGTAATAGTACAGAAACAAGAGAACACAAGGAGATCATTATAGTTCAATCCATCACTCAGAATACTTTTGAAATGTTCGAACAATTGACGTGATTACTTATGATTGGCCTTGAGTCCTCAGCAAAATGAAGATGAATGATGCTTACGATGAATTTATTAAAATCTTTGTGAACACATATGCAATAGATTTTCTGTTGATGCCACTCAAGGTGTCAAGGAAAACGAGAAAACTGTGGATATACCGGGAACATTTAGGATTGATCAGAAAGAAAAATCGTCTTTATCATTTTTTTATCTGATCACACCGCTATGAAAAATTACTATGTGTGGCTGCGAACTGAAAGATCGCGACCTGGCTGAACACATGAACCAGTACGTCCTTTGTAAACATTGCAACACTGACTAGTACTCCACCAGATGCAGTTGCCCTAGCTTATAATTGTGTTGAAAGCTTATTTCTTGCTCCTACAGATGAGAACGAAATATGTAGCACATTCAGGGTCTAAATAATAGTAGATCCCTGGATACTGACAATATTCAAATTAAACCTGTTAAATATGCATCAAAATTGCTAATGTCTGCCCTTGTTTATATCTTTAACCTGGTACATGAGTCAGGTATATTTCCAACTGCTATGAAATGTGCACGGGTATCTATACAATATAAAGGCGATGATCACACACTTGCATCCAATTACCGGCTAATTTCCGTATTTCCAGTATTTTGCAAGGAATTAGAAAAGCTAATTTTTTGTCATATTACAATATTTTATGATAAAAAAGGTATTTTAACAGATTCACAGTATAGTTTTAAGAAGGGTCAGTCCACTGAGGCTGCATTGCTAGCCCTGAAACAAACAATTTTGGAAAATACTGATGATAATTTATTGACAGCCCAAGTTTTATCGATTTCAGCAAAGCGTTCGACTGCATTGATCAGAATATTCTCATTGATAAACTTTCATCGTATGAAATTCATGGGACAGGTTTGGCTTTTCTACACTCCAACTTGGAGAATAGGAATCAGTGTGTATGCATAAACGACCAAAGGTCATCTCACTTGCAATAACAAGTGGCGTACAACAAGGAAGTATTTTGGGTCCCCTTTTATTTAATATTTACCTAAACGATATTGAAAATGATCGACTCCTCAGTTCAATTTGTGATCTATGCATGCTGACGATAGTATGTACCTTACTAATTTCTGAGAGTAATACCAGCCAACTAATCGCAGCATGCAACCATATCCTCAAAAAACTATCAGCATGGACCACTGTAAATCAAATCAAGGTTAACCCAATTAAATCTAAAGGTGTTATCTTCCGTGCTAAGAATAAAGTAGTTCATCCACTACATTCACTCATTTTTCAAAACCAGCAAATAGAGTCTTGGTGTATTCTTTTCTTCCCACATTTTAAATGGGATGCTCATATATCCCACATAAAAGCTCTCTGCTGTCGCCGGTGCAACCTCACGATGCCACACATTCTTTCCCATAAGCGCCAAACTTTAAATACATTACGCTCTATTTTTCTTTCACATATGTTACTGTAACCTGGTCTGGGCAACAACTAATGCAAATATGCATAAACTTTCCGTCTTGCAATGAAAAATTATCCGTCTGATCGTAAACTCTGAAGCAACGTCGAGTATTAATCCCAGAACAGCAATGTCACTCAATGTGAACCGTGTAGAAAAAAAAAATTCAGGGACACTTTGACTGTCTAAAGTGCGTAAAGGCGAAATCGTTTTCAGCACCACTTTCCCTATGTGACACTGGTGACGTCACCACTGGATGACGTCACATATAATTGATGACAAAGCGATGACAAATTACTAATTAGTGACTAATTTTTGATTGACTAAATACTAACTGCTAATTAATGACGCTTAAGCTTCGCCTTTAGGAGTGGAAGACGACAGCGTGTTGTAGCGCTGCCAGGCAGTTCACGGAACGCCACCACCCATTCGGCGCGATGCCTTGCCCTTTGAACGCAATGCTTTTTGAGGAAAGGAAATGGCGCAGTAATTCTTTGTCATCTCGGTGGACACCAGAACCGCACCCTACAGGAAGGGGGGAACGTCACCACCCGTTCGGCGGGATGCCTTGCCCTTTGAATGCGACGCTTTTTGAGGGAAGGGAATTGCTCTGTCATCTCGGTGGACACCCGAACCGCACCGTACATGAAGGGAGGAAGTGGGAGTGAAAGAAGAAAGAGAACGAGGGGCCGTAATGAAGAAATTGAAAATCGTATTAAAGGAGGGTAAATTACACAGTAACTGTCTCGTATATCTCGATGGACACGCACCCGTCAAAACGCGGACACATGTGCCGATACGCGGCTGTCGATACGGCTGCCGACACGGCTGCTAACGACAGTATGAGGCATTAAAAGCTTTCGCCTTAAAAATTAGCTGCGGTTAACTACATGCTGAACCTGGATACGCGGTTTGGCGTCTGTAACGCGTTCCGGACACTGGATAGGCGTCGCGTCCAACCGGCTACCCTGGCAGGTGGCAGTTAATAGTTGATCGCAAGAGTCTGCTCACCCAATGAACGCAGCTGCGCTGCCGCGCACCTGCCACAACGTTGTCAGCGGTAAGGCATGCAGCCCACATCTCTCTCTCACCCCCTCCCCACCCCGTACCTCAAAGCGCGATTCAGGACAGGGAGCCAGTTATGCACATTTCCTTTCCTTAAAATCATCGGAGTCTAAATGGGCGTCTAAAACATAACGCCAATGAACAAAACGAACGCCGACGGCCTAAGGCTTAAGCGCCGCGTTTCTGCCCCAATCCCACACGCCACAATTTAAGATGTGCGGAAAACACACCTGACGGTGGACAGAACGTGAGAGGCGCACTTCTGCACACCATGCCTCGTCAAAAAAATTACTGAGAGACAGTTTGGAAATTCTAAAGTGTGCTTGGCGAAACCAACCCACCGTACATGGATCGTCGCACGCGCATTCGCTCCTTGTGCTTCCGCGGCGCTTGGTGTCGGGAGAATCTGCCGTCCGCTGCCGCTTCCCCGAACCGCTTGGCGCAGAATCACTGGGCCGCTTCAGAACCGTGCGTCTCTCACACACGACTGCAACGAGACTTCTGGCGACGGAGCGGCTGTACAGCTACCACTGCCGACGCGCGCGCGCTAGTTCTACCGTTACAATGTGACGTCACGGTTGCTATGAGCAGCTGCGCCCCCTCCGGCGCGCCGGTTGATGAGGAGGGGAGAAGGTTGCGCCGCTGCGCGGGGGAGAGGTCACAGTTGGCACGATTTCATCGCACGGACGGACATCGCGAGTATGAGCCATAAAAGGCTTTCGCCTTAAAAGAGGTATCGGAGTGCCAAGCCAGCCGCCAAGGCACACGCCAGCTAGCCTCCCGCCACCATGTCAGGCTCCACCCAAACACCGCACAGCCGCTCTATGATCCGCAAGCCCCAGGCCCTGCGGCTCACCCCGGAGTCCTTCCTGGTTCTGCAGCCTGCCGCACAGAAACAGCCGTCTAACCCTAACAAGCCCAAGGCCCGGACCCGCTCCTGGTTCTGAACCATGCCACCACCACCTCCAGTCGTCCAGAGACCACCCACTGGCCGCTGCACTATTGAGGTGAGCAGGGCAGGCATAGCCTCTCGGAACTCCACCAACATCCCCTATGAAGAGCTGCTGTGTGTACGCACACAGCTCGCCTCCCTCCAAACCACCAGCAGCCACCTCCAGGCCCAGCTGCATGCCCATCAGCAGGCCCGAACCGCTGCCCCAGCGCCAGTGGCCCAGGCTGTTCCTACCTCCACTCTTCCACTGCACCTCTCCCTACTCGCGAACCATTGGCCAAGAAGCGGGCTGCAACTCCCGCTACCTCTCTGACCACAGCAACCCCAGCCGAGCGAACCCTAGTCCTCCCAAACTCGGAGGGAGGAGGAGGCCACAATTCAAGGCTCGGTGCAGACGGCCACCCAGGCCTTCACCAGTGCATTCTCCAACCTCACTAGCCATTTAGACTTTCGCTCCCCAAATTCATGAGCGATTTAATGATCAAGAGGCTCGCCAAGCGACAGCTTGTGCTGCTGCATGGCCTAAAAGGAAGGCCCAGCTCCACACCTCCTCTAATTTCTCCAAGGCAAACGACACCTTCAGTGATGGCGAGACCATGCACTAGCCTCACCATCTGGTAGTGGAACTGTCGAGGTTTTGGTTCCAAGCGGAGACTGGCTCACTAGTTCCTAGCACGGGCAGATTGCCCCGACATGCTCATGCTGGAAAAGCCCTCCAATCCCCTTATCATACCCAGCTACGTGCCCATCGTCCCCATTTCTCCTACACCCACTCAGGTTGCTGTTCTTGTATGCAGTGAGTGCACACCATCTCCCACCCATCCCCGAAATAGATCAACTTCTCATCGAACTTGTGGTGCAGCGCACTCGGGATAATATAGTCTCTTCATCCTCAACATATACAGGCACCCAGAGTGGCTGCCGCACGACTTCAACTGACTATTCACACTTGCCAAGCACGACACACAAATGCCTCCTCGTAATTGTAGAGGATTTCAATGCCCTACACAGGGCCTGGGGCTACACAGCCGACATCTACAAAGGGTGCAGGGTATGGCTCGCAGCTCAGCAGGCCGGCTTCTCCCTTCTCACAGACCCCACCACCCCTACTTGCATCGGGAGCAGCGTCTGCGCAGACACTGCTCCCAACCTCACCTTCACCCACCGCCTCCCGCACTCTACGTGGTGTAACACTCAAGTGAATCTGGGTATTGATCACTACATTATCGAGATTCTCCTACAAGCAGGCCAAATATGCAGACCCTCTTGTGGTGCTACCATCACAAAGTGGGACTCGTTCCACACCTCCCGGACAGCTTGCACTCTAGACCCTATATCAGACAAAGCTTGTTGGTCTGACCAACTCCAGCATGACCAACTCCTGACTAACCAATGCAGCTGTATTAGAAGGCCTCCAAGCATGTACAAATACCATGTACAAAACCACCATGCATGTACAAATACGTCCATGATTTCCTCTCTGAACGCATAGCCACACTCACCTTGGGCGCAGACTGGCTCCCCAGTGTCTCAGTGGGAGCACGAGGAACGCCTCAGGGTCCTGTGCAATCTCCTATCCTCTTCAACATATCCATTCCCTAAGTTCCCCGTCAAATCGCCCAAGTCCCCGACATAAATTTCAGATTCTATGCTGACAATATCGCTGTCTGGGCCAATCGAGGAAGTTATGCCAACATTGAAGACAGCCTACAGTCAGCTCTCAACATCATGAACTCCTATGTTTACACGCGCAGCCTAGCCTGGTTCTCTTCCAAATCAGAACTCTTCCTCTATCGCAACAAGCCGCACGATCCCACCAACCCTCCAATCTCATTCACGCTACGGAACCACCTAATTGCCATTGTCTCCTAGATTTGCATCCTGGCACTCGTTCTTCACTCCAACGGCGTGCACGACGACACCCTCCAAGCTCTCCAGACCCAAAGCCAGCAAGTCACTCATCTAATCTGGTGCGTGGCGAACCACCGCGCAGGTCTGCTTGAGAGGAACACTCTCCGCCTCACCCAAGACTACATCATGAGTCGCATGGCTTACTCATTCCCCTACCTCCCTCTAAAGCAGAAGGAGCGAGACCGCATCATTGCACTCCTCAGGAGCTGCACAAAGGTCGCCCTTCACCTTTCTGGCAGCTCCTCTACTGCCCGTCTCCTCAGACTCGGTACCCACAACACATTTGAGCAGCTGGAAGAAGCCACTCTAACAGTGCAGCTGACTAACCTGTTGGGCACCGCAGCAAGCTGCTCTCTAGTCTGTTAGTTAGGCATCGCCCCGATCACCCATCCTTCTAAAGGGGGTTCCCCTACCTTCAGACCTATGCTCTCATCTCATCATCCTTCCCATCCCTAAGAACATAACCCTGAGCACGACGGAGTATGCATGGCGTCCACACCAAAGCACTGCACAAGCCGTACGGCGACAGTTCCGAAGTAGCCTACGTGTACATGGCAGCGTACTCATCGGGCTACCAAATGGTCCTCGCTAACACTAACATTCAGGACCGATTACTCGCATCAGGCTCCATCACCAACGACTCATCCAAAATTGCAGAGGAAGTGGCCATTGCGCTCGCTCTCATCTCCACCTCTGCCACCAAAATTCTCTCTAACTAAAAATCCACCCTTTCCAATTTCGACAAAGGCCTGATAGCTCCACCGTGGCTCGGCTTCTACGCTTCTGGCATCCCACAGCCCCATAACCCTTATCTGGACGCTCGCACACGCAGGCTTACCGGCTGACGAGGAGGTCCAATCTCTCACCCGAGGTCTCACTGTCCGAGCCAGAGTTAGACCCCTTCCGCCATCCCGGGAGCGTCTGCTTACTTTCAGAGATATCCTTACCCAGTACCGAGGTACCCCGCGTGTTTATGTAATAGTTTACATATCGCTGCCTCCCTCCCTAACTCTAACCCAGGCCTCCCACTGGTGCCAACTCCAGACTAGTACTGATCCCTACCCTATTCTTCATGCCCACTACCCCGATCAGTACCTTTCCTCCTGTAAGCTCTGCAGGAAACCGGGAGACTTCATTCACATCCTCCTCACATGCCCTACATTCCCACACCCTCCAACCCCAACCATGCCGGAGTCATACTGAGAGACTCTCCTGGCCAACTCAGCTCCTGCTGACCAGCGCTGGATAATTACCGATGACTTGAAGCGGATCGCCCTCCAAGGGCTGTTCTTTGCCCTTTAAGCGCAGCTCCCTAAGAGCTGCCTCGTGGCACGTGAGGAGGGGGGGGGGGTTTGCCCCCTCCCCCTCTTTATTGCTTGGAAATAAATGTTTCCACCACTACCACCACAACGCATGCAGCACACATCTGTCACTACCGCAACATAGCTTAAAGCACGACTGAGGCCCATGGGGCCAACTATGTGTCTTTCCTTTGCTTTCGAAGCTCCCACTCTTCATCGATTTCATAGCTTAAAGCGCAACAATGGTGCCCACTGTCCCAGGGGGCCAGTTACGAACCTCTCTTTTCCTTTGCTCTATCTGAAGGTCAAATAAAGGTGAAATCTACAGACACGGTGACCTTGGCTTCACCTAGCGTAGTGAAGGTTTTGCTTCAAAATCTATGAATTTTGTTTGTTGCAAATATTCTACTTTTCTTCCACAGCTATGAGCAATTTCTTAGCACAGCTTGCAGGTCTTGAACATTGTTTTAGTACTGTCAACACTCGATATACTGACACTTGGTCTCTACCACAGTTTAGAACCAGTTACAAAGTACAGTCCTTGACCCATAATCTTCCATTATCCAAAAAATTCAATCCCAAATAGTGCGGACTTGAAGTGAGCCATGCGTTCGTCATTTGATAATGTGGTGACAGATACACTGCATCGCGGATTACTTAAGGGGTACTGCAGGTCCTTTAAATCGTGGCAACTCATGCTAACGCATGGAAAGGGATTCGGAAATAAGAACGGGATGGTCTCTGGGCAAACCATTTCATTATTACATTACAATTACTTACTGCCTGCTTTTATTGCTTTTCAGCGGGAACACCTAGTTTGTGCTAGGCAGTCAGAAGAGAGAAGAGGTGCAGAGAATTCTGTAAACTGAAGTGCCCAAAAATCAGCTCTGGGAGAGTACAGGCAGATCACGCTTTTTCAGCCAAGGGTGGATTTAAGGGGTGTATTAGAGAGGACGGGTGTGCTCATCATGACGACAAATTTTTCCAAGAAATGCAATGGTCGTCATTAGAGCCCCCTGCCCAAATGGCACATTGAGAGTCACTCATAATTTGACCCAGTTCTCAGCCGATCCTTTCCCACAAGTAAACTGTCCAAGTAGATTTTACTAAATGTGTAAAGTGAATACATATGCAGGGCCCCTTTGTCTCGTTCCAATACGAATAATGAATGAAAAGCAGCACAATCAGTGCTCAAACAAAAACTGAAAAACATGCATGTGAGCACACATTTTAATCTGTTGAAATATGTAATTGGGCTAGCTGTTTTACTATGGCTGGCACAATAAAGCTTCATTACTAGATGCTGTTCACTTCCCATCATTAAAGGCTGTGACGTATATTTAGGATTGAAGAGAACCCAAATAAGGAGACCCATACTTTTTATCATCTGCTAGGGAAAGTGACAGGGGGTTCTGTACCACAGTCGTCACAACAGAACCCATTCCCAAGCCCAGCTGCACACCGCGATCACAGAAACAATTTTTCCGACAGAGTCCTATCGGACCCTTTGCTCACATTGTCCTTATATCTCAGGAACACCTCGGCGACATTCTCTCTTTGCAGCAGATTTACTCGAGCTTTTGGTTACGACTGATGACGATCATGCAGTTAAAGCAACAGGAGACCAGGCAAGGCTATCGCTTTAAAAAGCACTCAGAGCTTGCAAGCACTGTTGTGTTGGGGTTAGTGGTGCATAAGCATCCAAGGCTTATCCCTATTACTACAGTTTTTCCTACGTAAGCATCCGTTTCTGAACCATCAGTATAAAAGTCAGTGAAACCATTGCATTTTTCCTAAAGTGCAAGAAATTCTTGTACTATATGTTGTTGTGCCTTTTGATTTTTATGGAACTGTGTCAGAGTGAATAAATTGCTGATTGCAGGAAAATTGTACCATGGAGGCAGTGGATCGCGTCTTTGTGCAATGCTAGGTAATGTACGTGTTTAATACGCCGAGATTTTGGCACATCTCTTCAAAACACAAGAGCAGTGACCTGGTAGTTTGCAGCTTGTTGCTAAATAGTATTCTAGATGGCCACTTTTTAACTATTTGGTGACAGATATATGTTTCGGTAGTGAACGGATTTTTAGAATGTATGAGCATGTGAGCATGCTTCTTCTTTTTGCAAGTGGTGGTTCATTGGTTTCTACATACAGATTGTTAATGGGGACGTGCTGTAGGTTGTGTACACAGTCTAGTCGTTTCATGTAAGACGGCCTTGCTGAACCATATGCAACCATGATATAAGCAGGATTGCACCACAGAGCGATAAATTTGTAGAAGACCTGTCAGAGCCCTAGTGTTTGTGCGAGAGGACTTTTGAGTATGTTGAGTGATCGGGAAGCTTTCTTTTGCAATGCGTTTATATGAGGCAGAAAAGTGAGTTTTCTGTCATATGTGCCTAGAAATTTGTCTTCATTTTTAGCGGGTAACTTGTTTCGTTCAGGTGTATGGCCGGATCAGCCTGTAAGCCTGGTTTGAGTGAGAAAAAAATGGCCACTGTTTTCTGTGGACAAAACTGGAAACCATTTTTGCCTGCCCATGTTGCCAGTTTATTTATTGTTAATTGTATTAGTCTTTCGTATGTTGATATGTTGGACGATGTGCAAGCTATCTGGAGATCGTCTACAAGGCTGAGTACATAAAGGACCTTGGCATTATTTTACTAAAAAGAGTTCATTTTTACCACAAAGAGAGTTGTGCTTAAAATACACTCCTGAGGTACTCCATTTTCCCAAATAAAATTCTTCGAAGGGGTTGAACCTAGGGGGACATTAATGAACGGTTAGAAAAAAAGCCTTTTAGGCAGTTCAGCATTCTGCCATAGATGCCAAGCTCTGCTAAGTCTTGAAGGATCCCGAATCTCTAGGTTGTGTCATATGCCTTCTCCAAATTGTAGAAGACAGCAAGACAATGTTGTTTGTGTACAAATGCCTCTCGGACAGTATTTGCAAGATGAACTAGGTGATCTGTAGTGGAGCATCTTTTTTTAAAGCCACACTGATGGATATCAAGAAGTTCACGGGATTGAAGGACGAAAGTTAATTTTATATTCAGGACATTTTCAAAGAATTTGGCGAGGCAAATGCTCAGGCTTTATTGTACCAATACTTGTGATTTTTACTACTCTAGAGGACCCACGAATAGCTTGGCACGTAGCAGTAACAGTACAGTTTGTGAAAGGTTCGTTAAGTTTGTCTAGAGTGAGGCTATCTGAAACGATTTTTGTTTTTTTTGGAACATTGATCAGTCAGCTAAATGCAGCTTCCAACATCATGGTTTTGTTGGGATGACTTTGGGTGAAGATGATAGGCTGATTAGTACAGGAACATGGTCGCTTCCACATGGGTTACCTGAGACGTCCCATTTAAAATCCGTAAAAATAGGCAATGAACTAAACGATACATCTATACAGCTCATTTTTTCTGAGCTAGGAGAACAATATAAGTTGGTTTTCGAATGCTTAGTAGGCAAAGGTTTTTAGAGTATAAAATCCACATTAAGTTGACCTCTAGTGTCAGTCACTAAACCAAAAGCTGGAGTGGGTGCTAAAAAATCTCTGACCATCAAGAACGGTTCTGGTAGTCGGTCTAAAAGGTCCACTAAGTTATGGATAGTTATTCTAAGATGCGAATCTATATATACACAACACACTGTAATTGTTTTAAACATGCGCAGGACGGCGGCCACAGATTCTAATCTAGTTTTAAGCTTGTTTTCTCGAGCTGCGACTCCGTTTTGGACTATGATGGCAACGCTACCTGAAAATCAGCTCGCCTGGTCTTGGTCATATTGAAGACCTTATAGTAGTGTTTGAGAATGTTTTCATGTTTATAGCCTAAGTTTGTCTATTGTAAACACAAGGCCACAGGTGAGTGTGTGGCTAGTATGTCTTGTATGTCATTTTAGTTATGTAGGAGTCCCCTGCAGTTCTAATGTATGAAAGCCATCTTGTATTAAGTGGGTAGTGAAAAAACCTAGATTGTGTTTTCGAGTGCCCTGATTCGGGGCTTCTCTCTCTTTTTTTTTTTCGATCTAAGGATGTTCACCATCCTTCCAACGTCGATGGCACAGGACGAAGACTGCCTTGACTTGTGTCCATTGCACACTCGAATAAGCGAGACGTCCGTGCAGTATGCATGGTTGTTTCCATGTTGGGCCCTTCCGTGTGGGGAGAGGCCTTGTGGCTTCCTGACCTGGAGGTCTGCGCAGTCTGCTTTGTGGGCGATGACGCAGCGCTAGCTGCTGCCACCAGGGTAGTCCTGCTCCAGGATCAATGTGTGTGAGCTGTGCAGGCGCTGAAGGCCGCTATGATGCTGTGCTTTGCTGCACCATGATAAAGTAGCTTGGATTTTGCAACGAAAGTCGTTTCCACACTTCCCTGAATTATATCTTCTCTTTGACCTTTAGTATGATAATTCTTTCTTTTCTTCCCAGCAGGGATGGCTGCCCTCACACTTTACGCAAAGGTGGGGTTCAACAACCCAGTTTTCAGCGGATTGGTAGCGAGAAGCACATTTCACACAGGTCTGTCGGCCCCGGTAAATCTGTGAACCATGGCCATACCTCTGGCATTTGTAGCATTGACGTGGATTGGGTTTATATGGTCCGAGTTTGAGCTTTTATAGCCTACTTCCGCAGAATATAATATACTAGAGGCAAAGGTGGGAACAATGTGCTTGATTGGTGTTTCCGTGTTTTATTTTCATCTTGTACACATTTGTTACGTTTCGTTCTTGAAGTCCGTCTAGGAGTTCTTCTTTTGTTAGGTACTTGAGTATTCAATGAACAGTGCGGGTTTATTGTCACTGGTATTTCTCAGAACCTGTCACTCCTGACAACTTCTCCTATTGATGACTGTAAAGGACTTCCAACAGGCAGTTGCGATTTGCTAGTTTCTTGATTTTAAGGCGGAAGCCTTTAATGCCTTATCGTTGTAAGCAGGACTTGTCGACAGAAATGTCACGCTTTTCAATTGGTCGAAATGGTCATGACGTCACAGTGCGCGAATTTCCAACAGGGCCATTTGTACTTTGGCTAGTAACCATGCAACAAATTAAAGGGATGGTATAGTGATGCTCCAAGTGCGTAGGACTGAGTTTAGTTAATTGCTTGCTTAACCAATTAGCCTAATTAACCGTTATAGTCAGACCAGATAAATAAATCCGAGTAGGAAATTGGTCGAGTTGGGGAATCGAACCAGGGTCTCCGGAGTGCGAAACGAGCACGCTAACCACTCCGCCATGCCAGCTCGCTGGTTTGGAATGAACAAAGGTGCGTGTAGTGAATACAGTGTCTTCTTTCACTCCCATCTTCCTCCCTTCCCATTACGGCGAGGTTCAGGTGTCCACCGAGGTATTTGAGATAGATAATCCTCAAAAACCAAATTACCAACGAGCAAAGCGTGGAGTTTAACGGGCGATGGCGTTCTGTGGACTCCCTGGCAGCGTTGCAAGACGTTGCTGCGTTCCACTCGAAGCTTAACATCTTAACCACACTTCAGTGACACAAGCAGCAACACCGCGCTTAAGGCTTTCGCCTCACCGCACTTTAGGTCAACAAAGTGCCCCCCTGAATTTTGTAGCCTTGTCGGATGCTTTCAGTTAAGTTTCTTGTTACATGAGAGGATGACACCAGTCATGTGGTTATGTCTGCATGCTCGCTATGGACCACGTGAGATTATGGAAAGTTTTTTGCATTTTATTTTTTAAAATTTGCAGTCACTTCGGTGCGCCCTCGTTTCAGAGTGCATTGGTTGCAAAAAGGAAAGTAGCCAAAACAGTTTTCTACTCAGCCACGGCAGCAGCCACCCACTAGGGAGGCCAGCAAGGGAAGGGGACGGGGCAGGAACTTGCCCTCACCAGCTGTGCTTCTTGGCTATAACCAAAAAAATTCAGGGGGGCACTTTGTTGACCTAAAGTGTGGTGAGGCGAAAGCCTTAAGTGCGGTGTTGCTGCTTGTGTCACTGATGTGTGGTTAAGATGTTAAGCTTCGCCTCTAAGAGTGGAATGCGACAGCGTCTTGCAACACTGCCAGGGAGTCCACAGAACGTCATCACCCGTTCGGCTCTACGCCTTGCTCGTCGGTAAATTGGTTTTTGAAGATAAAGAAATGTAGCTGTCTCGCATATCTCGGTGGACACCTGAACCTCGCTGTAACGAGAATGGAGGAAGATGGGAATGAACGAAGACACCGTATTCATTAGACACACCTTTGCTCATTCCAAACCATCGAGCTGGCATGGCGGAGTGGTTAGTGTGCTCGTCTCGCATTCCGGAGACCCTGGTTCGATTCCTCAACTTGGTGAATTTTCTACTCGGTTTTATTTATTTATCTGGTCTGACTAGAAAGGTTAATTATGCTAATTGGTTAATTAAACAATTAACTAAACTCAGTCCAACTTTCTTGGAGCATCACTATATGATCCCTTTAATTGGTTGCAATGCAACCAATTAAAGGGATCATATAGTGATGCTCCAAGAAAGTGGGACTGAGTTTAGTTAACCGTTCCTTGGTTTTTAGCCAAAGTGCAATTGGCGCTGTTTGAAATTCGTGCACTGTGACGTCACGACCATTTCGACCGACTGAAAAGCGTGACATTTCTGTCAACAACTCCTGCTCACAACAATGAGGCATTAAAGGCTTCCATCTTAATAAGGGGCAACTGGGGATAGCTACAACACGCAAGTTTAACCCTAGCTACCCCTGAAAAATGAAAAACCGAGAAATGAGAAGACAGGACAGTGGTGAGAAAGAAGATAGGAAAGTGAAGGACATAGGGGAGGACAAGAAAGGGAACTGCCGATCTTTCCCTGCCAGGTAAGGACAGAGGTGCTATCTATGGAAAGCTGGGGTCAAAGCGGAGTGTTGCCTTCTATGAGGGGCCTTGAATGTATAAACACTTGTCATAGGCTCAACCACAAGGATCCCCTTTCCCCGGACACAGCACTGCCACGCACGGCTAAACGTGGGTGCTCGGGTCTGTGGTGACGCACTTCTCACCATCATCACCCTGCGGGCATGTCCCTATGGATGCTCAGGAGCCCGCGGTGGCACAACTCACCAACATGTGCATGTTGCAGATGCCCCTGCAGGGACAAAGCTTGCAAGCGGCTACATGAGGGTGAAGCAGATTGCACTGCACACAAACACATGAGGTGTAAACATTTCAGCAGGACCAGACAGGAAAGTCATCAAAAAAAAAAAGTCTTTATATCACACAAGAGCTTTGACTAGACATCACATACAAAAAGCAAATCATATGCAAACATATGCACTTAAGTAGGTTAGCTAGAAATGTTTGTTATAGCTAGCATTATCACAAGGCACCATGACACTATGGAACTGGAGTATCTGAAAAGTGCTCTCTCATTTCATGGCTTCTCAATGAACACTTCGCAGTGAATGCCTTTGTGCAGAAGCGACACTGAAATGGTTTCTCGCCCTTATGGGATCGCATATGCCTTGTGAGGTGATGACCTTGTGTAAAGGACATGGGGCACAGACGGCAGTTGTATGGCCTCTCCCCCGTGTGGGTGCGGACGTGTTTACGTAAGTGGCCACTGTATGAAAATCTCCTGCCACAGTGGTCACACTGGTAACGACGCTCTCCGGTGTGGATGCGGAGGTGAACAACCAGGTTGCTTTTTCGTGTAAAAGTTTTCCTACAGTGGCTGCACTGGTGTAGCTGGTTGGCTGTGGGTTCACCCTGGTGATTTTCCATCTCAATACAAGGAGTTGCTACACAGTGGGGCGCAGGAAGTCTTCCCAGAAGTGAACTTTCTCCAGGAGGTGGCTCGTGGGTGTGATGCACAGCAACAAGACCTGCGTCGTGAAGAACAGAGCATTTCCACTCAACGAGAGTGCCATTTGACAACAGATAACAGCCTATATGGCCACAGAAGTCGTATAAACATATGCAACACATGCATTACAGGTTTATGTTAAAAGAAACATTACCTTTAAGCAAAATTTTTTAACGACAAATTTTTCTTGCAATCGTGCCAATGTTCAGTTATAAAGAAAAATGATCACAACAAGTCAAGCACTCTTGGAATTAAAAGCTATGCATCTTGAAGGGCCTTCACAACAACAGGGCCCTTCCGAGTCCACAGTCCTGGTCATCGGATGTAAATCTTCAAAGCAATGTCATTCGCAAGAATCTGCTAGCAAGAGTGGATTCCTCGCAAGCCAATGCTCAGCTTTTCGCATATTTAGTTCAAATTTTAATTTCCTAGTTTGCACAAACCAGAGAATAGACTACATGCACATAGCAAATGAACAATGGTTATTCAAACCAGAACCACAATAAGATCACACAGTATATTTGCTATCAACACATGTGGAAACTATGAGCATCAGTTGAAATCAGTTAAAACAATGCACATGTAAATTTCTTCTTCAACACCTGACACCACAAAAAGAAAAGCTAAAACTGACGACTTTGCTGCCGTTTCATGAGAACATTACGTACATAGGTATAAGTAAAACATAAGAGCAGACGTTTCACAGTTGAAGTCGACAAATTCACGTGCATGGTAACAGAATAGCAATTCACAAACTAGGCAAGGCATTTATGAAAACGGAAGGAACTGAAGCATATAAAGTAAAGTCACAGATGGTGTAGAAAATGCACATACACAAAAAGTCTGCCAAGGCAACAGAATACCTCTTTCTTGACAGACTTCCCCTAATAATGACAAGTTTTCCTTAGCATATCATTTCTTTATGCTAGAACACAACGTCACTGATGGTATAATTGACAACACACATTCTCCATGTCTCACTCAACTGAACTAGCTTTTAACGTAACCAAATAGGGTCTGATGCACCCCGCTTTGTTCAAAAATACTAAAAAAAATACATCACATGGTGCACTATTTCAACAGCTATGAAAGTAAATCCATTGGGTCCATAACTGCTCGCAAGATGTTTTGCGAGATTCTTCCTTTTGCAGCTTGTGCTAACTGCCTCGATGATGTTGGTTCAAATGAATGCAACATAAAAAGAGGCTAAGTTGAATGCAACATAAAAAGAGGCTAAGTGAAAGAAAGCCCCAATACCAAAAGCAACAGGACGTCCTTTGCATGTTCAGGAATTGCAATTGTAATAACTACTGTATTAGCTTCTATAGATTCAGAGTGACAGCTTCAACTGAATTCACGGGTGCTTTCTTTTGAGGGTCGAAATGAGGGTCCTTAGGTATATATCGAGAACACCTGTACAACACTCTCCTTGTCAATGGGTGAATGAAGGAGGTTTTGGTTATTTCACGACAACATCAACCTGAAAACCACAAGAAGCCCCAGTAAAGCTACACCTCTAAAAAGCACTTAAAGCTTGCAAGCAACTGCACAAGACTGGAGGAGATTGTGCTCCACACAGAGACATAAAGTCTAAAAATTTCACAAGAAACTGACAAGAAAGGCAGTGAATGAATAGTAAACTCTAATGCCCTTTATATCACACTTCAGCATCAATCACACCTCCCATAGACACTCAAAAAGCAAATGACAAACACAAGTGGAACCAAACAAAGAATTGACAAATGCAATGAAAGCAAGCTCCACCTGGGCACGCACACAAGAACCCTTGGCAGCCTTGAAGCTATTCGGAAAGCAAAAAAAAAAAGCAGAGAGGCATACAAGAATTCACCATGGGAGAAAAGAAATAGAGACAGGGAAAAAAGAACAAAAAAACTTGACCAATAACAAGCAAGATTACATGAACTTCTCTTACTCAACTCTATTTACTTATACTTTTTGGTAATGCTCAATATAATGGGTCACCTCTCTGGAATCACCACCAGACTCCAAGGTGATTTTATTAATAGTTTCTGCATAACGTTTTAATTTTTGGAGATAACTGACCAGCTCAGATCCCTCCAAGGGGAAACTCCTAATAATGAAAAATTTTTATAACGCCTCGAAGTTCACCCTAAAGGCAGCAGCCCAAGTAATCATATGACATGAAACACCTATTGCTGAATCTCTAATTCGCTTCTGATGTGCACAATGCGACACTTGGTAGAGAAATGTTATCTTAGAAAGCAACACAAAGCTTTGGGATTCCACTGAAAATAAAAAAATATAGCAAATGGGCACAGCACAGAACTTTCTGGCTCCAAAACCTAAAAAAAACACTCGCGAACTATGCAATGTCACGCAAAAAGAGACACAGAAAATGCAAGATAACAACACAACACTGAACTTCCCTCTACATTTTAGTAACATTTTCTCCATACATGCTACTTGGTTTTTACATCTGAATTTGCATACATTGCAATCAATGCGAGCAGTGCTTATCTCAGTGACCACAATTCAGTTACCTCTTGTCAGTATGGCATGTTTTGCATTTGCACAGAAACATGATGCAAATGAGGGGAGGCTCGTTTCAGTTAAACTGTTATTAGTTTGGGACGTCCCAAAAAGGCTACAATAAAATGAAACTCCGCGACCACTTTCTTGAAGATAATAAAAAACCGTCAGCTGAACTACACAAAACACTGAAAATGTCGACGTCACACTTTGCAACAGTGACACCTGACACACAGAGATTCAAAACAGAGGCACTTGTTGAATAAATAGTTATGCACAGCCCGGCGCAGTGAAATCCTTTTCATTTTTCCTTACAACTGTCAAAAGTCCACTCTTAAAGCCAGCATACAAAATCTCACCACAGTTCTTCAAGCTATGCATTACACTGTCTCTTTTCACACCTCTCACTGATGCGGTTAGACCAACATGAATATACAGTGTTTCACTTAAGACTTTACATAATTTTTAGAAATATGCTTTTTGAGCTAGAAGAGCGCTTTTTTTGGCATAGCTTGGTGAGCGATGTAGTACATAAGAAAACAGCTAAGATGTGCTAACTAGCAGACTTGTTAATATTGAATAGTTAACTTTTCATCTATTGTCAGGCACATGATTATGAAGAGTCGTGTAGCCCACTAAATTTATTATCCGTATCAGTTTTTAGAATTTAGAAAACGCAGTTACCCTCGCTGCTGTAGCCCAACAAATTTTGGCTGAATCTTGCCAAAATACATGCACACCTCAAAAGTTTGCAGGTAAAGCAACCTCTCCAGAGAACTTAACTTGTCAAAACAGCCAAAATTTGATGGGGCAACAGCAGCGAGGGTAACTGCTTTTTCGAAATTTTAAAAACTGACATGGATACTACTTCCTGTGGGATACATGCCTCTTAGTAATTAAGGAACCTGATGGTAATAGTTAAAAGTTAACTATTCAATATTAGCTAACAAGCCTACTCGTTAGCATGTCCTAGCTCTTTTCTGATGATGGTATGCCCAAAAATGTGCTCTTCTAGGTCAAAAAGCCTATTTTTAAAAAACATGTAAAGTCTTAGGTGAAACACCCTGTACAAAGTGACAGGAGCTGCATTTCATTGAATCAAGCCAATGTAGCTGTAATGACTTTAATGCACGAATTAGCAAACCAATGCCAAAAAAATTTACATACGATGCATAACTGTCAGATAAACAGGTAGCCTTTTCTTTTCGCAGCACTCATGTTAGGGAAAGGCAAGAGCATGCGCTAGCAAAAGAATGATTAAGTGAAGATGAAAGCTGAGTGTTTGGGAGACAACAGCTTAATAAAGTTGAATGGAGGAAGTACTTCACCACTTGAGACACCTACACACTTGAAAAGACGTGTCTTGCCCGTAAATCACAAAGGTTAGAATACTACCTGCTTCATGTCAGATTAAAAACCATCAAGGGAAACTATTCTATTGTTTAGGAAAACCTAAATCTATGAAATTTGCCACTGTATTCATGTTTTTCAAGCTGCATAAGATGCACTTATTGCTGTGAAAAATTGCATAGAGAATTGAATGGCGGTGTAGTCTACCATCAGGAATTCGTGCACCAAAAAGCGCCTTGACTTCATCGCTCTGTGCTTGTAAAGACAGCCACTACCTGCAATTCTCACTTTCATCTTTCCTAATACATAAAACTGTTTTGAGAGTAAGTAGCTTCGTTGCCATTTGAACATCGCAGCCTTTAATCTGTCGTCAGTGTCCCTTTAGAGCAACCATGAATCTGGAAGTATTGTTGGAATCGAAAAGAGAGGATATGCGGGCCTTTGATGATTTAAACACAAATTGCCTGTTTGGGAGCTTAATGCACACATGCTTCACCTGAAGGAACACCATCTAAAGAGCAACACTGTACCAATCTGTAGTGATGGCAGGTGAATGCATATTTCACAAATGGATTTTGTCAACATAGCAGTTACATGGCCAGCATAAGCATATTTGTAGATAAGCTAGGAATGCTTGTCATAGTTAACTATATGAAACGGCACCAGAACATTATGGAACTCTAGTAACTGAAGAGTGCTCTCTCTCTTCATGGAGTTCCAAACTGCGCTTCTCAGCAAACGCCTTTGCGCAGAAGCGACACTGAAACGGTTTCTCGCCCCTGTGGGATCGCACATGACTCGCGAGGTGATGATTTTGTGCAAAGGTCATGGGGCACAGCTGGCATTGGTACGGCCTCTCGCCCGTGTGGGTGCGAACATGTTTAACCAAGTGGTGCCTAAGTTTAAATCTGCTGCCACAGTGCTCACAGTGGAAAGGGCGCTCTCCGGTGTGGATGCGACGGTGTTCACTCAATTGTCCTGTCCGCTTAAATCTGCTGCCACAGATGTCGCACCGATATGGACGCTCATTGGTGTGAATGCGAAGGTGTTGATCCAGGCGGCATTTCCTGACAAAGGTCTTCTTACAGTGGTTGCACTGGTGTAGCCGGTTGGCTCTGTGTTTACTCTGGCGATTTTCCATGTCAGTACGAGGAGTTGCTACACCATGGGGTGAAGGAGACCTCTTCACACGTGCATATTCTCCAGGAGATGGCTCACGGCTCTGATGCGTGAAGAACAAACCTGCATTGTCCAGAGCGTTTGCAGTCAACCACAGCACCTCACATGTCGCTGCTCACAAGGCACTAATGCCTCAACAAATTGAATGCAGAAAGCAACCATAAACAACCGTCATACAAACATATGCAACATTGGAGTCAACGGCTTGATGCTAAAAGGAACTCCGCTTTAAAACAAACTTTTCCACATTGATGTTTCCTTGCCGAGGTGCTAATGTTTGATTATCAAGAGAAATAGATGCACCAAGCCAAGCCAGCTTAGAATCAAGTTAACAGCTGTGTACTTTCACTCTTTCACTCTCCTCATTAATGCTGTCATGACAACAATGACCTGGTATATACACACAGGCTAAGAATGTCTATCTAATAATACCAGTGACAAAGTGCTATAGATAGGAGGTAGTCCTTTTGGTTTAAACCGAAAGAAACCAACAAAAGTATGCTGAAATTAGTTTTTGAAATTTGGCTTTAACTGAAAAAGATCAATAGTTGAGTTCCGAGTTACATTCAGTCCAAGTCGAAAATTATCTAAGTAGGGAAGCCAGGGGCACAATAAGACGGTGGAAATGTTGGCTGAGCTGCGCAGTTGTGTAATTTAAGGCATTTTTCCGCTTTTTTACATGCCTCTGCAGACTGGGAAGCACAACCACCTCGCCGTCTGCAAGCTAAGCGCTGCTTGTTCACTACCACCAACCGCTTAGACCAGTTAGTTGGTTAAGTAGGTTCAAAAACTGCATTAGGGACTCTGAAACCATGAAACCATGCATGGTTGTCATAAAAAGTATTGTGGTCAGGCTGCGGCAACGAATGAGCCTCAGTTACATCACTGCAATCAACACCCATGCCACGTGGAGCCCCAATGCCTTGCTTAACCCAATGCAACAAGCCAAAGAAAACTTGAAAATCTAGTCTGAAGAAGTCAATTTCCACTGGCGTTCTTGTCTGCTGACCATCTGACTAAAATGTGCTAGTTTTCAATGATGAAAGCAATACCTTCAACAAGCACACTTCCAAGTGAAAAATTGGTGATACATTAATTACTGGTAAACAAAGTGCTCATGCTGAAGAAATTCCGAGGCAGACTATGCGACTTCTGACCACACAAAAGTATACATTAAATCACTGAAGAAAGTCAACAATTCACTGACAGTCAATAATTCAAGTCACTAACTCATTGCTAGAATTTATGATTTTGAAGAGAAAAATTCATAGCAAGATTATATAGATATCTATCATTATAAAATAGAAGCTGAATTCATAAAGTCCACGAAATTCAACTGTATATTACCAGAACCACAAGGGACAAACAAAAGAAGGCAATTACGAAAACCAAAGGCACTGAAGGAATAAAGTAAAGCTACAGATGGCACACAAAATGCACAGGTGCAGAAGAACTTCCTCTGCACCAGCACATTTTTTTTTACCAGAGACTTCAGCAAATAATCCAAAGGTTTCTTTGGCACGCAGTTTCTCTATGCTCAGATACAATGTCACACTAGGAATATTTCATAACACACATCCTCCACATCGCGCTGATCTGGATGAGTTCTTGTTGCAACAAAATACATTCAGATGCATTCCAGTTCACAGACACTGTTAACTTTACATCACTTGATGCACTATTCACGAAACTCTGAAAGTCAATCCATTGGGTCCATGAACGTTGGAATATTTTTTGGAAAAATCCTTCCACTGGTACCCGTACTAAATCTCCAGACGGTGTTGGTTCAGGTGTCTGCAAAGTAAAATTGAGAAAAATAGCCAAAATTAAAAAAAGGCCCAGTGCCAACAGCAAAAGCACATGTACACTGTGCGTTCAAGAACTGTCATTTCAGGTTCCTGTGTGACTTTGAAAGCAAGATTATAGTTAGGCCAACTGGAAGCAACTAACCTCTTTCTCGAGAGACTTCCCCTAACAATGACAAGTTTTCTTTAGCATAATGTTTGATGCTTAAACACAACGTCACACATGGTATAATTGACAGCACACATTCTCCACGTCACACTCAAGTGAATGAGCTTTTAATGTAACGAAATAGGTCTGATGCACTCCGCTTTGTTCAAAAATACTACGCTTCACATCACATGGTGCACTATTTCAACACCTATGAAAGTATATCCATTTCGTCCATAACTGTTGGCAAGATGTTTTGCAAAAATCTTCCATTTTCAGCTTGTACTAACTGCCTCGATGATGTTGGTTCAAATGCCTGCAACATAAAACAGAAAAAGAAGCCAATTGAAAGAAAGCCCCAATACCAAAAGGATCACTATGTCCTTTGCATGTTCAAGAATTGCAATTTCACTAACTAATGCATTAGCTGCTAGAGGTTCAGAGTGACAACTTTAACTGAAATCGCGGGTGCTCTTTTTTGAGGGCCTAAATGAGGGTCCATAGGTCATATATCGGGAACACCTGTACAACACACTCTTTGCCAGTGGGTGAATGAAGGAGGTTTTGGTTATTTCACGAAAACGACACCCTTAAAACCACAAGAAGCCCCAGTACAGCTGCGACTCTAAAAAGCATTGAAAGCTTGCAAGCAACTGCACAAGGCTGGAGGAGATTGTGCTCCACATAAACACCTGAGGTGCGAAAATTTCACCAGAAACCGACAAGAAAGGCAGTGAATGTATAGTCAACTCTAATACTCTTTATGTCACACTCCAGCATCATCACATGTCCCATTGACACTCAGAAAGCAAATGACAAACACAAGTGCAACAAAACAAAGAATTGACAAATGCAATGACACCAAGCTCCACCTGAGCATGTGTATTCTCGGCAGCCTTAAAGCAAAAAAAAAGCAAAGCAAACAAATAACAAAAAGCTGAAGCTACAAAAAGCTATAAAACTACAAAAAATTTCACCAATAACAAGCATGATTACATGAACTTGTCTTACTCATTTCTATTTATTCACTTTTTGGTAATGCTCATTATAATTGGTCACCTCTGGAATCACCACCAAACGCCAAGGCGATTTTATTAATGATTTCCGCATAACATTTTAATTTTGTACATAACTGACCAGCTCAGATTTCTCCAAGAAAAAAATTTTAATAATGAAAAATTTTTATAACACCTTGATATTCACCCTAAAGGCAGCAGGCCAAGTAATCATATGACATGAAACACATATTGCTGAATCTCTAATTCGCTTATGATGTGCACAATGCGACACTTGGTAGAGAAATGTTATCTTTGAAAGCAACACAAAGCTTTGGGATTCCAATGAAAATAAAAAATATAGCAAATGGGCACAGCACAGAACTTTCTGGCTCCAAAACCTGAAAAAAAAAACACTCGCGAACTATGCAATGTCACGCAAAAAGAGACACAGAAAATGCAAGATAACACAACACTGAACTTCCCTCTACATTTTAGTAAAATTTTCTCCACACATGCTACTTGGTTTCAACATCTGAATTTGCATACATTGTGATCAATGCGAGCAGTGCTTATCCCAGTGACCACAATTCAGTTACCTCTTGTCAGCATGGCATGTTTTGGGTTTGCACAGAAACATGATGCAAATGAGGGGAGGCTTGTTTCAGTAAAACTGTTATTAGTTTGGGACATCCCAAAAAGGCTACAATAAAGTGAAACACCGCGACCACTTTCTTGAAGATAATGCAAAAACCGTCACCTGAACCACACAAAACACTGAAAATGTCGAGGTCACAATTTTCAACAGTGACACCTGAACCACAGACATTCAAAACAGAGGCACTTGTTGAATAAATAGTTATGCACAGCCCGGCACAGCGAAATCCTTTTCATTTTTCCTCACAACTGTCAAAAGTCCACTCTTAAAGCCAGCATACAAAATCTCACCACACATCTCCAAGCTATGCATTACACTCTCTTTTCATACCTCTCACCAATGCGGTTAGACCACCATGAATATACAGGGTGTTTCACATAAGACTTTACATAATTTTTAGAAATATGCTTTTTGAGTTAGAAGAGCGCTTTTTTTGTCATAGCTTGGTGAGTGATGTAGTACATCAGAAAACAGCTAAGACGTGCTAACTAGCAGACTTGTTAATATTGAATAGTTAACTTTTCATCTATTGTTAGGCACATGATTATGAAGAGTTCTGTAGCCCACTAAATTTAATATCTGTATCAGTTTTTAGAATTTAGAAAACGCAGTTACCCTCGTTGCTGTAGCCCAACAAATGTTGGCTGAATCTTGCCAAAATACATGCACTTCTCAGAAGTTTGCAGGTAAAGCAACCTCTCCAGTGCACTTAACTTGTCAAAACAGCCAAAATTTGACGGGGCAACAGCAGCGCGGGTAACTGCTTTTTCAAAATTTTAAAAACTGACACGGATACTACTCACAGTGGGATACATGCCTCTTAGTAATTAAGAAGCCTGACAGTAATTAAAAGTTATCTATTCAATATTAGTTTACCAGCCTACTCGTTAGCATGTCCTAGCTCTCTTCTGATGACGGTATGCCCAAAAATGTGCTCTTCTAGGTCAAAAAGCCGATTTTTAAAAAGTATGTAAAGTCTTAGGTGAAACACCCTGTACAAAGTGACAGGAGCTGCATTTCATTGTGCTTTCACTGAATCAAGCCTATGTAGCTGTAATGACTTTAATGCATGAATTAGCAAACCAGTGCCAAAAAAATTCACTTATGATGCATCACTGCGAGATAGACAGGCACCCTTTTCTTTTCGCAGCACTCATGTTAGGGAAAGGCAAGAGCATGCGCTAGCAATAGAATGATTCAGTGAAGATGAAAGCTGAGTGTTTGGGAGACAACAGCCTAATAAAGTGCAATGGAGGAAGTACTTCACCGCTTGAGACACCTACACACTTGAAAAGACGTGTCTTGCCCGTAAATCACGAAGGTTAAAACAATACCTGCTTCATGTCAGATTAAAAACCATCAAGGGAAACTATTCTATTGTTTAAGAAAAGCCAAATCTATGAAATTTACCACTGTATTCTTGTTTCTCAAGCTGCATAAGATGCATTTATTGCTGTGAAAAATTGAATACAGAAGTGAATGGCGGTGTAGTCTACCATCAGGAATTCATGCACAAAATGTGCCTTGACTTCATCGCTCTATGCTTGTAAACACAGCCAGTACCTCCAATTCCCTCTTTTACCCTTTCTAATGCATAAAACTGTTGTGAGAGTAAGTAGCTTCGTTGCCATTTTAACATCGCAGCATTTAATCTATCGTCAGTGTCCCTTTAGAGCAACCATGAATCTGGAAGTATTGTTCGAATCGAAAGAAAGAATATGCGGGCCTTGGATGATTTAAACACAAATTGCCTGTTTGGGAGCTTAATGCACACATGCTTCACCTGAAGGAACACCATCTAAAGAGCAACACTGTACCAATCTGTAGTGACGGCATGTGAATGCATATTTCACAAATGGATTTTGTCAACATAGCAGTTACATTGCCAGCATAAGCATATTTCTAGATAAGCTAGGAATGCTTGTCATAGTTAACTATATGAAACGGCAGCAGAACATTATGGAACTCCAGTAACTGAAGAGTGCTCTCTCTCTTCATGGAGTTCCAAACTGCGCTTCTCAGCAAACGCCTTTGTGCAGAAGCGACACTGAAACGGTTTCTCGCCCTTGTGGGATCGCACATGACTCGCGAGGTGTTCCTTTTGTTTAAAGGTCATGGGGCACAGCTGGCATTGGTACGGCCTCTCTCCTGTGTGGGTGCGAACATGTTTAACCAAGTGGTGCCTAAGTTTAAATCTGTTGCCACAGTGCTCACAGCGGAAAGGACGCTCTCCGGTGTGGATGCGATGGTGTTTACTCAATTGTCCTGCCCACTTAAATCTGCTGCCACAGATGTCGCACTGATATGGACGCTCATTGGTGTGAATGCGAAGGTGTTGATCCAGGTTCCATCTCCTCACAAAGGTCTTCTTACAGTGGTTGCACTGGCGTAGCTGGTTGGCTCTGTGTTTACTCTGGCGATTTTCCATGTCAGTACGAGGAGTGTCTACACCATGGGGTGAAGGAGACCTCTTCACACGTGCATATTCTCCAGGAGATGGCTCACGGCTCTGATGCGTGGAGGCCAAACCTGCATTGTCCAGAGCGTTTGCAGTCAACCACAGCACCTCACATGTCGCTGCTCACATGGCACTAAGGCCACAAGAAATTGAATGCAGAAAGCAACCATAAACAACTGTCATACAAATATAGGCAACATTTGAGTCAAAAGCTTGATGCTAAAATGAACTCAGCATTAAAACAAAGTTTTCTACAGTGATGTTCCCTTGCCGAGGCGCTAATGTTTGATTATAAAGAGAAATAGATGCACCAAGCCAAGCCAGCTTAGAATCAAGTTAACAGCTGTGTACTTTCACTATTTCACTCACCTCATTAATGATCTCATGACAACAATGACCTTGTATATACGCACAGGCTAAGAATGTCTATCTAATAAAACCAGTGGCGATGTGCTATAAATAGGAGTTGGTCCTTGTGGTTTAAACCGAAAGAAACCAATAAAAGTATGTTGAAATTAGTTTTTGGAATTCGGCTTCAACTGAAAAAGATCAACATTCTTGGTATGCAAAGCTGGCTGTTGAGTTCGAGTTACATTCAGTCCAAGTTCAAAATTTATCTAAGTACGGAAGCCAGGGGCACAATGAGACGGTGGAAATGTTGGCTGAGCTGCGCAGTTAAGTGATTTGACAAATTTTTCCACTTGCCTGCATGCCTCTGCAGACCAGGAAGCACAACCACCTTGCCGTCTGCAAGCTAAGCGGTGCTTGTTCACTACCACCAACCGCGTAGAGCAGTTAGTTGGTCAAGCAGATTTAAAAACTGCATTAGGGACTCTGACATGAAACCATGCATGGTTGTCATAAAAAGTATTGTGGTCAGGCTGCGGCAACGAATGAGCCTCAGTTACATCACTGCAATCAACACCCATGTCACGTGGAGCCCCAATGCTTTGCTCAACCCAATGCAATAAGCCAAAGAAAATTTGCCAATCTAGCTTGTAGAAGTCAATTTTCACTGGCGTTCTTGTCTGCTGGCCATCTGAATAAAATGTGCTAGTTTTTAATGATGAAAGATATACCTTCAACAAGCACACTTCCAAGTGAAAAACTGGTGATAGATTAATTACTGGTAAAAGAAGCGCTCATGCTGAAGAAATTCCTAGGCAGACTATGCGACTTCTGAGCACACAAAACTCCACATTAAATCACTGAAGAAAGTCAACAATTCACTGAGAGTCAATAATTCAAGTCACTAACTCATTGCTAGCATTGATGATTTTGAGGAGCAAAATTCATAGCAAAATTATAAAGATATATATAATTATAAAATAGAAGCTCAATTTTCATAAAAAAGTCCACAAATACAACTGTATATTACCAGAACCACAAGGGACAAACAAAAGAAGGCAATTATGAATACCAGAGGCACTGAAGGAATAAAGTAAGGCGACAGATGGCACACAAAATGCACAGGTGCAGAAGAACTACCTCTGCACCAGCACATTTTTTTTTTACCAGAGACTTCAGCAAATAATCCAAACGTTTCTTTGGCATGCAGTTTCTCTATGCTCAGATACAATGTCTCACTAGGAATATTTCACAACACACATCCTCCACATCCGGCTCATCTGGATGAGTTCTTGATGCAACAAAATACATTTAGAGGCATTCCACTTCACAGACGCTACTATTTACATCACTTAATGCACTATTCACGAAACTCTGAAAGTCAATCCATTGGGTTCATGAACGTTGGAATATTTTTTGGAGAAATCCTTCCACTGGTAGCCCATACTAAATCTCCAGACGGTGTTGGTTCAGATGTCTGCAAAGTAAAAGCGAGAAAAATAGCGAAAATTAAAAAAAGGCCCAGTGCTAACAGCAAAAGCACATGTACACTGTGTGTTCAAGAACTGTCATTTCAGGACCCTGTGTGACTTTGAAAGGTAGATTATAGTTAGGCCAACTGGAAGCAACTAACAATTGCTGCTTGAAGAGCAGCAGCAGGGAACACATACTATTTGATTATGCATTTGTTTGGCATGAGGAAAAGCGCTTTGCGAACTTGCTTCAGTAGCACATTAGAATAAATGGCTCTTCTCATAGGTTTTCTGTCGACAAAGCTTGGTTGTACTGCAGATTTCCAAAAAGCAGAGACTGCTGATGGTAAAAAAGAAAAGTTTCTGAGTTCATTGGCACATACTTTCTTGACCAATCCGTCATGGAACCCAAACTGTACCCCCTCTCAGACGAAAATTTCTTTCAGTACAATACAAGACTGCACAGTGGTGTTTCATGTCTTTGCTCACTTGTTTTTTGCTTTGCACTTGCATACGCTTAATGGTTGAATGGGTTTGTCTGTCCAGTATTCTTGTACTTAGGTCTCACAGCGAGTGCTAAAATTGGCTTTAACTGGATTTCCACATGTATGCCTGTGAACCAGGTCGTTGAGTTGTGTACAGCTGTCACTGGAGTGGCCAGATTGTTACAAATAGTTGCCAGAGTGGATGCAAAAGTGCGTGTGTTAGAAGCCCCTGCTGTAAAAACACTGCTTCAGACGCTGCAATGGTACAGCTATGCTTGCCTGCTTGTCCACCCTGATGATTTCCGTAGTTGGTACAAGCAAGTATCCCGCTAAGGCAGATAGTGTACCTTCCAGTGTGCAAGTTACGCGTATGCCCACAACATTAGGCAACCAAGCCTTATGATTCCGTTAGTCAAGCATGGGAGCTCTTGCCTCACCGGTTATTATAACATACTCCTGCAACAAGCTAGCGAACTTGGAGATCAAGCTGAGATAAAGAGTGGTGCCACAAATTTAAAGGCACCCGACTTTATGCCAACACTCCAGTAGACAAAGTACTCGGAACCAAACTTAAGAAATGAGCATGGACTGATTCACAACCCAAACTTTTTCAGGATGCTTTCATGTAACAACTCAAGACCACAAACTAAGGTAAGGGAAAGTGTGAATACATTGAAAGCCATGGATCATTTTGCACATGCAGTCACATCACAAATGGGTTCACAAGAGGAAGGTGGCAAGTACACAGGAAAAGGATAATTTCTGAAGAACTAATGTGGACTAATTTACAGTTTTGACAACGAACACACTGCATAGAGAATTCAAAGAGCATTGACTAGAATGAAGGAGTGCACTGCTCCAGCGTCAAGCAAAGTTGTCATGTGCAATATCGAGCACACTTAAAAAAACCGTTAGTATCTGAAGCGATAGCTTCATAGACTTGCTGTCTGGCGAGGGTGCCTAATGAGGGGTGTAGGAAGCACCGCGCAACTTTTTTGTAAGGACCGGCAAATGTTTCTTCCCTCCCCTCCGGCGCTATCACTCAACGCCTCCTCCTTCTTCTGATATAAACCTTGAAAAACAAAATGTGAAGAAGGAGAAAAAATTGCAACTTGCATTGTGTTGTATAAAATCACTGGGATCCTGCAAACCATGCATTAAGTGTTCGTTACAGATGTAAAAAATTAAACATAGAGAGTAAACAATCAAAGAGAAAACAAGTGCCACCAGTTGTCCAGGCATTCCAGAAATTCATGATGATGACCATCAACAACAAGCTGCAGTGTTATATGACAGGAACAATAGAAGTAAAACTAAATGCAAATCATTAACACTTCTGCACATTCTGTAGCACACTGCGACTACTTGCTTAGACCTAAACGTGCAAAGAAAGGCATCACAGTGCAAACTACATGCTCATAGCAACAGATATCACTCATGCAGTGCCAGAATTGTAACTGACAGTATGAAATTCAGTTCTTTCTGATGACTACAATAAGCAAGACTATAAGAATGTTTTCTATCTGCGAATGCAATAAAATGCACATAAGCTATGGGTTTATTTTCACGGGAGTTGAAATTCACTCTAGTAATATCTGACTGCAATACAATGAAAGCTACTGCTGCTGCTCATGCAGAGATGTTTTCCCAAGAAAATCTCCTTTCATACGAGCACATGAGCCATTCAGAGTTAATCATAAACAGACAAGAAGTAAATTAAGGCAAAGGCAACTCACACATGCAAACACAAAACACACACCATGACATCAGAAAGGAAAAGTGTGAAGAGAGCACACCTGGTAGTTTAAATGAAATAAAAACACAAGCAGTCACATAGACTTGCGCCAGAGCTCTAGTCACTTTGATGCACACAGATGGTATGAGGGACAAAGAAGCAGTTCTTTGCATGCAATGACACTGCTCTGCAGTCATATGGGGACTGAAACTGGCGGACATTTACACAAAGGCTACGGATGCAGCAGTGGAAGCATCGATGACTGATACGGCCATAGCTCGCAACTGGAACCATCCACTTGCAGTAATTGACAAGGAGGAAGCAGCATGCAACATTATGTTTTTAAGCTGCTTCATCATTTGAGAGAATTCCTTTCATCACACTTTCCTATGCGGGCAGTGCATAGCTATTGAAGACGCCCCAAAAAAACTGAATGCCACTCACTAGCACACAACTGTGATGCATCTGTATAAATAAGAACTGCTCCATTGCACCAAGTGGAAATTATGCACATAAACAATATTTACTTGTGTAATAAAACCACTCCATGCTTTCATCACTTAAATTTACGTCCTTTTTTTTTCTTTAACCTCATCTAAAAAAGCGCACACATGACCACACCTTGGCAGCACTGCTGAAGAACTGATAGCGAAAAGTGACATTGAAGCCTTCCATCAGGTGCCAACATTAAAAATTGATAAAGCAAAAAACATTGCATTGCAGTTCAAGACATGCATGAAGTGGGACGCTGTCCTGAAGAAGACCAAGAAAGCACGCCTAACAAATGATGATCCAGGTCTTGACGGCCAAGCCCCTGTTTTTGCGGATGAACATCTTTGTCCTGCTCTCAAGAAACTGCTTGCGATGGCTGTAAAAAAAAGCACGAACACAAATGGAAATCAGTCTGGTCATATAGTGGCAAAATCTATGCAGAGCAAACAGATAGATGGCAGTTCAGCCGTGTTGATAGAGCAAGAAATTGATCTCAAAAAATATTTTCTTTGTCAGTATAGAGCTTATTTGATTACGCAGAATGACTAGCGCACTGTGGGTTCTATAGATTCTGTTATGAAATATCAAGAATTAATTTCCCATAAAGATATTGAAACTCCTGCAAAATCTTGCGAATTTGTTCCTTATATAAATGAACGCTCTGTGAATGGAAAGGAGAACATTCTTACTTCATTTCTGGATGACTTTAGCTTTAAATTTAGTATTGTGATGTTATCGGAAATGTGGTATCTTGATATTTGCCTAATATTAAATTACAAGGTTATAACAATTTCTTTTTAAATCGCACTTACAGACGAGATGGTGGTGTTGCAGTTCATGTCATGGCGAGAAAGGACTGCAAAATTGCACATGACTTTAGCAAAGTAACATCTCATTTTGAGGTAACCGCCTTACAATGCGAAAAAGAAACCATCTCTGTTGTATATTGTTCACCAGGAGGCAATATAAAGCCTTTTATTATCTGCCGCGGTGGCTCAATGGTTATGGCGCTCGCCTGCTGACCCAAAAGACGCAGATTCGATACCGGCCACGGCGGCTGAATTTCGATGAAGGCGAAATTATAGAGGCCCATGTACTGTACAATGTCATGGCAAGTCAAAGAAGCCCAGGTGGTCAAAATTTCTGGAGGCCTTCACTATGGCGTCCCTCATAGCCTGAGTAGCTTTGGGGCGTTAAATCCCCATTAACCATAAACAAAAATTTGTCAATCAGTTTTTTAGATATTGCTGGGATATGTGCGCAGCAACAATTTCCACCTTGTCCGCAGTGGCGATTTTAACATCCCAACTACCACATGAAATCAGCCCAATATTGTAAATAAATGGTTTCGCTCGTGCCTTTGCTGGACCGGCCTTTGCTAATATATTTCTAATACTGGGAAGATTAATTGTGCTGCTCGAAATAAATATACTAGATTACACCAACACTACTCGAAAATTTAACACTGTGTTGCAATCTTCTGGTTTTCTAAACCTAATCAAAATACATACAACAGTTATTGTCAATACGCAATCAGCACTAAATTTCATTTTGACAAATATTAATACCAGGGTTCATAGCTCTGGTACTTTCATTTCTGTTATGACCTTTCATAGTAATAGTACAGAAACAAGAGAACACAAGGAGATCATTATAGTTGATTCCATCACTCAGAATACTTTTGAAATGTTCAAATAATTGACGTGATGACTTATGATTGGTCTTGAGTCCTCAGCAAAATGAACGTGAATGATGCTTACGATGAATTTATTAAAATCTTTGTGAACACATATGCAATAGATTTTCTGTTGATGCCACTCAAGGTGTCAAGGAAAACGAGAAAACTGTGGATATACCGGGAACATTTAGGATTGATCAGAAAGAAAAATCGTCTTTATCATTTTTTTATCTGATCACACCGCTATGAAAAATTACTATGTGTGGCTGCGAACTGAAAGATCGCGACCTGGCTGAACACATGAACCAGTACGTCCTTTGTAAACATTGGAACACTGACTAGTACTCCACCAGATGCAGTTGCCCTAGCTTATAATTGTGTTGAAAGCTTATTTCTTGCTCCTACAGATGAGAACGAAATATGTAGCACATTCAGGGTCTAAATAATAGTAGATCCCTGGATACTGACAATATTCAAATTAAACCTGTTAAATATGCATCAAAATTGCTAATGTCTGCCCTTGTTTATATCTTTAACCTGGTACATGAGTCAGGTATATTTCCAACTGCTATGAAATGTGCACGGGTATCTATACAATATAAAGGCGATGATCACACACTTGCATCCAATTACCGGCTAATTTCCGTATTTCCAGTATTTTGCAAGGGATTAGAAAAGCTAATTTTTTGTCATATTACAATATTTTATGATAAAAAAGGTATTTTAACAGATTCACAGTATAGCTTTAAGAAGGGTCAGTCCACTGAGGCTGCATTGCTAGCCCTGAAACAAACAATTTTGGAAAATACTGATGATAATTTATTGACAGCCCAAGTTTTATCGATTTCAGCAAAGCGTTCGACTGCATTGATCAGAATATTCTCATTGATAAACTTTCATCGTATGAAATTCATGGGACAGGTTTGGCTTTTCTACACTCCAACTTGGAGAATAGGCATATCAGTGTGTATGCATAAACGACCAAAGGTCATCTCTCTTGCAATAACAAGTGGCGTACCACAAGGAAGTATTTTGGGTCCTTTTATTTAATATTTACCTAAACGATATTGTCAATGATAGACACCTCAGTTCAATTTGTGATCTATGCATGCTGACGATAGTATGTACCTTACTAATTTCTGTGAGTAATACCAGCCAACTAATCGTAGCATGCAACCATATCCTCAAAAAACTGTCGGCATGGACCATTGTAAATCAAATCAAGGTTAACCCAATTAAATCTAAGGGTGTTATCTTCTGTGCTAAGAATAAAGTAGTTCATCCACTACATTCATTCATTTTTCAAAACCAGCAAATAGAGTCTTGGTGTATTCTTTTCTTCCCACATTTTAAATGGGATGCTCATATATCCCACATAAAAGCTCTCTGCTGTCGCCGGTGCAATCTCACGATGCCACGCATTCTTTCCCATAAGCGCCAAACTTTAAATACATTACGCTCTATTTTTCTTTCACATATGTTACTGTAACCTGGTCTGGGCAACAACTAATGCAAATATGCATAAACTTTCCGTCTTGCAATGAAAAATTATCCGTCTGATCGTAAACTCTGAAGCAACGTCGAGAATTAATCCCAGAACAGCAATGTCACTCAATGTGATCCGTGTAGAAAAAAAAATTCAGGGACACTTTGACAGTCTAAAGTGCGTAAAGGCGAAATCGTTTTCCGCACCACTTTCCCTATGTGACACTGGATGACGTCACCACTGGATGACGTCACACAATTGATGACAAAGCGATGACAAATTACTAATTAGTGACTAATTTTTGATTGACTAAATACTAATTAACTGCTAATTAATGACGTTTAAGCTTCGCCTTTAGGAGTGGAAGACACAGCGTGTTGTAGTGCTGCCAGGCAGTTCACGGAACGCCACCACCGATTCGGCGCGATGCCTTGCCCTTGAACGCGATGCTTTTTGAGGGAAGGGAATTGCTCTGTCATCTCGGTGGACACCCGAACCGCACCGTACATGAAGGGAGGAAGTGGGAGTGAAAGAAGAAAGAGGACGAGGGGCCGTAATGAAGAAATTGAAAATTGTATTTGAGGAGGGTAAATTACACAGTAACTGTCTCGTATATCTCGATGGACACCCGTCAAAACGCGGACACATGTGCCGATACGCGGCTGTCGATACGGCTGCCGACACGGCTGCTAACGACAGTATGAGGCATTAAAAGCTTTCGCCTTAAAAATTAGCTGCGGTTAACTACATGCTGAACCTGGATACGCGGTTTGGCGTCTGTAACGCGTTCCGGACACTGGATAGGCATCGCGTCCAACCGGCCACCCTGGCAGGTGGCAGTTAATAGTTGATCGCAAGAGTCTGCTCACCCAATGAACGCTACGGCCTATTGCTGCGCTGCCGCGCACCTGCCACAACGTTGTCAGCGGTAAGGCATGCAGCCCACATCTCTCTCTCACCCCCTCCCCACCCCGTACCTCAAAGCGCGATTCAGGCATTGACAGGGAGCCAGTTATGCACATTTCCTTTCCTTAAAATCATCGGAGTCTAAATGGGCATCTAAAACATAACGCCAATGAACAAAACGAACGCCGACGGCCTAAGGCTTAAGCGCCGCGTTTCTGCCCCAATCCCACACGCCACAATTTAAGATGTGCGGAAAACACACCTGACGGTGGACAGAACGTGCAAGGCGCGCTTCCGCACACCATGCCTCGTCAAAAAAATTACTGAGAGACAGTTTGGAAATTCTAAAGTGTGCTTGGCGAAACCAACCCACCGTACATGGATCGTCGCACGCGCATTCGCTCCTTGTGCTTCCGCGGCGCTTGGTGTCGGGAGAATCTGCCGTCCGCTGCCGCTTCCCCGAACCGCTTGGCGCAGAATCACTGGGCCGCTTCAGAACCGTGCGTCTCTCACACACGACTGCAACGAGACTTCTGGCGACGGAGCGGCTGTACATCTACCACTGCCGACGCGCGCGCGCTCGTTCTACCGTTACAATGTGACGTCACGGTTGCTATGAACAGCTGCGCCCCCACCGGCACGCCGGTTGATGAGGAGGGGAGAAGGTTGCGCCGCTGCGCGGGGGAGAGGTCACAGTTGGCACGATTTCATCGCACGGACGGACATCGCGAGTATGAGCCATAAAAGTCTTTCGCCTTAAAAGAGGTATCGGAGTGCCAAGCCAGCCGCCAAGGCACACGCCAGCTAGCCTCCCGCCACCATGTCAGGCTCCACCCAAACACCGCGCAGCCGCTCTATGATCCGCAAGCCCCAGGCCCTGCGGCTCACCCCGGAGTCCTTCCTGGTTCTGCAGCCTGCCGCACAGAAACAGCCGTCTAACCCTAACAAGCCCAAGGCCCGGACCCACTCCTGGTTCTGAACCATGCCACCACCACCTCCAGTCGTCCAGAGACCACCCACTGGCCGCTGCACTATTGAGGTGAGCAGAGCAGGCGTAGCCTCCCGGAACTCCACCAACATCCCCTACGAAGAGCTGCTGTGTGTACGCACACAGCTCGCCTCCCTCCAAACCACCAGCCGCCACCTCCAGGCCCAGCTGCATGCCCACCAGCAGGCCCGAACCGCTGCCCTAGCGCCAGCTGTTGGCCCAGGCTGCTCCTACCTCGACTCTTCCACTGCACCTCTCCCTACTCGCGAACCATCGGCCAAGAAGCGGGCTGCAACTCCCGCTACCTCCCTGACCACAGCAACCCCAGCCGAGCGAACCCTAGTCCTCCCAAACTCGGAGGGAGGAGGAGGCCACAATTCAAGGCGCAGACGGCCACCAAGGTGCAGACGGCCACCCAGGCCTTCACCAGTGCATTCTCCAACCTCACTAGCCATTTAGACTTTCGCTCCCCAAATTCATGAGCGATTTAATGATCAAGAGGCTCGCCAAGCGACAGCTTGTGCTGCTGCATGGCCTAAAAGGAAGGCCCAGCTCCACACCTCCTCTAATTTCTCCAAGGCAAACGACACCTTCAGTGATGGCGAGACCATGCACTAGCCTCACCATCTGGTAGTGGAACTGTCGAGGTTTTGGTTCCAAGCGGAGACTGGTTCACTAGTTCCTAGCACGGGCAGATTGCCCCGACATGCTCATGCTGGAAAAGCCCCCCAATCCCCTTACCATACCCAGCTACGTGCCCATTGTCCCCATTTCTCCTACATCCACTCAGGTTAGAGCGAAACAAAACTGCGCGAAGACGACGGGACAAAAGAAAGGCACGAATACACACACACAAAGCGCAGAAGCGTGCCTTTCTTTTGTCCCGTCGTCTTCGCGCAGTTTTGTTTCGCTCTAACCATGAACCGACTAGACCAACATCATGTCCCACTCAGGTTGCTGTTCTTGTATGCAGTGAGCGCACACCATCTCCCACCCATCCCCAAAATAGATCAACTTCTCATTGAACTTGTGGCGCAGCGCACTCGGGATAATATAGTCTCTTCATCCTCAACATATACAGGCACCCAGAGTGGCTGCGGCACGACTTCAACTGACTATTCACACTTGCCAAGCACGACACACAAATGCCTCCTCGTAATTGTAGAGGATTTCAATGCCCCGCACAGGACCTGGGGCTACACAGCCGACATCTACAAAGGGTGCAGGGTATGGCTCGCAGCTCAGCAGGCCGGCTTCTCCCTTCTCACAGACCCCACCACCCCTACTTGCATCGGGAGCAGCGTCTGCGCAGACACTACTCCCAACCTCACTTTCACCCACCACCTCCCTCACTACGTGATGTAACACTCAAGTGAATCTGGGTATTGATCACTACATTATCGAGATTCTCCTACAAGCAGGCCAAATACGCAGACCCTCTTGTGGTGCTACCATCACAAAGTGGGACTCGTTCCACACCTCCCAGGCAGCTTGCACTCTAGATCCTACATCAGACAAAGCTAGTTGGTCTGACCAACTCCAGCATGACCAACTCCTGACCAACCAATGCAGCTGTACTAGAAGGCCTCCAAGGCGTAGGCCCATGCATGCACAAATACTGTTAGGAGAAGGTAAGTGACGCCAACCAAGTAAAATACAAGAAAAACACGACGTTTCGGGACCGGCTCGGCCCCTTCTTCACGGTATGACTACGGGCGAGCGCAGCTTGGCTTTTTAAGTCCCTGCGTGAAGGACCTCCGGGTCAATGGCCGCAGCCCATGGACGTAGGATGAGGGGAGAGTCCCCAGGGAACAATTAACATTCTCTCGTGTTTGCTGAATGTGCCACGACTCGAGTAGAAGCCTCCTGCGTGGGTTAGCTTACGCAGGAGGCTTCTACTCGAGTCGTGGCACATTCAGCAAACACGAGAGAATGTTAATTGTTCCCTGGGGACTCTCCCCTCATCCTACGTCCATGGGCTGCGGCCATTGACCCGGAGGTCCTTCACGCAGGGACTTAAAAAGCCAAGCTGCGCTCGCCCGTAGTCATACCGTGAAGAAGGGGCCGAGCCGGTCCCGAAACGTCGTGTTTTTCCTGTATTTTACTTGGTTGGCGTCACTTACCTTCTCCTAACATTAAATTTCCCAACCAGACAGACTTCTGTCGAATGTTTTCTTTTGAGTATCTACAAATACGTCCATGATTTCCTCTCTGAACGCATAGCCACACTCACCTTGGGCGCACACTGGCTCCCAAGTGTCTCAGTGGGAGCACAAAGAATGCCTCAAGGTCCTGTGCAGTCTCCTATCCTCTTCAACGTATCCATTCTCTAAGTCCCCCGTCAAATCGCCCAAGTCCCCGACATACATTTCAGATTCTATGCTGACAATATCGCTGTCTGGGCCAATCGAGGCAGTTATGCCAACATGGAAGACAGCCTACAGTCAGCTCTCAACATCATGAACTCCTATGTTCACGTGCACAGCCTAGCCTGGTTCTCTTCCAAATCAGAACTCTTCCTCTATCGCAACAAGCCGCACGATCCCACCAACCCTCCCATTTTATTCACACTACGGAACCACCTAATTGCCATCGTCTCCTAGATTTACATCCTGGCACTCGTTCTTCACTCCCACGGCGTGCACGACGACACCCTCCAAGCTCTCCAGACCCAAACCCAGCAAGTCACTCATCTAATCTGGTGCGTGGCGAACCACTGCGCAGGTCTGCTTGAGAGGAACACTCTCCGCCTCACCCAAGACTACATCATGAGTCGCACGGCTTACTTATTCCCCTGCCTCCCTCTAAAGCAGAAGGAGTGAGACCGCATCATTGCACTCCTCAGGAGCTGCACAAAGGTCGCCCTTCACCTATCCGGCAGCTCCTCTACTGCCCGTCTCCTCAAACTCGGTACCCACAACACGTTTGAGCAGCTGGAAGAAGCCACTCTAGCAGTGCAGCTGACTAACCTGTCGGGCACCGCAGCAAGCTGCTCTCTAGTCTGTTAGTTAGGCATCGCCCCGATCACCCATCCTTCTAAAGGGGGTTCCCCTACCTTAAGACCTATGCTCTCATCTCATCATCCTTCCCATCCCTAAGAAAATAACCCTGAGCACGACGGAGAATGCAGGGCATCCACACCAAAGCACTGCACAAGCTGTACGGCAACAGTTCCGAAGTAGCCTACGCGGACATGGCAGCGTACTCATCGTACTACCACATGGTCCTCGCTATCGCTAACATTCAGGTCCGATTACTCGCAACAGGCTCCATCACCAAAGACTCATCCGAAATTGCAGAGGAAGTGGCCATTGCGCTCGCTCTCATCTCCACCTCTGCCACCAAATTTCTCTCTTACTAAAAATCCACCCTTTCCAATTTCGACAAAGGCCAGACAAAGGCCAGTTTGTCTAGAGTGAGGCTATCTGAAACGATTTTTTTTTTGAACATTGATCAGTCAGCTAAATGCAGCTTCCAACATCATGGTTTTGTTGGGATAACTTTGGGTGAAGATGATAGGCTGATTAGTACAGGAACATGGTCGCTTCCACATGGGTTACCTGAGACGTCCCATTTAAAATCCGCAAAAATAGGCAATGAACTAAAAGATACATCTATACAGCTCATTTCTTCTGAGCTAGGAGAACAGAATAAGTTGGTTTTCCAATGCTTAGTAGGCAAAGGTTATTAGAGTATAAAATCCACATTAAGTTGACTTCTAGTGTCAGTCACTAAACCAAAAGCTGGAGTGGGTGCTAAAAAATCTCTGACCATCAAGAACGGTTCTGGTAGTCGGTCTAAAAGGTCCACTAAGTTATGGATAGTTATTCTAAGATGTGAATCTATATATATGCAGCACACTGTAATTGTTTTAAACATGTGCAGGACGGCGGCCACAGATTCTAATCTAGTTTTAAGCTTGTTTTCTCGAGCTGCGACTCCGTTTTGGACTATGATGGCAACGCTACCTGAAAATCAGCTCGCCTGCTCTTGGTCATATTGAAGACCTTATAGTAGTGTTTGAGAATGTCTTCATGTTTATAGCCTAAGTTTGTCTATTGTAAACACAAGGCCACAGGTGAGTGTGTGGCTAGTATGTCATTTTGGTTATGTAGGAGTCCGCTGCAGTTCTAATGTATGAAAGCCATCTTGTATTAAGTGGGTAGTGAAAAAACCTAGATTGTGTTTTCGAGTTCCCTGATTCAAGGCTTCTCTCTCTCTTTTTTTTTCGATCTAAGGATGTTCACCATCCTTCCAACGTCAACGGCATAGGACGAAGACTGCCTTGACTTGTGTCCATTGCACACTCGAATAAGCGAGACGTCCGTGCAGTATGCATGGTTGTTTTCATCTTGGGTCCTTCCGTGTGGGGAGAGGCCTCGTAGCTTGCTGACCTGGAGGTCTGTGCAGTCTGCTTTGTGTGCGATGACGCAGCGCTAGCTGCTGCCGCCAGGGGCATGGGCAGTCCTGCTCCAGGCTCAGTGTGTGTGAGCTATGCAGGTGCTGAAGGCTGCTATGATGCTGTGCTTTGCTGCACCATGATTGAGTAGCTTGGATTCTGCAACGAAAGTCGTTTCCACACTTCCCTGAATTATATCTTCTCTTTGACCTTTAGCATGATAATTTTTTCCTTTCTTCCCAGCTGGGCACGAACGTAAGCCGGATGGCTGCCCTCACATTTTACGCAAAGGTGGGGTTCAACAACCGTTTTCTGCGGATTGGTAGTGAGAAGCACATTTCACACAGGTCTGTTGGCCCCGGTAAATCTGTGAACCGTGGCCATACCTCTGGCATTTGTAGCATTGACGTGGATTGGGTTTATATGGTCCGAGTTTGAGCTTTTTACAGCCTACCTCTGCAGAATATCATATACTAGAGGCAAAGGTGGGAACAATGTGCTTGATTGGTGTTTCCGTGTTTTGTTTTCATCTTGTACACATTTGTTAAGTTTCGTTCTTGAAGTCCGTCTAGGAGTTCTTCTTTTGTTAGGTACTTGAGTATTCAATGAACAGTGCGGGTTTATTGTCACTGGTATTTCTCAGAACCTGTCACTCCTGACAACTTCTCATATTGATGACTGTAAAGGACTTCCAACAGGAGGTTGCGACTTGCTAGTTTCTTGATTTTGTAGCCTTGTCGGATTTAAGTTTCTTGTTACATGAGAGGATGACACCAATCATGTGGTTATGTCCACATGCTCGCTATGGACCACGTGAGATTATGGAAAGTTTTTTGCATTTTACTTTTTAAAATTTGCAGTCACTTCGGTGCGCCCTTGTTTCAGAGTGCATTGGTTGAAAAAAAGGAAAGTAGCCAAAAACAGTTTTCTACTCAGCCACGGCAGCAGCCACCCACTATGGAGGCCAGCAGGGGAAGGGGACGGGGCAGGAACTTGCCCTCACCAGCTGTGCACCTTGACTATAACCAAAAAAATTCAGGGGGGCACTTTGTTGACCTAAAGTGTGGTGAGACGAAAGCCTTAAGTGCGGTGTTGCTGCTTGTGTCACTGATGTGTGGTTAAGATGTTAAGCTTCGCCTCTAAGAGTGGAACACGACAGCGTCTTGCAAAACTGCCAGGGAGTCCGCAGAACGTCATCTCCCGTTCGGCTCTACGTCTTGCTTGTCGGTAAATTGGTTTTGAAGATAAGGAAATGTAGCTGTCTCGCATATCTCGGTGGACACCTGAACCTCGCTGTAACGAGAATGGAGGAACATGGGAGTGAATGAAGACACCGTATTCATTAGACGCACCTTTGCTCATTCCAAACCATTGAGCTGGCATGGCGGAGTGGTTAGTGTGCTCGTCTCACACTCCGGAGACCCTGGTTCGATTCCTCAACTTGATGAATTTTCTACTCGGTTTTATTTATTTATCTGGTCTGACTAGAAAGGTTAATTATGCTAATTGGTTAATTAAACAATTAACTAAACTCAGTCCCACTTTCTTGGAGCATCACTATATGATCCAAATGCAAAGGGATCATATAGTGATGCTCCAAGAAAGTGGGACTGAGTTTAGTTAACCGTTGCATGGTTTTTAACCAAAGTACAATTGACCCTGTTTGAAATTCGTGCACTGTGACGTCACGACCATTTCGACCGATTGAAAAGCGTGACATTTCTGTTGACAACTCCTGCTCACAACAATGAGGCATTAAAGGCTTCCGTCTTAATAAGGGGCAACTGGGGCTAGCTACAACCCGCGTTTAACCCTAGCTACCCCTGAAACATGAAAAACCGAGAAGACAGGACAATGATGAGAAAGAAGATAGGAAAGTGAAGGACATAGGGGAGGACAAGAAAGGGAACTGCTGATCTTTCCCTGCCAGGTCAGGACAGAGGTGCCATCTATGGAAAGCTGGGGTCAAAGCGGAGTGTTGCCTTCTCTGAGGGGCCTTGAATGTCTAAACGCTTGTCATAGGCTCAACCACAAGGATCCCCTTTCCCCGGACACAGCACTGCCATGCACGGCTAAACGTGGGTGCTCGGGTCTGTGGTGACGCACTTCTCACCATCATCCCCCTGCGGGCATGTCCCTATGGATGCTTAGGAGCCCGCGGTGGCACAACTCACCAACATGTGCATGTTGCAGATGCCCCTGCAGGGACAAAGCTTGCAAGCGGCTACATGAGGGTGAAGCAGATTGCACTGCACACAAACACATGAGGTGTAAACATTTCAGAAGGACCAGACAGGAAAGTCATAAAAAAAAAAAAAGTCTTTATATCACACATGAGCTTTGACTAGACATCACATACAAAAAGCAAATCATATGCAAACATATGCACTTAAGTAGGTTAGCTAGAAATGTTTGTTATAGCTAGCATTATCACAAGGCACCATGACACTATGGAACTGGAGTATCTGAAAAGTGCTCTCTCATTTCATGGCTTTTCAATGAACACTTCGCAGTGAATGCCTTTGTGCAGAAGCGACACTGAAATGGTTTCTCGCCCTTATGGGATCGCATATGCCTTGTGAGGTGATGACCTTGTGTAAAGGACATGGGGCACAGACGGCACTTGTATGGCCTCTCACCCGTGTGGGTGCGGACGTGTTTACGCAAGTGGCCACTGTCTGAAAATCTCCTGCCACAGTGGTCACACTGGTAACGACGCTCTCCGGTGTGGATGCGGAGGTGAACCACCAGGTGGCTTTTTCGTGTAAAAGTTTTCCTACAGTGGCTGCACTGGTGTAGCTGGTTGATTGTGCATTTACTCTGGTGATTTTCCATCTTAATACGAGGAGTTGCTACACAGTGGGGCGCAGGAAGTCTTCCCACAAGTGAACTTTCTCCAGGAGCAGGCTTGTGGATGTGATGAACAGCAACAAGACCTGCATCGTGAAGAACAGAGCATTTCCACTCAACGAGAGTGCCATTTGACAACAGATAACAGCCTATATGGCCACAGAAGTCGTATAAACATATGCAACACATGCATTACAGGTTTATGTTAAAAGAAGCATTACCTTTAAGCAAAATTTTTTAACGACAAATTTTTCTTGCAATCGTGCCAATGTTCAGTTATAAAGAAAAATGATCACAACAAGTCAAGCACTCTTGGAATTAAAAGCTATGCATCTTGAAGGGCCTTCACAACAACAGGGCCCTTCCGAGTCCACAGTCCTGGTCATCGGATGTAAATCTTCAAAGCAATGTCATTCGCAAGAATCTGCTAGCAAGAGTGGATTCCTCGCAAGCCAATGCTCAGCTTTTCGCATATTTAGTTCAAATTTTAATTTCCTAGTTTGCACAAACCAGAGAATAGACTACATGCACATAGCAAATGAACAATGGTTATTCAAACCAGAACCACAATAAGATCACACAGTATATTTGCTATCAACACATGTGGAAACTATGAGCATCAGTTGAAATCAGTTAAAACAATGCACACGTAAATTTCTTCTTCAACACCTGACACCACAAAAAAGGAAAGCTAAAACTGACGACTTTCCTGTCGTTTCATGAGAACATTACGTACATAGGTATAAGTAAAACACAAGAGCAGACGTTTCATAGTTGAAGTCGACCAATTCACGATCATGGTAACAGAATAACAATTCACAAACTAGGCAAGGCATTTATGAAAACGGAAGGAACGGAAGCATATAAAGTAAGGTCACAGATGGTGTAGAAAATGCACAAGCACAAAAAGGCTACCAAGGTAACAGAATACCTCTTTCTCGAGAGATTTCCTCCAATAATGACAAGTTTTCCTTAGCATATCATTTCTTTATGCTAGAACACAGTCACACATGGTATAATTGACAACACACATTCTCCACGTCTCACTCAACTTAACTAGCTTTTAACGTAACCAAATAGGGTCTGACGCACCCTGCTTTGTTCAAAAATACTACGCTTCACATCACATGGTGTACAATTTCAACAGCTATGAAAGTAAATCCATTGGGTCCATAACTGCTGGCAAAATGTTTTGCGAGATTCTTCCTTTTGCAGCTTGTGCTAACTGCGTCGATGATGTTGGTTCAAATGAATGCAACAAAAAAAGAGGCGAAGTGAAAGAAAGCCCCAATACCAAAAGCAACAGGACATCCTTTGCATGTTCAGGAATTGCAATTGTAATAACTACTGTATTAGATTCTAGAGATTCAGAGTGACAGCTTCAACTGAATTCACGGCTGCTTTCTTTTGAGGGTCGAAATGAGGGTCCTTGGGTATATATCGAGAACACCTGTACAACACTCTCCTTGTCAGTGGGTGAATGAAGGAGGTGTTGGTTATTTCACGACAACGACACCCTTAAAACCACAAGAAGTCCCAGTAAAGCTACACCTCTAAAAAGCACTGAAAGCTTGCAAGCAACTGCACAAGGCTGGAGGAGATTGTGCTCCACATAAACACCGGAGGTGCGAAAATTTCACAAGAAACCGACAAGAAAGGCAGTGCATGAATAGTAAACTCTAATGCCCTTTATATCACACTTCAGCATCAATCACATCTCCCATAGACACTCAAAAAGCAAATGACAAACACAAGTGAAACAAAACAAAGTGACAAATGCAATGAAACCAAGCTCCACCTGAGCATGCACACAAGAACCCTTGGCAGCCTTGAAGCCATTGGGAAAGCAAAAAAAAGCAGAGAGGCATACAAGAATTCACCATGGATGAGAAGAAATACAGACAGAGAAAAAATAACAAGAAAACTTGACCAATAACAAGCAAGATTACATGAACTTCTCTTACTCAATTCTATTTAGTCATACTTTTTGGTAGTGCTCATTATAATGAGTCACCTTTCTGGAATCACCACCAGACTCCAAGGCAATTTTATTAATTGTTTCTGCATAACATTTTAATTTTGGACATAACTGAATAGCTCAGATCTCTCCAAGGAAAAAATTTTAATAATGAAAAATTTCTACAACACCTTGATGTTACAACAATACAACATTTTGGGCGAGTTGGTTACATACATTCATTATTACAGCGCAAAGACGGCACAGAACAAGAAGGGGACACAACAGCGCTGGTACTAGAAATAAAGTTCCATAATACAACATTTTGGGCGAGTTGGTTACATACATTCATTATTACAGCGCAAAGACGGCACAGAACAAGAAGGGGACACAACAGCGCTGGTACTAGAAATAAAGTTCCATAATACAACATTTTGGGCGAGTTGGTTACATACATTCATTATTACAGCGCAAAGACGGCACAGAACAAGAAGGGGACACAACAGCGCTGGTACTAGAAATAAAGTTCCATAATACAACATTTTGGGCGAGTTGGTTACATACATTCATTATTACAGCGCAAAGACGGCACAGAACAAGAAGGGGACACAACAGCGCTGGTACTAGAAATAAAGTTCCATAATACAACATTTTGGGCGAGTTGGTTACATACATTCATTATTACAGCGCAAAGACGGCACAGAACAAGAAGGGGACACAACAGCGCTGGTACTAGAAATAAAGTTACATAATACAACATTTTGGGCGAGTTGGTTACATACATTCATTATTACAGCGCAAAGACGGCACAGAACAAGAAGGGGACACAACAGCGCTGGTACTAGAAATAAAGTTCCATAATACAACATTTTGGGCGAGTTGGTTACATACATTCATTATTACAGCGCAAAGACGGCACAGAACAAGAAGGGGACACAACAGCGCTGCTGGTTACATACATTCATTATTACAGCGCAAGGACGGCACAGAACAAGGCTCAGCGCTGTTGTGTCCCCTTCTTGTTCTGTGCCGTCTTTGCGCTGTAATAATGAACCTTGATGTTCACCCTAAAGGCAGCAGCCCAAGTAATCATATGACATGAAACACATATTGCTGAATCTCTAACTTGCTTATGATGTGCACAATGCGACACTTGGTAGAGAAATGTTATCTGTGAAAGGAACGCAAAGCTTTGAGATTCCAATTAGAATAAAATTATAGCAAATGGACACAGCACAGAATTTTCTGGTTCCAAAACTTAAAAAAAACACTCGCGAACTATGCAATGTCACGCAAAAAGAGACACAGAAAATGCAAGATAACACAACACTGAACTTCCCTCTACATTTTAGTAAAATTTTCTCCACACATGCTACTTGGTTTCAACATCTGAATTTGCATACATTGTGATCAATGCGAGCAGTGCTTATCCCAGTGACCACAATTCAGTTACCTCTTGTCAGCATGGCATGTTTTGGGTTTGCACAGAAACATGATGCAAATGAGGGGAGGCTCGTTTCAGTAAAACTGTTATCAGTTTGGGACGTCCCAAAAAGGCTACAATAAAGCGAAACATCGTAACCACTTTTTTGAAGATAATTCAAAAACCGTCAGCTGAACCACACAAAACACTGAAAATGTCAAGGTCACAATTTTCAACAGTGATATCTGACACACAGACATTCAAAACAGAGGCACTTGTTGAATAAATAGTTATGCACAGCCCGGCACAGTGAAATCCTGTTCATTTATCCTTACAACTGTCAAAAGTCCACTCTTAAAGCCAGCATACAAAATCTCACCACACTTCTCCAAGCTATGCATTACACTGTCTCTTTTCACACCTCTCACTAATGCGGTTAGACCAACATGAATATACAGGGCGTTTCACTTCAGACTTTACGTAATTTTTAGAACTATGCTTTTTGAGCTAGAAGAGCGCTTTTTTTGGCATAGCTTGGTGAACGATGTACTACATCAGAATACCGCTAAGACGTACTAACTAGCAGACTTGTTAATATTGAATAGTAAACTTTTCATCTATTGTTAGGCACATGATTATGAAGAGTCGTGTAGCCCACTGAATTTAATATCCGTATCAGTTTTTAGAATTTAGAAAACACAGTTACCCTCGCTGCTGTAGCCCAACAAATCTTGGCTGAATCTTGCCAAAATACATGCACTTCTCAAAAGTTTGCAGGTAAAGCAACCTCTCCAGAGAACTTAACTTGTCAAAACAGCCAAAATTTGATGGGGCAACAGCAGCGAGGGTAACTGCTTTTTCGAAATTTTAAAAACTGACACGGATACTACACACAGTGAGGTACATGCTTCTTAATAATTAAGGAACCTGACGGTAATAGTTAAAAGTTAACTATTCAATATCAGTTAACCAGCCTACTCGTTAGCATGTCCTAGCTCTTTTCTGATGACGGTATGCCCAAAAAATGTGCTCTTCTAGGTCAAAAAGCCTATTTTTAAAAAGCATGTAAAGTCTTAGGTGAAACACCCTGTACAAAGTGACAGGAGCTGCATTTCATTGCACTTTCACTGAATCAAGCCAATATAGCTGTAACGACTTTAATGCGTGAAATAGCAAACCAGAGCCAAAAAAATTTACTTACAATGCATCACTGTGAGATAGGCACCCTTTTCTTTTCGCAGCACTCATGTTAGGGAAAGGCAAAAAAATGCACTGGCAAAAGAATGATTCAGTGAAGATGAAAGCTGAGTGTTTGGGAGACAACAGCCTAATAAAGTGGAATGGAGGAAGTACTTCACCGCCTGAGACACCTACACACTTGAAAAGACGTGTCTTGCCCGTAAATCATGAAGGTTAAAACACTACCTGCTTCATGTCGGATTAAAAACCATCAAGGGAAACTGTTATATTGTTTAAGAAAAGCCAAATCTATGAAATTTGGCACTGTATTCATGGTTCTCAAGCTGCATAAGATGCATTTATTGCTGTGAAAGATTGCATAGAGAAGTGAATGGCGGTGTAGTCTACCATCAGGAATTCGTGCACCAGAAAGTGCCTTGACTTCATCGCTCTATGCTTGTAAAGACAGCCAGTACCTGCAATCCTCTCTTTTACCCTTTCTAATACATAAAACTGTTTTGAGAGTAAGTAGCTTCGTTGTCATTTGAACATCGCAGCATTTAATCTGTCCTCGGTGTCCCTTTAGAGCAACCATGAATCTGGAAGTATTGTTGGAATCGAAAGAGAGGATATGCGGGCCTTTGATGATTTAAACACAAATTGCCTGTTTGGGGGCTTAATGCACACATGCTTTACCTGAAAGAACACCATCTAAAGAGCAACACTGTACCAATCTATAGTGACGGCATGTGAATGTATATTTCACAAATAGATTCGGTTAACATAGCGGTTACTTTGCAAACAGAAGCATATTTGTAGATTAGCTAGGAATGGTTGTTATAGCTAATATTATGAACGGGTACCAGAACTTTATGGGACTCCAGTAACTGAAGAGTGCTCTCTCTTTTCATGGCGTTTCAAACTGCACTTCTTGGCAAACGCCTTTGCGCAGAAGCTACACTGAAACGGTTTCTCACCATTGTGGGCTCGCACATGCCTCGCGAGGTGTTCCTTTTGTTTGAAGGTCATGGGGCACAGCTGGCATTGGTACGGCCTCTCGCCTGTGTGAGTGCGGACATGTGCAACCAAGTTGCTACTGTATGAAAATCTCCTGCCACAGTGGTCACATTGGTAATGACGCTCTCTGGCGTGGGTGCGAAGGTGTTCCCTCCGTTTTCCTGCCAGCTTAAATCTGCTGGCACATATGTCACAGTGATATGGACGCTCGTTGGTGTGGATGCGAAGTAGTTGATTCAGGTTCCATTTCTTCACAAAGGTATTCTTACAGTGGTTGTACTGGTTGCAGCTGGTAGCAGGTGACGCGTGGCTGTGATCCACAGCAACGAGACCTGCATCATGAAAACCAGAGCATTTCCACTCAACGATAATGTCTCGCATCACAACTAACATGCCTTTATGGCCACAACAGTCATACAAACATATGCAACATGTGAGTTATAGGTTTATGTTAAAAGGAACACCGCTTTTAAGCAAATTCTTCAACTTCGAAGTTCCCTTGCAACTCTGCCAATGTTCAATTATCAAGGAAAATGATCAGACCAAGCCAAGCATTCTTGAAATTAAAAGCTATGCATTTTGAAGGACCTTAACAATAATAGGGCCCTTCCAAGTATATTGTCCTGGTCATGGGAAGTTAATCTTCAAACCAATGTCATCCGCAAGAATCTGCTCGCAAGACAGGATTCCTCGCAAGTCAAAGTGCGGCTTCGCATACATGTAGTCTAAATTTTAATTGCCTTCTTTGCACAAACCACAGAATAGAGAATACATGCAAAAAGTGAATATACTGCATAGAGATGTACCAGTAATGCTATGCACAAAGAAACATGAACAATGGTATTTAAACTAAAAACAACAATAAGGCTATAGTTTCTATCAACACCTGCACAAACTACCTAAATTATTTAGTATTCTATCAACAAAACTCTATCAACACCTACACAAACTAAGATCTTCAGTTGAAATCAGTTAAAACAATGCACACATGAATTTGCTCTTCAACACCCGACTACACAGGAAGAACAGCTATCTATAACTGATGATTTTGCAGAGGTTTCATGAGAAGCATATATAAAAAATAACATCTGAAGTTTCCTAATTTAACTTCACCTGCACGGTAAAAGAACAACAACGCACAAACAAGGCAAAGCATTTGCGAAAACTGAAGGAAGTGAAGCATATAAGCAAGGTCACAGGTGGTGCAGAAAATGCACAAGCACAAAATGGTTACCAAGGCACTAGCATAACTCTTTTTCGATAGAGCTCTACGAATAATCGCAGAGTTTTTTTATGGTCGGACACAGTGTCACACAGTGTATAACTGGCAACACACATCCTCTACATCCCACTCAAGAGGATGAGCTTTGAATGCAACCAAACAGGGTCCGATGCAACCCATTTTGGTCAAACACACTAGGCTTCAAATCACTACTACAACTGTTATCAAAGTAAATCCACAGGGTCTATAAATGATGGGAGATTTGTTGACATTCTTCCACTGGCAGCCTGCCACAACTGCCTCGATCATGTTGGCTCGGATGCCTGCAAAGTAAAAAAGAGCAAGACAGGCTAAACAAAAAAAGACCAAAAGTGAGAGCAATAGTACACGTCCTTTGTATGTTCAAGAATTGCAATTGTGTGACCTAATGCACTGCCTACAAGAGATCCAGAGCTACAGCTTCAAGTGAAATCACAGATGTGTTTTTGTGCACTTGAAAAGTACAGGGTGAAGGCCAGGAATGTGCTCCTGCATTAAAAAATGCAGAACGGCCAATTTTCTTGCAAGCCATCTGATATGTGACGACAAATCTAGAATAGGAGTTCATTCCTAAATTCACATTCAACTGGCAATAAAACGGGTGAAATTAATGCCGTCCAAATATATCTGGTTCTGTTCAATGCATTTTTTTCACCATAAAATATTTTAAGATTCATATAGAAGTGTCTTGAGTGACATTTGAGTGCAATAATAAAAACAAGTCGCTCTATTACAGCAAGCTTAAGAGAAACCTTCGGGAAGCCATTTTCTTGACACATCTTCACACTAGCACATGTTGGCAGATAACATCTGGTTCAATACACAAGCAGAGTGTTGTTGTGCAAGGCATTCTAGTCCCTTTTAGCCGAAAAAAAAAAAAATGTGCAGATGTCGACAGGTGTTGGTAGCTGCCCTCAAGCAAGTGATATCATAAAACTCATAGCATATCCCTACCTGTGCCTCTTTGTGAGGCTTACTTAACAAAGTAACTGAAGATGTCTGTAATGACAGCAACAAGAGTTTCCTAACATTAAAATATGCTGCAAATTTATGCATTGCAGGAGTACAACAAAGCCAGACTGAAGGAGCAGTATAATGTTTCTGTGATAAAAAGGCATTAAACACAGTTGTCTGCAAACAGACTCACATTAAGCCAATGCTGGCTCAAATTCATCGCTGTGTCACAAGCGATGCATTCGACTTAAAATGGCTCGTCCGTTTCGTGCCAAGGGGTGCTTGTCTGGAAGCATTGGCTCTGCTTCCCTCAAGTCTTATCCAAGAAGTAGTCCTCACAATGAGTACGGCAAGGTGGCACACTTCCCGGTGTATGCTGCCACTTTCATAAGATACCAGCAAGCTACAGTTCTTTCAGGATTTTACTAGCAGCTCACTTCTGCAGGCTGCTGTGGCATCATTTCATGTATCAAGCATAAAGATTGGAACACTGCTCCGGCGACACTCGGACTTCCGCCCTTCCAGCAGGAATGGCCACAGTGATAAAAACATACGACTACCACTGGTATATTTGTGTGGTCGCTTGTCATGGGCACCTTGGTCCCGAATAGTATATCAATCCATTAGATCGATAAACCATTAAAGCAGTGGATATTCCGATTCTTCTACTGGCAGCTTGTATGCCTCGTTTGGACGTTGTTGGTTCACAAGCCTGTGAAGTAGAACAGAGCAAAACATTCTGAATTAGAAAAACTCAATACCGAAATGCACGCATACTTTGTGTAATCAATTCTTGGAATTTGGAGGCCATACGGATTTGAAAGATTAGTTGTGTGGGCTAGAGTGGTAGTAATTGTAGTTTGAGGCAGAGTAGAGAACATTAAAACATGGTAATGCATTTGGTTACCCAGAAAATCTGCCCTGCCAAATACAATCATCGGTACATTATAACTAGTAGCTCTTTCTGTGGCTTTTATACATAAAAAACTGGCTTGCACTCAAGTTTTCCAAAAAGAGACTATCGAACATAAGATGAAAATCTCTCAGGGACACCTAACTGGACTGTGTAGGCAAAGCGATCACATTAGAAGCTGCTGATCCTGGTCTGGTGACGTCGCGTCTGGTCCGGCAGCATCACTTACCTATAGCCAATCCGCAAATTTCTTGACTTGCGACATTCTTTTCCCAATGAAGCTTCCAACTAGAGCAATGCACGGGCCTGAATTTGAGGCCCGAGCCCGGCCCGGGCCCACGACCTGAAGCCCGAGCCCGGCCCAGGCCCGCGGCTTGAAGCCTGGGCCCGGCCCGGGCCCGCTAAATTATCGCTCTAATGAGCCCGGCCCGGCCCGTGAATCCCGGAGCGAAGCCCAGCCCGGGCCCGGCCCGGCCCGTTTCACAGTAACTGAGCAAGTAGACTGGTACTGCACCGATAAGGAACTGGCCGACAAAGGTTCTGAAACCACAGTTTGGCCTAAAGAAAGTTGGTTCTTTTTAACCCAGAAGGAGGTGATGAAGAGTAGTGCTTGCCAGGCCCGTCTTTTGGAGACTGATCTCGTGTAGGTGGGCAAACATAAACTTGGAAGTTCTAAGAGCCAAATAAAAAGGGCTGCATACACGCGTACTAGTCTACTCTGCGTTCCCCCATGATTGTAATCAGTTATATTCTGCCGCCTGCGAAGTATAAATATTAAAGCTGCCTAGCAAGCAGTAGGATGACATTTTTTTACTGAACGTGATCTCACAGGTAGAGCTCATAGCCGAACTGGTCACCTTACAGCAGAAACGAAAAACTAAAAGGCTTGAGTATTTCATGGCATGTGCTTGAAGACCATAAGCGTCCTAAACTAATATGTTCTTCCCTAATGCATTTCTAATAGTTTATAGGTATGTTTTGGGAACGCGAATGATCAATGACCAATTAAGGCCGGTTGAATTTTACTCTTACTGCACCGCGGCGTGGAAATAAGGAAATAAATAAGTGAATGAATAAAGCTTAGTTTTTTTCTCAGCGCGTACTATAACTCATAGCTCATACGTGTCGCTGCTTCAATGCCGCAGTTCTGCACTTCACTCTGCAATATTGAATGAAGCCTGGCTCGGGCCCGCAGCTTTAAGCCCGAGCCCGGCCCGGGCCCGCAACTTCAGGCCCGGGCCCGGCCCAGGCCCGGCAGAATAAATCATGTCCCGGCCCGGCCCGGGCTTTAGGGCTGGCCGGAGCCCGTGCAGTGCACTACTTCCAACAGCATCGTATTAAAAACTGGTACCGTACACGCACAAAATCTAGCTGAATCGCTTTAAAATGCTGAAAATGCCTTACAAACAATGCATGAAAAAAATCGCAGCCGATTTGCATAGTTAATCAAATGCGAAATAGATGCGCTAGGAGTGCTTACCCCTGCTATACTTTTTAATGCATTTTTTATACTTTGTTATGCTTCATTTTTCTTTGGTATTAAAGGTGGGATTATAAAGGGGAGAAAAAGAATGAGTACAAAGAGGACAGAATGAGACATGAGAGGAGAATGCAAGGCACGAGCAAAGCCAGTGCTCGAGTTTTGGCATCGCCACAGTGAAAGAAGGTCTTCAGAGTGAAGAAAGGTAATCGAAGAGTAAGAAAGTGCACTTGAATTGTGCTCGTTAAAGTGCGAAGATGAGCACAAGATGCTTCACGGTACGACGAACAACGCGGAGCCGAGGCCTAGGAAGACATGCGCGTACACGTCTGCTGTCTGTGAACGCTAAGGGGTGACTGACATGAGGGGAGAGAGGCCAAAGTTGAGGGCGCGCTATCGACTAGCTCAGTTCCGATAACATGTGCTTGTACAACACAGCCCGGAGGCGGCCGTGACGGCCGAAACTGTGATACGCACCACTCCCTCATTGGCTGCAGCTCTGTTGCCCCTCAGCCTCCTTACTGCACCACATGAAGTGTGCGTCACCACCTTCTATTTCACGCTTCAAGTTCGCGAGACAGAGACAGACATCGGCGAAATCCGTTATCGTGGCTAGAAGTGCTAAGCACGAAAATAGCCAAGTGCTGTTTTATGTCCTTGCTAACTTGTATTCGGCTCACCACTCACCTGCGCTTAACGGCTGCGTATTGCCGGCACGTTCTTAAACAAACTTACGCATCAGCCCAACTGGGAGCAGAGAAAAAACCATGGCATGAGGAAAGAAAAAATGGTGCATGAGGGGGAAGAGCCGCTGACGTGTTGGGTCTCCACACTTAATGCCTCCGACGTCTGTGATGCCCCTGCATGATCCCTCGAGGCGTAAACAATTCATCACAGACAAATAAGAAAGACACTGAACTCTCAGTCCGCTGCAGTAACATTTATATCGCACATAAACTACAACCATATGTTGTAACAACCAAACAGCCAAACACACAACATCAGCACACCAGTGCTGGGACCGACCGAAAAAACAGCAAATGCTACCCGTAAAGGTACCACATTAGTAGGTACTCACACCAGAGCCCCACGCTACCTCGAGCTAGAAAGAAACAGAAAAGAAAAAGATCACATCATAAAAACCAGAGAAAAAAATAGAAAAAGAAGAAAAATTCTCTGAGCGGAATACACAAGTCTGTTTCATGACCTAGACAACTGCAATTTATTAAGAACAGCACAACAACTGCTCTATTTGCAACTACCTTCTGAATCCAAAGCCACCCGATTCACTGCTTTAGTGAAACAGATAATTGGACAAACCTGGTATGCTTGCACATCCATTACAAAGGCAGTTATAATATGACAAACCACTGGTATGATGAACAAGTTTCCCCCAACCTTTATAATTCGTCTTGAAGATTAATTTTATAGAGACTAAGAACACCTACTGTTGAACCAACAGTGCACTTTTGCTGTGGAAATAGCAATAACTGGTGGCGAATCATGTGCATAGACACTGCATAGCTTTAGAATTCCAGTGCAGATCATAAATCAAGGAAATAAGCCAATCGCAGCGTTTTTCGATGCTAAAAGTTCAAAAATACTACTCATGTGGGCTAAATAATCCAACATAAAAAAAGTCAGGGATAGAATGTGTGCTACATAAACAACTCTGACCTCACTGAATTTGAGCAAGAGTCTGTGCATGCCCACCGGTTGACTTTTCACCGCTGAAACTGCACACATTGAGGCAAATGCTTATCTCACAGCCATTCACCAAACACACCTTGTCAGCACAAAATATTCTGCGATTGCAGAGAAATACTTGATGTAGGTAAAGGAAGCCCTGTTTCATTTACCTTGAAATGGACATCAAATATTACAAAAAGGCTACAACAAAGCGAAATGCTACGACTGCTTTTTCGATGGCATAGTAAAAAAGTGCCAGTTGAACGAAACGAGCTTTGGAAACAAGACAGCAAATGTTGGGGTCACAACTAGAAACGCTGATATACGCACACATATACGTGATTTTCTCGAAAGTGATGCTAAGGAGGCGATGGGAAGTGGTCCATGATTGGTGCCTGTGGTCCGTCCCGCTACTAGTCCACTGGCACATTCAATCATCACAGTTTTACTTCACAAATATATTTCAGGAGTGCCCCTACGCAGACTTCTGCTTGCTAGAGAGATAGAAGAGCCGCAAAGTGCCACCGTGTGAAATGTTTGCCGCCATCAATACAGAGAGAGGTTGTGAACAGGCAGTTTCCACTATGCACACTTGCAGGTTCCTGAAGCAAAAGTCCTTATTAGGCACCAAGCCCATACTTCTGAAAGGAAGGTTCACCTGTACCAGAATAACCTGCGGCAAAACAAGGCACTATTTGTTCACAAACATTGTTAAGTACTCTAGAGGTGTACAAATGGCACTTTTTCCAAAGCGAATCAAGTACTAATAGTACAAAACCGAACTGAAAACGAATCAAACAGTGATAGATCTGAATAAATTATGACATGAATATTCGTACTATTGCTCGCTACTTGTACAAATATTGCTACAAAAAGAGCAAAAGTAGGACACACTGAAACACAGGCAGCTGCACTGCGGCACACAATATTAATCTTAAGCTGCCGCAGTGGCTCAGTGGTTACGGCGCTCGGCTGCAGACTCGAAAGAGGTGGGTTCAATTCCGGCTGCAGTGGTCACATTTCGATGGAGACGAAACCTCTCTCATCTCTCTCACAATTAAGTGTATGTTCAAAAATGATGGCCCGTGTTATTTATTCTCATGTCATAAAATTCCTAGCACCCACCAGGTTTTTTTTTTCACCCCAATCAGCACGGTTTTCAGAAAGGCTTGTCCTGCGACACGCAACTGGCATGTTTCTAAACAACACTAGTTCCCACTTAAATGTTCCCACTGATTCACTGTTTTCAGATTTCGAAAAAAACTTTTGATAAGGTTCCTCACCAGCGACTCGAACTAAAATTTTTGACATTAAACTTAAACACTCCTGTATTTTATTAGATTGAAGATTTTCTGACTGACGGCTGCAGTTTGTATATGCTAACGATTACTCTTCCAGATTCGCTCCAGTCATCTCCGGTGTACCACAAGCTACCGTACTAGACCCTCTTCTTTTTCTCATATATTTTAATTACCTACCCAAATGCATTTCTTATAATGTCAGTCTTTTCGCCAACGACTGCATTTTTTACAGTCCCATATATAACTGTGCTGACAATTTAGCTTTCCAAAACATCTGGCAAATCCCGAGGAATGGTGTCGAAATTGCCCAATGACTCTCAATGTTAACAAAACAACTAATTATCTTCCGCAGATGTCATCCTTATCCATCCCATAACTACATAATAAACGGGTCCGCTATCTCTTCACTCTTCTCTTTGCAATATTTAGGTGCTCATATTTCCAGTGATCTCAAATGGTTTTCTCACGTTACAAACAATGCTAACGGCTCTTGGCTTCCTTCGACGTAACCTAATCCATGCGCCTTCTCACATAAAACAACTAGCGTACGTAACCCTTGTGAGGCCCAAACTGGAATATGCATGTGCATTATGGAACCCGCACCACCATAACCTAATAGCTATCATTGAATCGATTCAAAACCGTGCTGCCAGACTTATCTTTTGTTTACTCCCACGATGCAAGCATCACTAACCTACAAGTTAAAGCCTGTCTTTCAAGTCTACAAGCGCGCCGAAAAATATCTAGACTGCTTGTTTCACAAATTCGATCACGCCCTATCACCTAGCACTACAGCCAACATGCCAGTTCATCGGACCTCCAGCCGCATCACGCACGCCATGGCCTTTTATCCGCCATATGCCCGAACTACAACCCATCTCAACTCCTTTTTGTAAACCCTGCCATCAATTGAAATGATGTTCCCGCAGATGTCATCCTTCACTCTAACCCCAGCCACTTCAGAACTGCCACCGAACGACTTTTCTATTAATTCATGTCTAACCCACCCCTCATGTAAAACCCCACCCCCATGGGGTCTTTCAGGCACTGGAAATAAATAAATAAATAAACACACCTTTGAGCAGTTCAAAATAAGAATATAAATAAAAAAAGAAATATGATCCAATATGTATATGAAACATAATAAATAAATAAACAACAAAACAAATTCAACGTCTTGACCCCCACTAAAAAAAAAGTTGTGGGGTCCCTGGCAATAGCTCAGGACATGAAACGGCTGACAGCTACATATGAGCCACAGCCTACAAGATCCAGTATCATGGCAGGGTTTGCTGAACTTATCTACTGCGTCATCCAGTCTTAAGAGTCCATGCATAAGCCTGTTGAAAGCTTGCCACATGAAAAGACCGTAAGCTAGACCAACATCAATAGGTTATGTTATGGGAATGGGCATTTCCTGGATTCTATGTAATCAAATTGAGAAAGTTGTAGGAACTAATGCGTGAATTTCAAATCAGTGCCATTAAAACGTATTCTTGAAATACACTGCTGCAAGATACAGCCAGATACCCTTTTCTTTTTTTCTCTCTCTCTCTCTTGGTGAGAGGATAGAGCTTGCATCAGCAAAAGAATTCGTCCCAATGAATACAGAACAGCAGTGTTAGGGGGATAATTGACAAATAAAATGAAATGAAGACAGCACTTCTCTCGTTCAGATACCTGCTGTTCCAGAGCACAAAAAATGTGCTTCTGGTGAAAATGCAACAAGCTTAAAACTCTGTCCACTGCATGTAAAGTTAAAAGGAACCCTTAAAGAAGCAATGAATCTGGAAGCATTGATCAAATGGAAGGAGACACAATATGTGTGTACCATAAATTTTGCCCTCAAATGCCTGTTTTGCAGTTTAGACAAAATGAGCTCCGTCGGAAAGAATAGGACCTAATGAGCAATTCTGTGCCAGTGTGCTCTGAGGGCATGTGAATGTATGTTTCACAAAGGGTTTGTTTAAAGGGTTTTAACATCACAAATCAGCAGAGGCTTTGAGGGACATTGTAGTGGAAGGCTCCAGATAATCTCGAATAACTGAGGTTCTTAAACGCGCACTGATATCGTACAGTACAAGGGCCTCTGGTGCTTCGCCTCCGTCAAAATGCCATTGCCGCAGCCTGGATTGAACATGCGTTTTTTGGGTCAGCAGCTGAGCACCATAATCACTGACCCACAAGAGCACCTTGCTTCACAAGTGGGCTTGGTCAACAAAGCGGATGCATTGAAAAAGGTAAGCACATAAATATGTTAACTAGGAACATCTGTGATAGCTAACGTTATCAGAAGGTGTCGGAACATTACGGAACTGGGGTATATGAAGAGTGCTTTCTCTTTAAACGGAGCTTGAAACTGTTTTTCACAACTAACGCCTGCCTGCAGAAATAACACTAAAATGATTTCCTGCCCTTGTGGGCTTGCACATGCTTCACGAGGTGTTCGCTTTGTGACGACTAGTGTTATCTAAAGGCAACAGAATATCATACAACTCTGGTTTCTCAAGAGTGCTCTCTCTCTTCATGGCGTTTCAAAATACGCATCCTGGAGAATGCCTTTGCACAGAAGCGACACTGAAATGGTTTCTCTCCCTTGTGGGATCGCACATGCCTTATGAGGTGGTTACTTTGTGTAAAGGTCATGGGGCACAGCTGGCACTTGTATGGCCTCTCTCCCGTGTGGGTGCGAACATGTTCAACCAAGTGGCTACAAACTGAAAATCTGCTTCCACAGTGCTCACAGAGGAAAGGACGCTCTCCGGTGTGGATGCGACAGTGTCGAACCAGGTCCGATTTCTTTTGAAAAGTCTTCTCACAGTGGTTGCACTGGTGTAGCTGATAGGCTGTGTGTTCACCCCGGCAATTTTCCACCTTAATACGAGGAGTTGCGACACAGTGCGGTGACGGAGACCTTTTCGCTACTGAACTTTCTCCAGGAGGCCGGCCGTGGCTGTGCTGAGGGGTCGCCAAGCCTGCATTGTCAAGACCAGACCACATCCTGTCAACCATAGCACCCCGCGTCACAGCTCGCAATGCACTAGAGAAACAACAGCTGTACAAAAATGAGCAACACTTGAGTCAATAGGTTTATGCTGAAAAGAGCTCGGCTTTTGAACAAGGCTTTCACTCCGAAGCTCTCTTGAGGCGGTAACAGTGTTCGACTATAAAGGAAAACGGTCAGAGCAAGTAAAGATGAAAGCTGTGCATCTTGATCCATGTGCTCACCCAATCAGGGCATTCACGACAACATGGCCATTGTATATGTGCAGAGGATAAGAAAGTTTAAAAATAAAAGAATCAGTGACAATGTGCTACAGATTACAACGTTTTAGACCTCACCACAACGCATCCACTCTCTAGAGTCAAGCTTCCATGCCCAATGTCGTGGACATCGGAAGAAAATCTTGAAAACAATGTTGTTTGTAATAATGTGCCTGAAAGACTCGCTTGCTCACAATCCAACTCACATCTTTGAACACATGTACCACAAATTTTAATTCCCTAGTTTGCACAAGCCGGAGAATGGAGACTACATGCGCACAACAGATATGCTGCTTAGAGAGGTGTAAGTGATATTGTGCACATGATGAAACATCAGCAACAGTTATTTGTGCCAAAACCACAAAAAGGCAGACCACACACTATAGCTGTTATCAACACATGCGCAAACTATGAATTTCCGTTAAAACCAGTTCATCAATTTGCTCCTCAAAATCTGACTGCACGACAATAAAAGCAAAAACTGATGATTTTTCAGAGCAGGTTTCATGATAAAGTTGTACGCAATAAAAATTCAAATGTACGGTAGCAGAGCTGCAATAGACAAACAAAGCAAGGTTCTTATGAAAACTGGCGGAACAGAAGCATATAAAGCAAGGTCACAGATGAAGCAGGAGATGCACAGGCACAAAAAAGCTACCAAGACACCAGCATCTCTCTTCCACTACAGAGTTCTTCTAATAATCACAAGGTTTCTTTGGCATTCCATTTCTTTACGCTCCAACACAATGTCACACATGGTACAACTAACAACACGTCCTCTACATCCCACGCAACTGGACGAGCTTTCAATGTAACCAAACAGGGTGTGATGCATCCCATTTTGTTCAATGACAATAGGCTTCAAATCACTCAAAATATTCAAATCACACAAACTATTTCACAACACGTACCCTCCACATTTCACTCATATAAATGCGGTATTAACGTAAAAGAAAAATAGGCTCTGAAGCAGTCCACCCTACACAAAGTCACCACGCTTTGCACCTCTTTATGCAAGCCATGCACAATCAAGGACAGAAGTGCCCAGGGTTGGCCGCTGCTGGCTCAAATTCATCGCTGTGTCACCAGCGATGCATTAAACTTAAAATGGCTTGTCCGTTTCGCGCTGAGGGGTGCTTGTCAGGAAGCATCGGCTCTGCCTCCCTCAAGTCTTATGCAAGAAGCAGTCCTCACGATGAGTACGGCAAGGTGGCACACTTCCCGGTGTATGCCGCCACTTTCATAAGGTGCCAGCAAGCTACAGTTCTTTCAGGATTTTACCAGCAGCTCACTTCTGCAGGCTGCCGTGGCATCGTTTCATGTATCAAGCATAAAGATTGAAACACTGCTCTGGCGACACTCTCAGACTTCTGCCCTTCCAGCAGGAATGGACACAGTGGTAAAAAACATATCAATACCACCGGTACTTTTTGGGGTCGCTTGTCATGGGCACCTTGGTCCCCGAGAGTATATCAATCCATTAGACCCATAAAACATTAAGGAAGTGGGTATTTAGATTCTTCTGCTGGAAGCTTGCATGTCTTGTCTGGACGTTGTTGGTTCACAAGCCTCTGAAGTAGAACAGAGGAAAACATTCTGAATTAGAAAAACTCAATGCCAAAATGCACGCACACTTTGTGTAATCAAATATTGGAATTTGGAGGCCATATGGATTTGAAAGATTAGTTGTGTGGACTAGAAAGTGGTAGTAATTGTAGTTTGAGGCGAAGTAGAGAACACTAAAACATGGTAATGCATTTGGTTGCCAAGGAAATCTGCCCTGCCAAATACAATCAGCGGTACATTACAACTAGTGGCTCTTCCTGTGGCTTTTACACATAAAAAACTGGCTTGCAATCAAGTTTTCCAAAAGGAGACTACCGAACATAAGACAAAAATCTTTCAGGGACACCTAACTGCACTGTGTAGGCAAAACGATCGTATTAGAAGCTGCTGATCCCGGTCCAGGAGAGCAAGCTGCAATTCAATTTAACTGATCCCGGTATGGTGACATTGCGTCTGGTTTGGTAGCATCCCTTACTTACAGCCAATCTGCAAATTTTTTGACCTGCGACATTGTTTTCCCAATGAAGCTTCCAACGCCATCGTATTAAAAACTAGTACCGTACATGCACAAAAGCTAACTGAATCGCTTTAAAATGCTGAAAATGCCTTATAAACAACGCATTAAAAAAATCACAGCCAATTTGCATAGTTAATCAAATGCGAAATAGATGCACTAGGAGTGCTTACCCCTGCTATACTTTCCGATGCATTTTTACACTTTGTTATGCTTCGTTTTGCTTTGATATTAAAGGAGGAATTATATGGGGGAGAGAAAGAATTAGAAAAAAGCGGACGGAAAGAGAAATATGTGAGGAGAATGCAAGGCACGAGCAGAGCCAATGCTCGAGTTTCGGCATCGCCAATTCTAGAGCAGTTAAAGGGGGTTTTCAGGGCAAAGAAAGGTAAACGAAGAGCAAGAAAGTGCACTTGAATTGTGCTAGATGAAGTGCGAAGGCGAGTACAAGTTTTTTCACGGTACGGCGAACGGCGCGGAGCCGAGCCCTAGGAAGACCTGCGCGTACACGTCTGCTGTCTGTGAACGCTAAGGGGTGACTGACAAGAGGGGAGAGAGGCCAAAGTTGACGGTGTGTGATCGGCTAGCTCAGTTCGGATAACATGCGCTTGTACAACACTGCCCGGTGGCGGCCATGACGGCCACAACTGTGATACGCACCGCTCCCTCATTGTCTGCAGCTCTGTTGCCCCTCAGCCTCCTCACTGCACCGCATGACGTGTGCGTCGCCACCTTCTCTTCCGCGCTTCAAGTTCGCGGAGACAGAGGGCAGCCTCGGACAGACATCGGCGAAATCCGTTACCGCAGCTAGAAGTGCTAAGCACGAAAATAGCCAAGTGCTGTTTTATGTCCTTGCTAACTTGTATTCGGCTCACCACTCACCTGCGCTTAACGGCTGCGTATTGCTGGCACGTTCTTAAACAAACTGATGCATCACCCCAACTGGCAGCAGAGAAAAAACCATGGCATGAGGAAAGAAAAAATGGTGCATGAGGGGGAAGAGTCGCTGACGTGTTGGGTCTCCACACTTAATGCCTCCGACGTCTGTGATGCCCCTGCATGATCCCTCGAGGCGTAAACAATTCACCACAGACAAATAAGAAAGACACAGAACTCTCAGCCGGCTGCAGTAACATTTATATCGCACATAAACTACAACCATATCTTGTAACAACCAAACAGCAAAACACACATCAACACACCAGTGTTGGGACCAGCCGAAGAAAACAGCAAATGCTACCCATGAAGGTACCACCTTAGTAGGTACTCACACTAGAGCCCCACATTACCTCTGGGCTAGAAGGAAACACAAAATAAAAAAAAATATCGCATCACAAAAACCAGAGGAAAAAATGAGCGGAGATGAAAAACTTTCCGAGAGGAATACCCAAGTCTGTGTCATGACCTAGACAACTGCAATTTATTAAGAACAGCACAACAACTGCTCTAATTGCAACTACCTTCTGAATCCAAAGCCACCTGATTCACTGCTTTAGTGAAACAGATAATTGGACAAACCTGGTATGCTCGCACATCCATTTCAAAGGCAGTTATGATATGACCAACCACTAGTAAGATGAACAAGTTTCCACCATCCTTTAAAATTCGTCTTGAAGATTAATTTTATAGAGACTAAGAACATCTACTGTTGAACCAATGGTGCAATGATGCACTATTGTGGAAATATCAATAACTGGTGGCGAATCATCTGCGAAGACACTGCATAGCTTTAGAATTTCAGTGCAGATCATAAATCAAGGAAATAAGCCAATTGGAGCGTTTTGCGATGCTAAAAGTTCAAAAATACTACTCATGTGGAGTAAACAATCCAACATAAAAAAAGTCAGGGATAGAATGTGTGCTACATAAACAACTCTGACCTCACTGAATTGGAGCAAGAGTCTGTGCATGCCCACCGGTTGACTTTTCACCGCTGAAACTGCACACATAGAGGCAAATGCTTATCTCACAGCCATTCACCAAACACACCTTGTCAGCACAAAATATTCTGCGACTGCAGAGAAATACTTGATGTAGGTAAAGGAAGCCCTGTTTCATTAACCTTGAAATGGACATCAAATATTACAAAAAGGCTACAACAAAGCGAAATGCTTAACTGTCTTTTCGATGGTAATGTAAAAAGGCGCCAGTTGAACTAAAAAAGCTTTGGAAACAAGACAGAAAATGTTGGGGTCACAACTAGAAATGCTGATATACGCACACATATATGTACGTGATTTTCTCGAAAGTGATGCTAAGGAGGCGATGGGAAGTGGTCCATGATTGGTGCCTGTGGGTCGACATATTGCTCAGTCCTGCTACCAGTCCACTGGCACATTCAATCATCACAGTTTCACTTCACAAATATATTTCAGGGGTGCCCCTACACAGACTTCTGCCTGCTAGAGAGATAGACAAGCCGCAAAGTGCCACCGTGTGAATTGTTTGCCGCCATCAATACAGAGAGAGGTTGTGAACAGGCAGTTTCCACTATGCACACTTGCAGGTTCCTGAAGCAAAGTCCTTTTTAGGCACCAAGCCTATACTTCTGAAAGGAAGGTTCACCTGTACCAGAATAACCTGCGGCAAAACAAGGCACTATTTGTTCACAAACATTGTTAAGTACGCTTGAGGTGTACAAACGGCACTTTTTCCAAAGCGAATCAAGTACTAATAGTGCAAAACCGAACTGAAAACGAATCAAACAGTGATAGATCCGAATAAATTATGAAATGAATATTCGTACTATTACTCTCTACTTGTACAAATATTGCTACAAAAAGAGCAATAGTAGGACACACTGAAACACAGGCAGCTGCACTGCGGCCCACAATATTAATCTTAAGCTGCCGCAGTGGCTCAGTGGTTACAGCGCTCGGCTGCTGACTCGAAAGACGCGTGTTCAATTCCGGCTGCAGTGGTCACATTTCGATGGAGACGAAACCTCTCTCATCTCTCTCACAAGTGTATGTTCAAAAATCATGGCACAAGTTTAATTACTCTCATGTCATAAAATTCCTAGAACCCACCAGGTTTTTTTTCACCCTAATCAGCACAGTTTTCAGAAATGCTTGTGCTGCGACACACAACTGGCATGTTTCTAAACACTAGTTCCCACTTAGACTTAAATGTTCCAAATGTTCCCACTGATTCACTGTTTTCAGATTTCGAAAAAACTTTTGATAAGCTTCCTCACCAGCGACTCAAACTAAAATTTTCGGCATTAAACTTAAACACTTCTGTATTTTATTAGATCAAAGATTTTCTGACTGACCGCCTGCAGTGTGTTTATGCTAACGATTACTTTTCCAGATCCGCTCCTGTCATCTCCGGTGTACCACAAGCTACCGTACTAGGCCCTCTTCTTTTTCTCATATATAGCAATTACCTACCCAAATGCATTTCTTATAATGTCACGTTTTTTCGCCAACGACTGCGTTATTTACTGTCCCATATATAACTGTACTGACAATTTAGCTTTTCAAAACATCTGGCAAATGCCGAGGAATGGTGTCGAAATTGCCCAATGATTCTCAGTGTTAACAAAACAACTCTAATTACCTTCCACAGACGTCAATCTTATCCATCCCATAACTACATACTAAACGGGTCCGCTATCTCTTCACTCTTCTCTTTGCAATATTTAGGTGTTCATATTTCCAGTGATCTCAAATGGTTTTCTCACATTACAAATATTACAAACGAAGCTAACCGCACTCTTGGCTTCCTTCGACGTAACCTAATCCATGAGCCTTCTCACATAAAACAACTAGCGTACGTAACCCTTGTGAGGCCCAAACTGGAATACGCACATGCATTATGGAACCCACGTCACCATAAGCTAATAGCTATCATTGAATCGATTCAAAACTGTGCTGCTAGATTTATCTTTTCTGTTTACTCCCAAGATGCAAGAATCACTAACCTACAAGTGAAAGCCTGTCTTTCAAGTCTACAAGCAAGCTGAAAAATATTTAGACTGCTTGTTTCACAAATTCGATCATGCCCTATCACCTAGCACTACAGCCATCATGCCAGTTCACCAAACCTCCAGTCGCATCACGCACGCCATGGCCTTTTATCCGCCATATGCCCGAACTACAATTCATCTCAACTCCTTTTTGTAAACACTGCCATCGACTGAAATGATGTTCCCGCAGATGTCATCCTTCTCTCTAACCCCAGCCACTTCAGAACTGCCACTGAACGACTTTTCTGTTAATTCATGTCTAACCCACCCCTCATGTAAAACCCCACCCCCATGGGGTCTTTCAGGCGCTGGAAATAAATAAATAAACACACCTTTGAGCAGTTCAAAATAGGAATATAAATAAAAAAGAAATATGATCCAATATGTATATGAAACATAATAAATAAATAAACAACAAAACAAATTCAATGTCTTGACCCCCACTAAAAAGAAAGTTCCGGGGTCCCTGGCAATAGCTCAGGACTTGAAACGGCTGACAGCTACATATGCGCCACAGCCTACAAGATCCAGCATCAAGGCAGGGTTTGCTGAACTTATCTACTGCGTCATCCAGTCTTAGAGTCCATGCATAAGCATGTTGAATGCTTGCCACATGAAAAGACCGTAAGCTAGACCAACATCAATAGATTATGTTACGGGAATGGGCATTTCCTGGACTTCTATGTAATCAAATTGAGAAAGCTGTAGGACCTAATGTGTGAATTTCAAAACCAGTGCCATAACACGCATTCTTGAAATACACTGCTGCAAGATACAGCCAGATACCCTGTTCTTTCTGTTCTCTCTCTCTCTCTTGGTGAGAGGATAGAGCTTGCACCAGCAAAAGAATTCGTCCCAATGAAGACAGAACAGCAGCGTTAGGGGGATAATTGACAAATAAAATGAAATGAAGACAGCACTTCTCTCGTTCGGATACCTGCTGTTCCAGAGCACAAAAAATGTGCTTCTGGTGAAAATGCAACCAGCTTAAAACTCTGTCCACTGCATGTAAACTCAAAAGGACCCCTTAAAGAAGCAATGAATCTGGAAGCATTGATCAAATGGAAGGAGGCACTATATGTGTGTACCATAAATTTTGCCTTTTAAATGCCCGTTTTGCAGTTTAGAAAAAATGTGCTCCGTCTGAAAGAATAGGACCTAATGAGCAATTCTGTGCCAGTGTGCTCTGAGGGCATGTTAATGTATGTTTCACAAAGTGTTTGTTTAAAGGGTTTTAACATTACAAATCAGCAGAGGCTATGAGGAACAGTGTAGTGGAGAGCTCCAGATAATCTCGAATAACTGCGGTTCTTAAACGCGCGCTCACATCGTACAGTACAAGGGCCTCTGGTGCTTCGCCTCCGTCAAAATGGCATTGCCGCAGCCTGGATTGAACATGCGTTTTTTGGGTCAGCAGCTGAGCACCATAATCACTGACCCACCACAACAGCTTGCTTCACAAGTGGGCTTGGTCAACAAAGCGGATGCATTGAAAAAGGTAAGCACATAAATACGTTAACCAGGAACACTTGTGATAGCTAACGTTATCAGAAGGTGTCAAAACATTACGGAACTGGGGTATCTGAAGAGTGCTTTCTCTTTTCAAGGAGCTTGAAACTTTCCACAATTAACGCCTGCCTGCAGAAATAACACTGAAATGATTTCCTGCACTTGTGGGCTTGCACATGCTTCACGAGGTGTTCGCTTTGTGATGACTAGTGTTATCTAAAGGCACCAGAATATCATACAACTCTGGTTTCTTAAGAGTGGTCTCTCTCTTCATGGCGTTTCAAAATACGCTTCCTGGAGAATGCCTTTGCACAGAAGCGACACTGAAATGGTTTCTCTCCCTTGTGGGATCGCACATGCCTTATGAGGTGATGACTTAGTGTAAAGGACATGGGGCACAGATGGCACTTGTATGGCCTTTCTCCCGTGTGGGTGCGAACATGTTCAACCAAGTGGTGACTATCTGAAAACCTCCTTCCACAGTGCTCACAGTGGAAAGGACGCTCTCCGGTGTGGATGCGATGGTGTCGAACCAGGTGCGATTTCTTTACAAAAGTCTTCTCACAGTGGTTGCACTGGTGTAGCTGATAGGCTGTGTGTTTACCCCGGCAATTTTCCATCTTAATACGAGGAGCTGCGACACAGTGCAGTGAAGGAGACCTTTTAGCTAGTGAACATTCTCCAGGAGGCCGGCCGTGGCTGTGCTGAGGGGTCACCAAGCCTGCATTGTCAAAACCAGACCACATCCTGTCAACAACAGCACCCCTCGTCACAGCTCGCAGTGCAGTAGAGAAACAACAGCTGTACAAAAATGAGCAACACTTAATTCAATAGGTTTATGCTGAAAAGAGCTCGGCTTCTGAACAAGACTTTCACTCCGAAGCTCTCTTGAGGCAGTAACAGTGTTTGACTGTCAAGGAAAATGGTCAGAGCAAGTCAAGCTGAAAGCTGTGCATCTTGATCCATGTGCTCACCCAATCAGGGCATTCACGACAACATGGCCATTCATTGTATATGTGCAGAGGATAAGAAAGTTTAAAAATAAAAGAATCAGTGACAATGCGCTACAGCCTATAACGTTTTAGACTTCACCACAACGCATCCACTCTCTAGAGTCAAGCTTCCATGCCCAATGTCGTGGACATCGGAAGAAAATCTTCAAAACAATGTTGTTTGTAATAATGTGCCTGAAAGACTCGCTTGCTCACAATCCAACTCACATCTTTGAACACATGTACCACAAATTTTAATTCCCTAGTTTGCACAAGCCAGAGAATGGAGACTACATGCGCACAACAGATATGCTGCTTAGAGAGGTGTAAGTAATGTTGTGCACATGATGAAACATCAACAACAGTTATTTGTGCCAAAACCACAAAAAGGCAGACCACACACTATAGCTGTTATCAACACATGCACAAACTATGAACTCCAGTTAAAACCAGTTCATAAATTTGCTCCTCAAAGTCTGACTGCACGACAATAAAAGCAAGAACTGATGATTTTTCAGAGCAGGTTTCATGAGAAAGTTGTACGCATAAACATAAATTTCAAGTATAAGCCGAAAGTTCATAAAATCTTAAGTCAATGAAATTCAAATGTACGGAAGCAGAGCTGCAGTAGACAAACAAAGCAAGGTTCATATGAAAACTGGGAGAACAGAAGCATACAAAGCAAGGTCACAGATGAAGCAGGAGATGCACAGGCACAAAAAAGGCTACCAAGACAACAGCATCTCTCTTTTACTAGAGAGTTCTTCTAATAATCACAAGGTTTCTTTGGCATTCCATTTCTTTATGCTCCAACACAATGTCACACATGGCGTAACTAACAACACGTCCTCTACATCCCACTCAACTGGACGAGCTTTCAATGTAACCAAACAAGGTGTGATGCATCCCATTTTGTTCAACCACAATAGGCTTCAAATCACTCAAAATATTCAAATCACACAAACTATTTCACAACACGTACCCTCCACATTTCACTCATATAAATGTGCTATTAACGTAAAAGAAAAATAGGCTCTGAAGCAGTCCACCCTACACAAAGTCACCACGCTTCGCACCTCTTTATGCGCTGCTTAAAAAGCCATGTACAATCGAGGACAGAAGTGCCCAGTGTGGGCCTCTGCTGGCTCAAATTCATCGCTGTGTCACCAGCGATGCATTAAACTTAAAATGGCTTGTCCGTTTCGCGCTGAGGGGTGCTTGTCAGGAAGCATCGGCTCTGCCTCCCTCAAGTCTTATGCAAGAAGCAGTCCTCACGATGAGTACGGCAAGGTGGCACACTTCCCGGTGTATGCCGCCACTTTCATAAGGTGCCAGCAAGCTACAGTTCTTTCAGGATTTTACCAGCAGCCCACTTCTGCAGGCTGCCGTGGCATCGTTTCATGTATCAAGCATAAAGATTGAAACACTGCTCTGGCAACACTCTCGGACTTCTGCCCTTCCAGCAGGAATGGACACAGTGCTAAAAAACATATCAATACCACCGGTACTTTTTGGGGTCGCTTGTCATGGGCACCTTGGTCCCCGAGAGTATATCAATCCATTAGACCCATAAAACATTAAGTAAGTGGGTATTTAGATTCTTCTGCTAGAAGCTTGCATGTCTTCTCTGGACATCGTTGGTTCGCAAGCCTGTGAAGTAGAACAGAGCAAAACATTCTGAATTAGAAAAACTCAATGCCAAAATGCACGCATACTTTGTGTAATCAATTATTGGAATTTGGAGGCCATACGGATTTGAAACATTAGTTGTGTGGATTAGAAAGCGGTAGTAACTGTAGTTTGAGGCGCAGTAGAGAACACTAAAACATGATAATGCATTTGGTTGCCCAGAAAATCTGCCGTGCCCAATACAATCAGCGGCACATTACAACAAGTGGCTCTTCCTGTGGCTTTTAGGCATAAAAAACTGGCTTGCACTCAAGTTTTCCAAAAAGAGACAACCGAACGTAAGACAAAAAGCTTTCAGGGACACCTAACTGCACTGTGTAGGCAAAGCGATCGTATTAGAAGCTGCTGATCCCGGTCTCGTGACGTCGCGTCTGGTCTGGCAACATCACTTACTTACAGCCAATGTGCAAATTTTTTGATCTGCGAAATTCTTTTCCCAATGAAGCTTCCAACGCCATTGAATTAAAAACTGGTACTGTACATGCACAAAAGCTAACTGAATCGCTTTAAAATGCTGAAAATGCCTTACAAAGAACGCATGAAAAAAATCACAGCAGATTTGCATACTTAATCAAATGCGAAACAGATGCGCTAGGAGTGCATACCCCTGCTATACTTTTTAATGAATTTTTTATACTTTGTTATGCTTCATTTTGCTTTGGTATTAAAGGTGGGATTATAAAGGGGAGAAAAAGAATGAGTAAAAAGAGGACAGAACGAGACATGTGAGGAGAATGCAAGGCACGAGCAAAGCCGATGCTCTAGAGTTTCGGCATCGCTACATCTAGAGCAGTTAAAGGGGGTTTTCAGGGCGAAGAAAGGTAATCGAAGAGCAAGAAAGTGCACTTGAATTGCACCCATTAAAGCGTGGAGGTGTGCGCAAGTTGCTTCACGGTACGGCGAACGGCGCGGAGCCGAGGCCTAGGGAGACCTGCGTATATACATCTGCTGTCTGTAAACGCTAAGGGGTGACTGACATGAGGAGAGAGAGGCCAAAGTTGAGGGCGCGCTATCGACTAGCTCAGTTCTGATAACATGCGCTTGTACAACACTGCACGGCGGCGGATGTGACGGCCGCAACTCTGCGTATTGCCGGCATGTTCTTAAACAAACTGACGCATCACCCCAACTGGCAGAACAGAAAAAACCATGGCATGCAGAATGAAAAAATGGTGCATGAGGGGGAAGAGTCGCTGATGTGTTGGGTCTGCACACTTAATGCCTCCGACGTCTGTGATGCCCCTGCATGATCCCTCGAGGCGTAAACAATTCACCACAGACAAATAAGAAAGACACTGAACTCTCAGCCAGCTGCAGTAACATTTATATTGCACATAAACTACAACCATATGTTGTAACAACCAAACAGCAAAACACACAACATCAGCACACCAGTGTTGGGACCAGCCGAAGAAAACAGCAAATGCTACCCATGAAGGTACCACCTTAGTAGGTACTCACACTAGAGCCCCACATTACCTCTGGGCTAGAAGGAAACACAAAATAAAAAAAAAAATTATCGCATCACAAAAACCAGAGGAAAAAATGAGCGGAGATGAAAAACTTTCCGAGCGGAATTCCCAAGTCTGTGTCATGACCTAGACAACTGCCATTTATTAAGAACAGCACAACAACTACTCTATTTGCAACTACCTTCTAAATCCAAAGCCACCTGATTCACTGCTTTAGTGAAACAGATAATTGGACAAACCTGATATGCTCGCACAACCATTTCAAAGGCAGTTATGATATGACAAACCACTAGTAAGATGAACAAGTTTCCACCATCCTTTAAAATTCGTCTTGAAGATTAATTTTATAGAGACTAAGAACACCTACTGTTGAACCAACAGTGCAATTATGCTGTGGAAATAGCAATAACTGGTGGCGAATCATGTGCATAGACACTGCATAGCTTTAGAATTCCAGTGCAGATCATAAATCAAGGAAATAAGCCAATCGGAGCGTTTTCCAATGCTAAAAGTACAAAAATACTACTCATGTGGGCTAAATAATCCAACATAAAATATTACGAGGAACTTTAGCGGCTAAAGTGGTGAAAGGCGAAAGCCTGAGTGCTGCATTCTGCTACGCGATTGTTCACTTCACATTCTGTTGGTGCATTAATTAACTGCAAATTAATGACGCTTTAGCTTCGCCTTTAGAAGTGGAATGCGACAGCCTGTTGTAACAGCGCTGCCATGCGGTCCACGGAACGCCACCACCCGTTAGGCGCAATGCGTTGCCCTTTGAATGCAACGCTTTTTGAGGAAAGGTTCTCCGCCTTGCTCGCCGGTAAATTGGTTTTTGAGGAAAGCAAATGTATCAGTGCCTCATATCTCGGTGGTCACCTAAACCTCGCCGTAACGGGAAGGGAGGAAGATAGAGATAGGAGTGAACGAAGACACCGTATTCACTAGACGCGCCTTTGTTCATTCCAAGCCATCGAGCTAGCATGGCGGAGTGGTAGCGTGCTCATCTCGCACTCCGGAGATTGGGGTTCGATTCCCGAGCTCGGCCAATTTCCTACTCAGTTTTATTTATTTATCTGGTCAGACTAGGAAGGTTAATTAGGCAAATTGGTTAAGCAAGTCCCACTAACTTGGAGAATCACTATACAATCCCTTTAACCGGTTGCATGGTTAGTAGCCAAAGTACAATTGGCCCCGTTTGAAATTCGTGCACTGTGACGTCACGACCAATTCGACCAATTGAAAAGCGTGACATTTTCTGTCGACAACTTCTGCTTACAACGATGAGGCATTAAAGGCTTCCGCCTTAAAATGTCAGGGATCGAATGTGTGCTACATAAACAACTCTGATCTCACTGAATTTGAGCAAGAGTCTGTGCATGCCCACCGGTTGACTTTTCACCACTGAAACTGCACGCATTGAGGCAAATGCTTATCTCACAGCCATTCACCAATCACACCTTGTCAGCACAAAATATTCTGCGAATGCAGAGAAATACTTGATGTAGGTAAAGGAAGCCCTGTTTCATTAACCTTGAAATGGACATCAAATATTACAAAAAGGCTACAACAAAGCGAAATGCTACAACTGCTTTTTCGATGGCAATGTAAAAAAGTGCCAGTTGAACAAAACGGGCTTTGGAAATAAGATATAAAATGTTGGGGTCATAACTAGAGATGCTGATATACGCACACATATACGTGATTTTCTCGAAAGTGATGCTAAGGAGGCAAGGGGAAGTGGTCCATGATTGGTGCCTGTGGGTTGACATATTGCTCCGTCCCGCTACCAGTCCACTGGCACATTCAATCATCACAGTTTCACTTCGCAAATATATTTCAGGAGTGCTCCTACGCAGACTTCTGCTTGCTAGAGAGATAGAAGAGCCGCAAAGTGCCACCGTGTGAAATGTTTGCCGCCATCAATACAGAGAGAGGTTGTGAACAGGCAGTTTCCACTATGCACACTTGCAGGTTCCTGAAGCAAAGTCCTTATTAAGCACCAAGCCCATACTTCTGAAAGGAAGGTTCACCTGTACCAGAATAACCTGCGGCAAAACAAGGCACTATTTGTTCACAAACATTGTTAAGTACGCTAGAGGTGTACAAATGGCACTTTTTCCAAAGCGAATCAACTACTAATAGTGCAAAACCAAACTGAAAACGAATCAAACAGTGATAGATCCGAACAAATTATGAAATGAATTTTCGTACTATTACTCGCTACTTGTACAAATATTGCTACAAAAAGAGCAATAGTAGGACACACTGAAACACAGGCAGCTGCACTGCGGCACACAATATTAATCTTAAGCTGCCGCAGTGGCTCAGTGGTTACGGCGCTCGGCTGCTGACTCGAAAGAGGTGTGTTCAATTCCGGCTGCAGTGGTCACATTTCGATGGAGACGAAACCTCTCTCATCTCTCTCACAATTAAGTGTATGTTCAAAAATCATGGTCCGTGTTATTTATTCTCATGTCATAAGATTCCTAGCACCCACCAGGTTATTTTTTTCACCCTAATCAGCACGGTTTTCAGAAAGGCTTGTCCTGCGACTTGCAACTGGCATGTTTCTAAACAACACTAGTTCCCACTTAAATGTTCCAAATGTTCCCACTGATTCACTGTTTTCAGATTTCGAAAAACTTTTGATAAGGTTCCTCACCAGCAACTCAAACAAAAATTTTTGACATTAAACTTCAACACTTCTGTTTTTTATTAGACCAAAGATTCTCTGACTGACCGCTTGCAGTGTGTTTATGCTAATGATTACTCTTCCAGATTCTCTCCAGTCATCTCCTGTGTACCACAAGCTGCCGTACTAGGCCCACTTCTTTTTCTCACATATATTAATTACCTATCCAAATGCATCTCTTCTAATGTCCGTCTTTTTGCCGTTGACTGCGTTTTTTACCGTCCCATATATAACTGTGCTGACACTTTAGCTTTTCAAAACATCTGGCAAATGCCTAGGAATGGTGTCGAAATTGCCCAATGACTCTCAATGTTAACAAAACAACTCTAATTACCTTCCACAGATGTCAATCTTATCTATCCCATAACTACATACTAAACAGGTCCGCTATCTCTTCACTCTTCTCTTTGCAATATTTAGGTGCTCATATTTCCAGTGATCTCAAATGGTTTTCTCATATTACAAACATTACAAACGAAGCTAACCGCACTCTTGGCTTCCTTCGACGTAACCTAATCCATGCACCTTCCCACATAAAACAACTAGCATACGTAACCCTTGTGAGGCCCAAACTGGAATATGCATGTGCATTATGGAACCCACGTCACCATAACCTAATAGCTATCATTGAATCGATTAAAAACCATGATGCTAGATTTATCTTTTTTGTTTACTCTGACGATGCAAGAATCACTAACCTACAAGTTAAAGCCTGTCTTTCAAGTCTACAAGCAAGCTGAAAAATATTTAGACTGCTTGTTTCACAAATTCGATCATGCCCTATCACCTAGCACTACAGCCATCATGCCAGTTCATCAAACCTCCAGTCGCATCACGCATGCCATGGCCTTTTATCCGCCATATGCCCGAACTACGACCCACCTCAACTCCTTTTTGTAAACCCTGCCATCAACTGAAATGATGTCCCCGCAGATGTCATCCTTCACTCTAACCCCAGCCACTTCAGAACTGCCACCGAACGACTTTTCTGTTAATTCATGGCTAACCCACCCCTCATGTAAAACCCCACCCCCATGGGGTCTTTCAGGCACTGGAAATAAATAAATAAACACCACTTCGAGCAGTACAAAATAAGAATATAAATAAACAAGAAATATGATCCAATATGTATATGAAACATAATAAATAAATAAACAACAAAACAAATTCAACGCCTTGACCCCCACTAAAAAAAAAAAGTTCCGGGGTCCCTGGCAATAGCTCAGGACATGAAACGGCTGACAGCTACATATGAGCCACAGCCTACAAGATCCAGCATCAAGGCAGGGTTTGCTGAACTTATCTACTGCGTCATCCAGTCTTAGAGTCCATGCATAAGCATGTTGAATGCTTGCCACATGAAAAGACCACATGAAAAGACCGTAAGCTAGACCAACATCAATAGATTATGATACGGGAATGGGCATTTCCTGGACTTCTATGTAATCAAATTGAGAAAGCTGTAGGACCTAATGTGTGAATTTCAAAACCAGTGCCATAAAATGTATTCTTGAAATACACTGCTGCAAGATACAGCCAGATACCCTGTTCCTTTTTTTCTCTCTCTCTCTTGGTGAGAGGATGGAGCTTGCACCAACAAAAGAATTCGTCCCAATGAAGACAGAACAGCAGTGTTAGGGGGATAATTGACAAATAAAATGAAATGAAGACAGCACTTCTCTCGTTCGGATACCTGCTGTTCCAGAGCACAAAAAGTGTGCTTCTGGTGAAAATGCAACAAGCTTAAAACTCTGTCCACTCCATGTAAAGAAGCAATGAATCTGGAAGCATTGATCAAATAGAAGGAGGCACTATATGTGTGTACCATAAATTTTGCCCTCAAATGCCTATTTCACAGTTTAGAAAAAATATGCTCCGTCGGAAAGAATAGGACCTAATGAGCAATTCTGTGCGAGTGTGCTCTGAGGGCATGTGAATGTATGTTTCACAAAGGGTTTGTTTAAAGGGTTTTAACATCACAAATCAGCAGAGGCTTTGAGGGACATTGTAGTGGAAGGCTCCAGATAATCTCGAATAACTGAGGTCTGAGGTTCTTAAATGCGCACTGACATCGTACAGTAGAAGGGCCTCTGGTGTTTCGCCGCCGTCAAAATGCCATTGCCGCGGCCTGGATTGAACATGCGTTTTTTGGGTCAGCAGCTGAGCGCCATAATCACTGACCCACCAGAGCAGCTTGCTTCACAAGTGGGCTTGGTCAACAAAGCGGATGCATTGAAAAACGTAAGCACATAAATACGTAAACCAGGAACATTTGTGATAGCTAACGTTATCAGAAGGTGTCAAAACATTAAGGAACTGGGGTATCTGAAGAGTGCTTTCTCTTTTCACGGAGCTTGAAACTGTTTTTCACAACTAACGCCTGCCTGCAGAAATAACACTGAAATGATTTCCTGCCCTTGTGGGCTTGCACATGCTTCACGAGGTGTGCGCTTTGTGACGACTAGTGTTATCTAAAGGCACCAGAATATCATACAACTCTGGTTTCTCAAGAGTGCTTTCTACCTTCATGGTGTTTCAAATCACGCTTCACAGAGAATGCCTTTGCACAGAAGCGACACTGAAATGGTTTCTCTCCCTTGTGGGATCGCACATGCCTTATGAGGTTGTTACTTTGTGTAAAGGTCATGGGGCACAGATGGCACTTGTATGGCCTCTCTCCCGTGTGGGTGCGAACATGTTCAACCAAGTGGTTACTAACTGAAAATCTGCTTCCACAGTGCTCACAGAGGAAAGGACGCTCTCCGGTGTGGATGCGACGGTGTCGAACCAGGTCCGATTTCTTTTCAAAAGCCTTCTCACAGTGGTTGCACTGGTGTAGCTGGTAGGCTGTGTGTTTACCCTGGCAAATTTCCATCTGAATACGAGGAGTTGTGACACAGTGCGGTGAAGGAGACCATTTCGCTACTGAACTTTCCCCAGGAGGCCGGCCGTGGCTGTGCTGAGGGGTCACCAAGCCTGCATTGTCAAGACCAGACCACATCCTGTCAACCATAGCACCCCGCGTCACAGCTCGCAATGCACTAGAGAAACAACAGCTGTACAAAAATGAGCAACACTTGAGTCAATAGGTTTATGCTGAAAAGAGCTCAGCTTTTGAACAAGACTTTCACTCCGAAGCTCTCTTGAGGCGGTAACAATGTTCTACTGTCAAGGAAAATGGTCAGAGCAAGTCAAGCTGAAAGCTGTGCATCTTGATCCATGTGCTCACCCAATCAGGGCATTCACGACAACATGGCCATTGTATATGTGCAGAGGATAAGAAAGTTTAAAAATAAAAGAATCAGTGACAATGTGCTCCGGCCTATAACGCTTTAGACTTCACCACAATGCATCCACTCTCTCGAGTCAAGCTTCCATGCCCAATGACGTGGACATCGGAAGAAAATCATCAAAACAATCTTGTTTGTAAGAATCTGCCTGCGAGACTCGCTTCCTCACAATCCAACTCACATCTTTGCACACATGTACCACAAATTTTAATTCCCTAGTTTGCACAAGCCAAAGAATGGAGACTACATGCGCACAACAGATATGCTGCTTAGAGAGGTGTAAGTAATGTTGTGCACATGATGAAACATAAACAACAGTTATTTGTGCCAAAACCAAAAAAAGCGCAGACCACACACTATAGCTGTTATCAACACATGCGCAAACTATGAACTTCAGTTAAAACCAGTTCATAAATTTGCTCCTCAAAATCTGACTGCACGACAATAAAAGCAACAACTGATGATTTTTCAGAGCAGGTTTCATGAGAAAGTTGTACGCATAAACATGAATTTCAAGTATAAGCCGAAAGTTCATAAAATCTTAAGTCAATGAAATACAAATATACGGTAGCAGAGCTGCAATAGACAAACAAAGCAAGGTGCTTATGAAAACTGGGAGAACAGAAGCATACAAAGCAAGGTCACAGATGAAGCAGGAGATGCACAGGCACAAAAAAGGCTACCAAGACAACAGCATCTCTCTTTTACTAGAGAGTTCTACAAATAATCACAAGGTTTCTTTGGCATTCCATTTCTTTATGCTCCAACACAATGTCACACATGGCGTAACTAACAACACGTCCTCTACATCCCACTCAACTGGACGAGCTTTCAATCTAACCAAACAAGGTCTGATGCATCCCATTTTGTTCAATGACAATAGGCTTCAAATCACTCAAAATATTCAAATCACACAAACTATTTCACAACACGTACCCTCCACATTTCACTCATATAAATGTGCTATTAACGTAAAAGAAAAATAGGCTCTGAAGCAGTCCACCCTACACAAAGTCACCACGCTTCGCACCTCTTTATGCGCTGCTTAAAAAGCCATGTACAATCGAGGACAGAAGTGCCCAGGGTTGGCCGCTGCTGGCTCAAATTCATCGCTGTGTCACCAGCGATGCATTAGACTTAAAATGGCTTGTCCGTTTCGCGCTGAGGGGTGCTTGTCAGGAAGCATCGGCTCTGCCTCCCTCAAGTCTTATGCAAGAAGCAGTCCTCACGATGAGTACGGCAAGGTGGCACACTTCCCGGTGTATGCTGCCACTTTCATAAGGTGCCAGCAAGCTACAGTTCTTTCAGGATTTTACCAGCAGCTCACTTCTGCAGGCTGCCATGGCATCATTTCATGTATCAAGCATAAAGATTGAAACACTGCTCTGGCAACACTCTCGGACTTCTGCCCTTCCAGAAGGAATGGACACAGTGGTAAAAAACATATCAATACCACCGGTACTTTTTGGGGTCGCTTGTCATGGGCACCTTGGTCCCCGAGAGTATATCAATCCATTAGACCCATAAAACATTAAGGAAGTGGGTATTTAGATTCTTCTGCTGGAAGCTTGCATGTCTTGTCTGGACATCATTGGTTCGCAAGCCTGTGAAGTAGAACAGAGCAAAACATTCTGAATTAGAAAAACTCAATCACGAAATGCACGCATACTTTGTGTAATCAATTATTGGAATTTGGAGGCCATACGGATTTGAAACATTAGTTGTGTGGATTAGAAAGCGTTAGTAACTGTAGTTTGAGGGCAGTAGAGAACACTAAAACATGATAATGCATTTGGTTGCCCAGAAAATCTGCCGTGCCCAATACAATCATCGGTATGTTACAACTAGTGGCTCCTCCTGTGGCTTTTAGGCATAAAAAACTGGCTCGCAATCAAGTTTTCCAAAAAGAGACAACCGAACGTAAGACAAAAATCTTTCAGGGACACCTAACTGCACTGTGTAGGCAAAGCGATCGTATTAGAAGCTGCTGATCCCGGTCTGGTGACGTTGCGTCTGGTTCGGTAGCATCCCTTACTTACAGCCAATCTGCAAATTTTTTGACCTGCGACATTGTTTTCCCAATGAAGCTTCCAAGGCCATCGTATTAAAAACTAGTACCGTACATGCACAAAAGCTAACTGAATCGCTTTCAAATGCTGAAAATGCCTTACAAACAACGCATGAAAAAAATCACAGCCGATTTGCATAGTTAATCAAATGCGAAATAGATGCGCTAGGAGCGCTTACCCCTGCTATACTTTTCGATGCATTTTTACACTTTGCTATGCTTTGTTTTGCTTTGGTATTAAAGGAGGAATTATATGGGGGAGAGAAAGAATTAGCAAAGAGCAGACGGAAAGAGAAATATGTGAGGAGAATGCAAGGCAATGCCAATGCTCTAGAGTTTCGGCATCGCCACATCTAGAGCAGTGAAAGAGGGTCTTTAGGGCGAAGAAAGGTAATCGAAGAGCAAGGAAGTGCACTTGAATTGTGATCGTTAAAGTGCGAAGGTGAGCACAAGTTGCTTCACGGTACGGCGAACGGTGCGGAGCCGAGGCCTAGGGAGACATGCGCTTACATGTCTGCTGTCTGTAAACGCTAAGAGGTGACGGACATGAGGGGAGAGAGGCCAAAGTTGAGGGCGTGTGATCAAGTAGCTCAGTTCGGACAACATGTGCTTGTACAATACTGCACGGTGGCGGCCGTGACGGCCACAACTGTGATATGCACCACTCCCTCATTGGCTGCAGCACTGTTGCCCCTCAGCCTCCTCACTGCACCACATGACGTGTGCATCGCCACCTTCTCTTTCGCACTTCAAGTTCGCGAGACAGAGAGCGGCCTTGGACACAGATCGGCGAAATCTGTTATCATGGCTAGAAGTGCTAAGCACAAAAATAGCCAAGTGCTGTTTTATGTCCTTGCTAACTTGTATTCGGCTCACCACTCACCTGCGCTTAACGGCTGTGTATTGCCGGCACGTTCTTAAACAAACTTACGCATCACCCCAACTGGCAGCAGAGAAAAAAACCATGGCATGAGGAAAGAAAAAATGGTGCATGAGGGGGAAGAGTCGCTGACGTGTTGGGTCTCCACACTTAATGCCTCCGACGTCTGCGATGCCCCTGCATGATCCCTCGAGGCATAAACAATTCACCACAGACAAATAAGAAAGACACTGAACTCTCAGTCCGCTGCAGTAACATCTATATCGCACATAAACTACAACCATATGTTGTAACAACCAAACAGCAAAACACACAACATCAGCACACCAGTGTTGGGACCAGCCGAAGAAAACAGCAAATACTACCCATGAAGGTACCACCTTAGTAGGTACTCACACTAGAGCCCCACATTACCTCTGGGCTAGAAGGAAACACAAAATAAAAAAAAATTATCGCATCACAAAAACCAGAGGAAAAAATGAGCGGAGATGAAAAACTTTCTGAGAGGAATACCCAAGTCTGTGTCATGACCTAGACAACTGCAATTTATTAAGAACAGCACAACTACTCTATTTGCAACTACCTTCTGAATCCAAAGCCACCTGATTCACTGCTTTAGTGAAACAGATAATTGGACAAACCTGGTATGCTCGCACATCCATTTCAAAGGCAGTTATGATATGACAAACCACTGGTAAGATGAACAAGTTTCCACCATCCTTTAAAATTCGTCTTGAAGATTAATTTTATTGAGACTAAGAACATCTACTGTTGAACCAATGATGCACTTATGCTGTGGAAATAGCAATAACTGGTGGCGAATCATCTGCATAGATATTGAATAGCTTTAGAATTTCAGTGCAGATCATAAATCAAGGAAATAAGCCAATCGGAGTGTTTTGCGATGCTATAAGTGCAAAAATACTACTCATGTGGACTAAACAATCCAACATAAAAAAAGTCAGGGATAGAATGTGTGCTACATAAACAACTCTGACCTCACTGAATTTGAGCAAGAGTCTGTGCATGCCCACCGGTTGACTTTTCACCACTGAAACTGCACGCATTGAGGCAAATGCTTATCTCACAGCCATTCACCAATCACACCTTGTCAGCACAAAATATTCTGCGAATGCAGAGAAATACTTGATGTAGGTAAAGGAAGCCCTGTTTCATTAACCTTGAAATGGACATCAAATATTACAAAAAGGCTACAACAAAGCGAAATGCTACAACTGCTTTTTCGATGGCAATGTAAAAAAGTGCCAGTTGAACAAAACGGGCTTTGGAAATAAGATATAAAATGTTGGGGTCATAACTAGAGATGCTGATATACGCACACATATACGTGATTTTCTCGAAAGTGATGCTAAGGAGGCAAGGGGAAGTGGTCCATGATTGGTGCCTGTGGGTTGACATATTGCTCCGTCCCGCTACCAGTCCACTGGCACATTCAATCATCACAGTTTCACTTCGCAAATATATTTCAGGAGTGCTCCTACACAGACTTCTGCCTGCTAGAGAGATAGAAGAGCCGCAAAGTCCCACCGTGCGAGCTGTTTGCCGCCATCAATACAGGGAGAGGTTGCGAACAGGATGTTCCCACTATGCGCACCTGCAGGTTCCTGAAGCAAAAGTCCTTATTAGGCACCAAGCCCACACTTCTGAAAGGAAAGTTCACCTGTACCAGAATAACCTGCGGCAAAACAAGGCACTATTTGTTCACAAACATTGTTAAGCACTCTAGAGGTGTACAAAGGGCACTTTTTCCAAAGCGAATCAAGTACTAATAGTGTAAAACCGAACTGAAAACGAACCAAACAGTGATAGATCCGAATAAAATTATGAAATGAATATTCGTACTATTACTCGCTACTTGTACAAATATTGCTACAAAAAGAGCAATAGTAGGACACACTGAAACACAAGCAGCTGCACCGTGGCACACAATATTAATCTTAAGCTGCCGCAGTGGCTCCGTGGTTACGGCGCTCGGCTGCTGACTCGAAAGACGTGGGTTCAATTCCGGCTGCAATGGTCACATTTCGATGGAGACGAAACCTCTCTCATCTCTCTCACAACTAAGTGTATGTTCAAAAATCATGGCCCGTGTTATTTATTCTCATGTCATAAAATTCCTAGCACCCACCAGGTTTTTTTACACCCTAATCAGCATGGTTTTCAGAAAGGCTTGTCCTGCGACACACAACTGGCATGTTTCTAAACACTAGTTCTCACTTAAACGTTCCGAATGTTCTCACTGATTCACTGTTTTCAGATTTTGAAAAAACTTTTGATAAGGTTCCTCACCAGCGATTCGAACTAAAATTTTCGACATTAAACTTGAACACTTCTGTATTTTATTAGACCAAAGATTTTCTTACTGACCGCCTGCAGTGTGTTTATGCTAACGATTACTCTTCCAGATTCGCTCCAGACATCTCCGGTGTACCACAAGCTACCGTACTAGGCAATCTTCTTTTTCTCATATATATAGCAATTACCTACCCAAATGCATTTCTTATAATGTCAGTCTTTTCGCCGATGACTGCGTTTTTTACCGTCCCATATATAACTGTGCTGACAATTTAGCTTTTCAAAACATCTGGAAAATGCCGAGGAATGGTGTCAAAATTGCCCAATGACTCTCAATGTTAGCAAAACAACTAATTATCTTCCAGAGATGTCACTCTTATCCATCCCATAACTACATACTAAACGGGTCCGCTATCTCTTCACTCTTCTCTTTGCAATATTTAGGTGTTCATATTTCCAGTGATCTCAAATGGTTTTCTCACATTACAAATATTACAAACGAAGCTAACCGCACTCTTGGCTTCCTTCGACGTAACCTAATCCATGCGCCTTCTCACATAAAACAACTAGCGTACGTAACCCTTGTGAGGCCCAAACTGGAATATGCATGTGCATTATGGAACCCGCACCACCATAACCTAATAGCTATCATTGAACCGATTCAAAACCGTGCTGCTAGATTTATCTTTTTTGTTTACTCCCACGAAGCAAGAATCACTAACCTACAAGTTAAAGCCTGTCTTTCAAGTCTTCAAGCAAGCCGAAAAATATCTAGACTGCTTGTTTCACAAATTCGATCATGCCCTATCACCAAGCACTACAACCATCATGCCAGTTCATCAGACCTCCAGCCGCATCACACACGGCATGGCCTTTTATCCGCCATATGCCCGAACTAAAACCCACCTCAACTCCTTTTTGTAAACACTGCCATCGACTGATGTTCCCGCAGATGTCATCCTTCACTCTAACCCCAGCCACTTCAGAACTGCCACTGAACGAATTTTCTGTTAATTCATGTCTAACCCACCCCTCATGTAAAACTCCACCCCCATGGGGTCTTTCAGGCACTGAAAATAAATAAATAAATAAACACACCTTTGAGCAGTTCAAAATAAGAATATAAATAAACAAGAAATATGATCCAATATGTATATGAAACATAATAAATAAATAAACAACAAAACAAATTCAACGTCTTGACCCCCACTAAAAAAAAAGGTTCCGGGGTCCCTGGCAACAGCTCAGGACATGAAACGGCTGACAGCTACATATCAGCCACAGCCTACAAGATCCAGCATCAAGGCAGGGTTTGCTGAACTTATCTACTGCGTCATCCAGTCTTAGAGTCCATGCATAAGCATGTTGAATGCTTGCCACATGAAAAGCCCACATGAAAAGACTGTAAGCTAGACCAACATCAATAGATTATGTTACGGGAATCGGCATTTCCTGGACTTCTATGTAATCAAAATGAGAAAGTTGTAGGACCCAATGTGTGAATTTCAAAACCAGTGCCATAAAACGTATTCTTGAAACACACTGCTGCAAGATACAGCCAGATACCCTTTTCTTTTTTTTTTTCTCTCTCTCTCTTGGTAAGAGGATAGAGCTTGCACCAACAAAAGAATTCGTCCCAATAAAGACAGAACAGCAGTGTTAGGGGGATAATTGACAAATAAAATGAAATGAAGACAGCACTTCTCTCGTTCGGATACCTGCTGTTCCAGAGCACAAAAAATGTGCTTCTGGTGAAAATGCAACAAGCTTAAAACTCTGTCCACTGCATGTAAAGTTAAAAGGACCCCTTAAAGAAGCAATGAATCTGGAAGCATTGATCAAATGGAAGAAGACACAATATGTGTGTACCATAAATTTTGCCCTCAAATGCCTGTTTTGCAGTTTAGAAAAAATGAGCTCCGTCGGAAAGAATAGGACCAAATGAGCAATTCTGTGCCAGTGTGCTCTGAGGGCATGTGAATGTATGTTTCACAAAGGGTTTGTTTAAAGGGTTTTAACATCACAAATCAGCAGAGGCTTTGAGGGACATTGTAGTGGAAGGCTCCAGATAATCTCGAATAACTGAGGTTCTTAAACGCGCACTGATATCGTACAGTACAAGGGCCTCTGGTGCTTCGCCTCCGTCAAAATGCCATTGCCGCAGCCTGGATTGAACATGCGTTTTTTGGGTCAGCAGCTGAGCACCATAATCACTGACCCACCAGAGCAGCTTACTTCACAAGTGGGCTTGGTCAACAAAGCGGATGCATTGAAAAAGGCAAGCACATAAATATGTTAACTAGGAACACCTGTGATAGCTAACGTTATCAGAAGGTGTCGGAACATTACGGAACTGGGGTATCTGAAGAGTGCTTTCTCTTTTCCTGGAGCTTGAAACTGTTTTTCACAACTAACGCCTGCCTGCAGAAATAACACTGAAATGATTTCCTGCCCTTGTGGTCTTGCACATGCTTCACGAGGTGTTCGCTTTGTGACGACTAGTGTTATCTAAAGGCAACAGAAGATCATACAACTCTGGTTTCTCAAGAGTGCTCTCTCTCTTCATGGCGTTTCAAAATACGCTTCACAGAGAATGCCTTTGCACAGAAGCGACACTGAAATGGTTTCTCTCCCTTGTGGGATCGCACATGCCTTATGAGGCAGCTGCTATGTGTAAAGGTCATGGGGCACAGATGGCACTTGTATGGCCTCTCTCCCGTGTGGGTGCGAACATGTTCAACCATGTGGTAACTAACTGAAAATCTCCTTCCGCAGTGCTCACAGAGGAAAGGACGCTCTCCGGTGTGGATGCGACAGTGTCGAACCAGGTCCGATTTCTTTTCAAAAGTCTTCTCACAGTGGTTGCACTGGTGTAGCTGGTAGGCTGTGTGTTTACCCCGGCAATTTTCCATCTTAATATGAGGAGCTGTGGCACAGTGTGGTGAAGGAGACCATTTCGCTACTGAACTTTCCCCAGGAGGCCGGCCGTGGCTGTGCTGAGGGGTCACCAAGCCTGCATTGTCAAGACCAGACCACATCCTGTCAACAACAGCACTCCGCGTCACAGCTCGCAATGCACTAGAGAAACAACAGCTGTCAAAAATGAGCAACACTTGAGTCAATAGGTTTATGCTGAAAAGAGCTCGGCTTCTGAACAAGGCTTTCACTCCGAAGCTCTCTTGAGGCGGTAACAGTGTTCGACTATAAAGGAAAACGGTCAGAGCAAGTCAAGCTGAAAGCTATGCATCTTGAAGCATGTGCTCACCCAATCAGGGCATTCACGACAACATGGCCATTGTATATGTGCTGAGGATAAGAAAGTTTAAAAATGAAAAAATGAGTGACAATGTGCTACAGCCTATAACGCTTTAGACTTCACCACAACGCATCCACTCTCTCGAGTCAAGCTTCCATGCCCAATGTCGTGGACATCGGAAGAAAATCTTCAAAACAATGTTGTTTGTGATAATCTGCCTGCAAGACTCCCTTCCTCACAATCCAACTCACATCTTTGCACACATGTACCACAAATTTTAATTCCCTAGTTTGCATAAGCCAGAGAATGGAGATTACATGCACACAACAGATATGCTGCTTAGAGAGGTGTAAGTAATGTTGTGCACATGACGAAAAATCAACAACAGTTATTTGTGCCAAAACCACAAAAAGGCAGACCACACACTATAGCTGTTATCAACACATGCGCAAACTATGAACTCCAGTTAAAACCAGTTCATAAATTTGCTCCTCAAAATCTGACTGCATGACAATAAAAGCAAGAACTGATGATTTTTCAGAGCAGGTTTCATGAGAAAGTTTTACGCATAAAAAAATTTTAAGTCTAAGCCGAAGGTTCATACAATCTTAAGTCAATGAAATTCAAATGTACGGTAGCAGAGCTGCAATAGAAAAACAAAGCAAGGTGCTTATGAAAACTGGCAGAACAGAACCATATAAAGCAAGGTCACAGATGAAGCAGGAGATGCACAGGCCCAAAAACCTACCAAGACACCAGCATCTCTCTTCCACTACAGAGTTCTTCTAATAATCACAAGGTTTCTTTGGCATGCGGTATGTTCATGCTCAAACACAATGCCACACATGGTATAACCGACAACACACATCCTCTACATCCCACTCAAAAGGACAAGCTTTCAATGTAACCAAACAGGGTCTGGTGCATCCTATTTTGTTCAACCACAATAGGCATCAAATCACTACTTCAAGAGCTACGAAAGCAAAATCACACAGTTCATAAATGATGGGAGATTTGTTGACACATCTTCCACTGGAAGCTTGCAGCAATTGCCTTGACGATATTGGATTGGATGCCTGCAAAGTAAAACAGAGCAAAACAGGCTAATCAAAACAAACCCAATATCGAAAGCAAAATCACATGAACTTTGCATGGTCAAGAATTGCAACTGTACGACCTACTGCACTATCTACAAGAGATTCAGAGCGAAAGCTTCAAGTGAAATCACAGATTTGTATTTGTGCACTTGAAAATTACAGGATGGAGGCCACAGGATGGAGGCCAGCAACGTATTCCTGCAATAAAAAATGCAGAAAAGCCAATTTTATTGCGAGCCATCTTATACCTGAAGACATATCTAGGATAGGAGGAGTTCAATCCTCAATTCATACTCAACTAGAAATGAAAAAGATGCAATTCATGTCATGAGCACATATCTGCTTCCGTTCAATGCGTTATTTTCATCATAGAATAAATTAAGGTTTACATTAAAGTTGTCTTCAGGGACAGTGACATTTGAGTGCATTAATGAAAACAGGTAGCTCTATTCCAGCCAGTTTAAGGAAAAACTTAAGGAAGCCATTTTCTTGACACAACTTCACACTAGCACAAGTTGGCTTGGAGTTTGTGTTACCATCTTGCATTGCAATAAATGCAGGAATATTAACATACATGACATTTAAGTTCCAAGATATGAACTATGAGTTACACCAGGCCACTTTAGAAACAACACTTCAATAAGCAAAAGGAATAAATTACAAGAAAGAGACCACAACGTAGACTTGATGGGACGTTGAATGGTTCAGTGTACAGTCCATCATTGAATATCTATTGTGATTTATTATCTATACATGCTTTCATGAGCTAAATTCCAAGAGTATCACGCCAAGAAGGGAATAACACATATATGAAATAAACACAACTATGACAAAAAGACACTGCAGAGTGGCACGGTCACACTAAATGACCAAAGCAAATATGCTGAGCCACTGAGCCATTATCCACCGAGGGGCCGCCGCTGTGGCCCAGTGGTTATGGCACTCGGCTGCTGACCCGAAATACACAGGTTCGATCCCGGCCACAGCGGCTGAATTTCAATGGAGGCGAAATTCTAGAGGCCCGTATACTGCGCGATGTCCGTACACGTCAAAGAACTCGGGGTGGTCGAAATTTCCGGAGCCCTTCACTATGGCATCCCTCACAGCCTCAGTCGTTTTGCGATGTTAAACCCCCGTAATGCATAAACCGAAACGATAGGCAAGAAATGTTGGACCACTACTGACAAGAATGAAAGAGAAGCCGCCTGCTTTGGATTCATGCAGTCACTGCATTCTAGTGCGGGGAGCCTCAGATCCCTTGTCAATACGGGTGGGGTCGGAACCCACCCCCCCCCCCCCCCAGATTCCCAACTTCACTGTACACTACACTACACAACACTGTACACTTTCAATGTGCTAGGACTAAAATCCCCAATCTCAGATTTTGCCGCTGTTTCTTCAAAGCCTTTGGCAGGTGGTAATCTGCCAGTGGTCAACAATGGTAAACACTAAATGGGAAAACACTATGGCCACGAGTGGATTTGAAACACAGAGCAGCGCAAGCAGATCAGCTTCTCTAGCCACTGAATTAAACCACCAAGTCACTGCCAGCCCCAAAGATTGTTCTTCGGTCTGAAGCCTCTCTGCATGATTTGGGGGTCTCAGGAAGAGCAACTGCAAGTGGCAGCACCTGCCTACGCAGGATGGTGGCACAAAGCTTAAAGGTGCACTGAAGAGGAATCTGAACTCGTATTTTTACAGCTGGAACTCGATCTACGCGTTCTGAGCATGCTTGGAAACTGAGTTATTGCCTTGTGCGGCAGATTTCCCCAATTTAGATCAGATGAACGTCCGGCTCCCGCCATTTTTTCTTTAATTTCCCGCAAACAGTGGGAGGAGTCGACCAACCTGTCTCAGTCCCATGGCGACTTGCCGCTCTGCCATCGGCGGTGTGATACGTAGTGATCAGCAGAAGCAAAGAGTCTACGCGTATTTTTATTTCCATGGGCCTAATTTGCAGCTATGTAGTCTCCGACTAGATCTATTTATTCACGGAAACCTAAAAGAAACAAAATAAAAGCGAAAGAAAACTCGCCACGCGACTGCCTGAAAGGCACTTCATGCGTTGGTCGGCTCCTTCCACCGTACGCGGGGAATTGAAAAAAATAAAGGCAGGAGCCGAACGTTAGTTTTATTTAATTAGGGAAATCAGTCGCACAGGGCAATAAATCGCAGTTTCTAAGACGGCTGGGAACGTGTAGATCGACTTCCTGTGGCAAGAAGGCGAGTTCATATTCCTCTTCAGTGCACCTATAACCGTAGCACCACTGCGTCAGGAGTTGTATGACTTCCAGCGATCTATGAATGCAGTTTAGAGAGTGACAAATTCCGTATATAAAGGATTAACCCATTAATGCTATCGCAACATACCCTTAAGGCGGAGCTTAAGTGTGATTTCTCTGATCTTTGTCTGAACCTTGCCTGACCTTGAAAAGCGAGCCTTGAATCAAACCGAAATAAAAACAGTAATCTAGAGCACCTAATTCACATTTGGCCTAACCAGCCTAAATTGTCCGCCATTTTATTCTCTCTATGATGGGGACTCTTATACCAACGCATTAAAACTTGAGAAGCTGAACCACCAACAGCCAAATAAAAGACAAAAGACATATAATGGCTACCCATTCTTCTTCATACATAAAAGGCTGAAAAATGTGTGAAGCAGAAAGAAGTATAACACTGTGCTCCACGAAATCATTGCAAAGCATGAAGCTTGTTTCATGCACACAGAGAACATCAAGCTTCGCATATTTAAAAAATGTCAGCATTGCAACCTCACCTACATGGAAGTCCTTGAAACACCACAGGAAATTTTTGATATGCCTTCATACTGGTGAACAGCGCAAAAAAGGCGGGACAACAACAAGACAAGCGCTGTGCTTGTCAGCGCTTGTCTTGTTGTTGTTCCGCCTTTTTTGCGCTTTTCACCAGTATGAATGCATACCAACTCGCCCAGATCTCAGCCTTACTAAATTTGATATGCCCAACTCTCAACAATGAGAAAAGCCATTCAGTTAAGTGGGAGCTTTATTTTGCACAACATGAGCACCAAGGTTGACATTAATTGTTTTAAAAGCTCCTTCCTCCTGAAAATGGTACTTGCTGCCCTGGTGATGTTGGTTCTGACGACTGCGAAGTGAGACAGGGCAAATCAGCATGAGTACAGAAAGACCCAAGGCTGCAAACAGCACTGTTCATACTCTTATCAATTCCTCAGGGGCTTTATTGAAGGTGTAATACATAATTGGTGGAATACTCAGCAGATATGGTAGAACAGGACAAGCTGTCAGGCTAGTTGGTGCTGATCCACTGTGTCTAAGCACTGTAAACCTTAATAGATATGGTAGAAAAAAAAACAATTAAGATCCCTGAGAGATGTCATAATTGTTCTAGTTCGATCGTGCGTCACAAAATGTCGAGGACAGTACTGTTAAAGCTGCTCATTGGCTAAAATTGAAAATCATATTAAATAATAGTTTAGTTGCAGTCGAATTCTGTTCACAGTTGCCTCTTTCACATAACATTATCCGCTTTGCACTGTCTTCTTCACGCTCTTATTCTGCTTGCATTTGTTTCATTGATGCGCATTGTTCATAGATCTGGATTTTTTATCTTCTGTGCTGGCTTTTGCGCTTTTTGTTGTGCTTGCTTTTTGTTATTTTTGCTCGGAAAAAACTAATGAGACAGTCTATTTTTTATATTTCATATATTTGCCTTGTGACGCCCTCCTGTATCAGCCTGTAAAGGCAAACAGTAAATATAAATAAATAAAAATAAATAAATTGTGTTTCACTTAATGCCTGCGACTGAAACTTGCACAAAGCTTCCTTTCACATTGAGGAATCAAATACTATCCTCTGTTAGTCCCTCTGACTGTGTGTTCGTACCCTTTTTAAATGCTTCAGTCATAGTTGAAACTCGTGCAAACAACATGCACTGCCCCTGAAAACAGATCCCTAAATACTTTTTACTAGACAATATCTTTTTTTTTTTTTTTACAACACCACTTTCCTCATTTGACAGTAATGACAGAGGGCAGCGTTTCACATGTAAACCTCTCTGGCATCCATTGCATTGGCTTGTGTTCAAGTCCACCTCTGCAACCAGTAAGTTACGCTGACCAATGAAGGATCGATTTTGTCACCTCCTGAAAAAAATAGAGCATAGCATGCAGCAGGATTCTGGTTAAGGTGCATGTTTTTGCGAGGACTGCTCGTGACTCACACGAATGGGCTTCAATACTGAAAGATATCCATGCCTTTCAGAACACACCAACGCATGCTTGAGAGTTTTAGCAGTGGTCCACTCCAAATACACAACCTGGAGATAGTTAATAGATGTGATGCTTCCACTTCAGTTCCTTCTGGTGTTCTGGGCCATCTACTGTATGAAGTTGATGGTTCAAACTCAATAACAAAGGCCAGAAGTTGGCATCTTAAAATATGTGAACTCAGTTTTAGGCACTGAGGAGGATAAGCTACAACTGGATCCAACATATCTGCAGTGGAACTATCAAAGCATCTTGCAAGCAACAAAAACTCCCAACTGGCTTGGCCCGACACTTTGGCAGTCGTGATAGGCCGGTACATAATAACTAAGTGGCAACAAATCATGAACACTTCAGTACACAAATGGCTTTGGCACTTCAATTTATAGCTCTTAGTTCCACTTCAATGCCAGTAAACAGTGCGGTATAGTATGGAAGCAATTTGTAAATGCTAATGAAAAGCGTGGTGTAGACACACCAAATTTTTCGTTGTGTGTTCTTGCTCTAGAATGACGCGCAAGGCATTATTAAACATGGATCGTGAAGACAAATTCACCTGCATCCTGTAATTAATTTATAATCAAATTCATTCTGGCATGCAGCTCTGGTTTTAGATTTAGCAGTCGAATCGCGATCGTGTCTTCGCAAGCAGGTATGAAGTCCTGTTAGGTTTCAGGCCCGCCAAAACTGCCTTGTAATAGCTGCCGCTTCACTTGTTGTCTTTCTGCCTTCTGGAACAGGCTAGCATAAGATTCGGAAAGAATTAAAACGTAGCAGCAACTATATTCGAGTTTTTGTGCACCTCACGTGATCTCGAACCTACTTGTGATGTTTAAACCATCATTAAGGTGCTGATGGCGAAATTCAAACTGTATGCAATAAGACAGTCAATTGCAAATTATTTATTACTGGCTGTGGGCTAATTACACCGAGCGATTCAGGTTTAATTATGTCACAGGCACCATTCTAAAGAAAAAAAAAACTTGGAACGAAAAGACAGGTACAACAGCTCCTTCAGTTTCTTCACGTACAACCTGCGCAAATTTAAGGTTGGACTTGTACGAACAGCCAGAGCCTTTTCCTCTACTTTCCTTTCTTTAGCACAGAAAGTGCAGAAGCACGTCTGCATGACTATATGCCCACTGGCTAAAAGGTATGAATAAGGTACATGAAAGCATAAAAAATCAATATAAAATAGGACCACTTAGTAATAATTTTACTGTGCTTTTGGTTGAACATTCTAGATTTTGCTGGGAGACCAAAGCTATGTATGTACAGCGTAACAAAACAGCAGCCACACAGTTGAAACGAAAAGCATCAAAACAGCTCAGTGTCTATCATTTTTTCAGTGAAAAATACACAGGAAGATGAGTTAAAAAGATCATCACCAGGCTGACTATGCCCACTGCAGGACAAAGGTAAAGCCCGCCCCCGCCCGCCCCCGCGCGCGCGCGCGCGCGCGCGCACGCGCGCACGCACACACACACAAAATCGTGAAACTGTGACTTAAGTAACGACGGTAGGCTAGAATGGAAAAGAAAAATTTGATTTGTGATTTGCTACCAATCCGAAATGCGGTAGTCATCCAGAATATTATTCAGTGATCCAGTGATTATTCAGTGGTTTACAGTCGCGGAAAAATAGTCTTCATTCCCCTGCAGTAAAATCTTTAGTAAAATTTCTGTCATCAGCGTTACCGACAGGGCGCTAACGCAAACGTTTTTTTCCCCCACGAATAAAGCACAACGCACGAAATATATATCGCGTTCGCGCGTCGACGCGCGAACGCGATATTGGTACGATGCTGTCTTCGCCCTGTCAAGAAATGGCTGCTTCTTGGTAAGAATGGTACAATGGTAAGAAAGAATGAACAATTTCTTCATGTCGATTCGCTGCTTTCTTCACTTGGCGATTTGCCCACGAAACACTTTCAGCGCACACGCCGCAGGTTGTGTCCTTGCCACTGTGTATAGTCACTTTGATTTGCCAACTATCCATAATAAGCTCGCAGAGGTCAATTAAATTAATGGACAACGACCTTGCATCACGTAGAACATCCCTAGTTCCTTTCCAGCACTCAAGCAACAACAGTTCCCGATGGCACGCAAGTTTCAAATAGTAGCAGACTTACCAACGTCAGGCTCACTGCGCGTCTCGGTTTGCCAATGTTGCAACGATGCTATTGTCCCAACACAGTCTTCTAATGGTCTGGCTGTCGTTGCAAAACTGGGAAAGCGTATGACATGCGCAGCAGTGAGCAGGGAATATTCAACTGCGCACACTTGTGCCTCAACTGCCTCAAGAAAAACGCGAGTCCACGCGAACGCTTTGAGCACGGCGCCTGACAGCGCTACTGACGCAGGAAGAAAACGCAAAAACGAACGCGGCTCCTCCAACACCTCTACCAAAATGATTCGTTACCAGCAAAAGGATAATAATATACAATAATAGAAACTTTATATTTAAAATTTTATTTTTAACGAGAAAGTTGACGGTTCGTGAAGGATGGAAAGAATTGATTCGCAAGTGCAGCCACCTACATTGCTGGCAAATGTAAGTGCAATGGCGCCCTTTTTTGAACCACCTGCTGGGTGCACCCGATATTCCCTCTGCGTACTATTACGAAGGACGGGGTTTCGAGCCTACTTTTGGTCCTTTCAGACAGATAGAGATTTAAGGTGTATCTCAAAGGTCGCCAGTTTAGCCAATCAACGCGCACGTTATAGGTTTCGCGACGGTATCGCCGATGCCGAGTTTCATTTCGAAACTATGCCAGCTACGCCGCGATCTCTCGTGACATCATCGCTTGGCCGAAACCCAGTTTGTTTCCAGGTCAATACTCGGTTAAAATGCTCAGTTTCTACTCAATATTTTGAAAAACAGCTTTTTGTACTGGAGAAGGGGGACCCTAAGGAATGAGATTTGATAGCCCCCAATGTTGCACTTCAATGTTGAATTCGTCGGTGCTGCCGGCTATCACTTAATGATAAAGGCCAGTAAACTCCTTATCTTTGTAGGGTGTAGGCCCAAAATATGCTTACCTTTAGTAGGTTTTGATCACGAAGAGTGTATTACAAGCCACAAGATGTGGCTGAGAAGAAATCCCCCAGGCTACTGGGGTCTAGCACTACACTGTGGTGTTCCAAGAGGAGAACTGGCTTTCCTTCATTAAATCAAAAGCCATTTTTATCCGCTCGTCTGAACATTGCTGACCGCTACCTGATCCCACAGATGGACAGATTGCAAGAGTTGACTGATTTGGATGTTGCCGAGATTCACAAAGGAAATTCGTTTTAACAAGGACCCACCGTGGTGGCTCAGTGGTTATGGTGCTCGGCTGCTGACCTGAAAGACGCGGGTTCGATCCTGACCGCGGCTGTCTAGAGGCGGTGAAGAGGTGAAATTCTAGAGGCCCGTACCAGGTGAAAATCATAACTGGTCAAACTGGATTAAGGAACAATTTCCCAGTTGAACAAAGTTGGTATCCATTTGGTTCCCAGTTGGCTCCCAGTTGACTGCAGCTGAAACACAGCTGGGAGCCAACTGGGATCCAACGTTAAAAAACCCCAGGTGGTCGATATTTCCAGAGCCCTTCACTATGGCGTCCCTCATAGCTTGAGTTGCTTTGGGACGTTAAATCCCAGTAAACCAATCATTTTAACAATGAAGAGAGTGCAGCTCAACACTCCTCTCACCAAGTAGGACACTGCGCTCCTGCATATTATTTGTTTTAGAAGCTGCAGTTTGCACAAAGACTTGGAATGTGCAAACAAGCATCTGAATTTGCATCCCTTGTAATAAGTGCAAGAAGTGCTTACCTGAGTGACCACAAATCAATTACTTCTTGTCAGCATGGCGTTTCTTGTTTACACAGAACCATTATGCAAAAGAGGGAAATCTTTTTTCCGTAAAACTGCTATTAGTTTTGAGATGTCGCAAAAAGAGAAGGCAAGCATAGCATGGGGCGGCAGAAAGTTAAATGGGCGGATGAGATTAAGAAGTTTGTGTGGATACGGTGGCAGCAACTGGCAAAGAACAAGGTCAAATGGAGAGACATGGGAGAGGCCTTTGCCCTGCAGTGGGCATAGTCAGGCTGATGATGATGATGATGAAAGTGAAACACCGCAACCAATTTATTCAAGATAGTGCAAAAACCGTCAGCCGAACTACACGAAATAACACTGAATATGTCGGGGTCACAATTTTCAACAGTGATATCCGACACAAGGACATAAAAAACAGAGGCACTGATTGGCTAAATGGTAATGCAGAGCTTGCTGCAGTGAAATCCTTTTAATTTCTCTCTTACAGCTGTCAAAAGTCCACTCTTAAAGCCAGCATACAAAATCTCACCACAGCTTCTCCAAGCTATGGAGTACACTGTCTCTTCTCGTACATTTGACTAATGTAGTTAGACCAACCAGAATATATAACAGGAGCTGCATTTCATTGTGCTTTCACCGAATGAAGCCAACGCAGCAGTAATGACTTTAATGCATAAGTTAACAAAAAATTGTCAAAAAAATTTACTTATGACGCATCACTGCAAGATAGACAATTACCCTGTTCTTTTCCCAGCGCTAATAAAGTGGAATGGAGAAAGTACTTCACTGCTTGAGACACCTGCTCTCCTCGAAAAGACGTGAGTCTGCTCAAAAAGCACGAAGGTTACAACGCAACCTGTTTAATGTCACATTAAACAACCATCAAGGGAAACTATCCTATTGTTTAAGAAAAACCAAATCTACGAAATTTGTCAGTGTATTACTGTTTTTGAAGCTGAAAAAGATGCATTTATTGCTGTGAAAATTGGTTTATAGAAGTGAATGGCAGCGTAGTCTACCATGAGGGATTCATGCATAAAAAAGAGCCTTGACTTCATTGCAGCATGCTTGTAAAGATAGTCAGTACCTGCATTCCTCTCTTTTACCCTTTGTAATCCATAAAACTATGTTTTGAGAGCAAGTAGCTTCTTTGTCCTTTGAACTTCGTAGCCTTTAATCTATCCTTAGTGTCCCTTTAGAGCAACCATGAATCCGGAAGTATTGTTCGAATCGAAAGAGAGGCTATGTCGGCCTTTGATGATTTCAAACCCAAATTGCCTGTTCGGGAGCTTAATGCACACGTCCTCAGTCTGAAGGAATAGCACCTAAAGAGCAACTCTGTGCAAGCGTGCAGTGAGGGCATGTGAATGTATATTTCACAAGCGGATTTGGTGAACATAGCGGTTACAGTGCAAACATAAGCATATTTGTAGATCAGCTAGGAATGCTTGTCATAAATAATATTATGAAAGGGCACCAGAACATTATTGAACTCCAGTAACTGAAGAGTGCTCTCTCTCTTCATGGAGTTTCAAACTCTGCTTCACAGCAAATGCCTTTGTGCAGAAGCGACACTGAAACAGTTTCTCGCCCCTGTGGTATCGCACATGCCTTATGAGGTGATGACTTAGTGTAAAGGTCATGGGGCAGAGCTGGCACTTGTATGGCCTCTCTCCCGTGTGGGTGCGAACATGTTCAACTAAGTGGTTACTAACTGAAAATCTGCTTCCACAGTGCTCACAGTGGAAAGGACGCTCTCCGGTGTGGATGCGACGGTGTCGAACGAGGTTCCCAAAGGATCTAAAGCTGCTGCCGCAGGAGTCACACTGATAAGGATGCTCGTTGGTGTGGATGCGAAGGTGTGCATCCAGGTGCGATTTTCCCGCAAAGGTCTTCTTACAGAGGTTGCACTGGTGTAGCTGATAGGCTCTGTGTTTACTCTGGCGATTTTCCATGTCAGTACGAGAAGTTGCCACACCGTGGGGTGAAGGAGACCTCTTCGCATGTGCACTTTCTCCAGGAGGTGGCTCGTGGCTTTGATTTGTGGAGACCAAACTTGCATTGTTCAGAGCATTTGCAGTCAACCACAGCACCTCACGTGTTGCTGCTCCCATGGCACTAAGGCCACAAGAAACTTAATGCAGAAAGGAACCATGAACAACAGTCATAGAAACGTATGCAACATTTCAGTGAATGGCTTGATGCTAAAAGAAGCTCTGCTTTGAAACAAGGCTTTCTACAGTGATGTTCCCTAGCCGAGGTGCTGTTTGATTACCAAGAGAAATGGATGGACCAATTCAAGCCAGCTTGGAATCAAATTAGTAGCCCTCTACTTTGACTCTTTCACTCGACTCATTAGTGCTGTCATGACAACAATGACTTTGTATATGCACAGGCTAAGAATGCCTGTCTAATAAAACTAGTGGCAATGTGTTATAGGTGTTTGTCCTTTTGGTTTAAACTGGAAGAAACCAATTATAGTATGTTGAAATTATTTCTTGAAATTCGTTTTTTAACTGAAAAAGTAAATATTCTTGGTATGCAAACCTGGCTGTTGAGTTTGAGTTACATTCAATCCAAGCTAAATATTATCTAAGTAGGGAAGCCAGGTGCAAAATGAGACGGTGGACATGTTGGCTGAGCTGTGCAGTTGTGTGATTTGTGGAATTTTTCCGCTTGCTTACACGCCTCTGCAGACCAGGAAGCACAACCACCTTGCCGTCTGCAAGCTAAGCACTGCTTGTTCACTACCATCAACCGCTTAGAGCAGTTAGTCGGTTAAGTAGGTTTAAAAACTGCATTAGGGACAGTGACATGAAACCATGCATGGTTCTCATAAAAGGTATCATGACCAGGCTACGGCGACGAATGAGCCGCAGTTACATCGCTGCGATCAACCAACACTCATGCCATGTGACACCCCAATGCCTTGCACAACCAGTGCAACAACCTAAAAAAACTTACCAATCTAGTTTGTAGAAGTAAATTTCTACTAGCGTTCTTGTCTGCTGGCCGTCTCATTAAAATTAGCTACATTTCATGATGAAAGCAATACCTTCAACATGCACACTTCCAAGTGAAAAATGGGTGACACATTATGTCAATTAATGGTAAACGAAGCACTCATGCTGATAAAAATGCTGAGGTAGAATGCGTGACTTTTCACCACACATAAGTGTCACATTAAATCACCGAAAAAAGTCAGTAATTTAAGTCACTAATTCAGTGCTAGAATTGATGATTTTGCAGAAAAAAATTCAGAAGAAAGTTATATAGATACATATAGGCAAACCCTCTATATGAGCGCACAAGGTGTCCAGATTTCAGCATAAACAGACAAGTAATAAACTAAGGCAGAAATAACTGACCAATGGAATCGCACACTACATACCATGACACCAGAAAGCAAGACTCGAAAGAGCACACCTGACAGTCTAAATTAAAAAAAAAAACGCAAACATGCAGAAACATGAGACTCTACATGGACATGCATCAGACTAGAGTCGCTCGCTTTCCTTCGTCCTGTCGAAACGCTACATATTTCCCCTCTTCTTTCCCACAAGTAAACTGTTCCAAGTATATTTTACCAAGAATGTAAAGTGAACACACATGCTGAGCGCTTTTGTCTCACACCAAGACTGATCATAAATGAAAAGCAGCAGAATCAGTGCTCAAACAAAAACTGGAATATGTGCATGCCTGCAGACATTTTCATGTGTTGAAAAGTGCATTTGGGCTGTTTTGTTGCAGCTGGAATAAAGCTTCAATACCAGATGACGCTCGCTTCCTATTATTAACATCCCTGATGTATGACAACTAGCCCAACATCATGTCTTACCTGATGTATGTGTCAGACAGAAGAAAACCCAAATAAGGAGACCCATGCTTTTTACCATCTGCTAGGGAAAGTGACAGAGAGTTCTGTACCACAGTCCTCATGGCAGCCTCAGTTTCCAAGCCCAGCTACACACCGCTATCATACAAACAATGTTCCCGACAGAGTCCTATTGGACCCCTCGATCACACTGCTTATAGATCCGAAACACCCCCGACGACATTCTCTCCTTCCTTCAGATTAACTAAGGAGCTTTTGGTTACAACCCATGAAGGTGATGCAGTTAAAGCAACGAAAGTCCAGGCAAAGCTACCACTCTAAAAAGCATTCAAAGATTGGAAGCAGCTACACAAGTGTGAAGTAGATTGCACTGCACATAAACACACGAGGTGTGGAGATTAGAGCAGGACCAGAGAAGAAAGACACCGAAAGCAGAGTCCACTCTAACGGTCTTTATGTCACACATGAGCTTTGACACTCGAAAAGCAAATCATATAATAGGAACATAGCACTGTATAAGTCAAACAAACTAAAGAGAGTCAGTACCTGCATTCCTCTCTTTTACCCTTTCTAATACATAAAACTGTTTTGAGAGTAAGTAGCTTTGTTGTCATTTGAACATCGCAGCCTTTTAATCTGTCGTCAGTGTCCCTTTAGAGCAACCATGAATCTGGAAGTATTGTTCGAACCAAAAGAGAGGGGCTATGCGAGCCTTTGAGGATTCTAAACACAAATTGCCTTTTTGGGAGCTTAATGCACACGTGCTCCATCTGAAGGAACACCATCTAAAGAGCAAGTCTGTACCAGTGCAGAGTGCGGGGATGTGAATGCATATTTTACAAATAGATTCGATTAACATAGCGGTTACATTGCAAACAGAAGCATATTTGTAGATTAGCTAGGAATGGTTGTTATAGCTAATATTATGAACGGGTACCAGAACTTTTATGGAACTCCAGTAACTGAAGAGTGCTCTCTCTTTTCATGGTGTTCCAAAATGCGCTTGTCAGCAAACGCCTTTGTGCAGAAGCGACACTGAAATGGTTTCTCGCCCTTGTGGTATCGCATATGACTCGTGAGGTGTTCACTTTGTGCAAAGGTCATGGGGCACAGCTGACACTTGTATGGCCTCTCGCCCGTGTGGGTGCAGACATGTTCAACCAAGTGGCTACTGTATGAAAACCTCCTGCCACAGTGGTCACACTGGTAATGACGCTCTCTGGCGTGGATGCGGAGGTGAACAACCAGGAAGAATTTTTGTGTAAATGTTTTCCTACAGTGGCTACACTGGTACAGCTGGTTGGCTGTGTGTTCACCCTGGTGATTTTCCATCTCAATACGAGGAGTTGCTACACAGCGGGGCGCAGGACGTCTTCCCACAAGTGAACTTTCTCCAGGAGGTGGCTCGTGGGTGTGATGCGCAGCAACAAGACCTGCATCGTGAAGACCAGAGCATTTCCACTCAACGACAGTGTCTCCCATCACAGCTAACATGCTTTATGGCCACAGCAGTCATACAAACATAAGCAACAAGTGAGCTATAGGTTTATTTCAAAAGAAACACCGCTTGCCAGCAAATTTTTCAACTTAGAAGTTCCCTTGCAATTCTACCAATGTTCAATTATCAAGAAAAATGATCAGCCCAAGCCAAGTACTTTTGGAATTAAAAGCTGTTTGCTGTTTGCTGTTTCGCTGTTTGCATGTGTTCTCCATTCTCTGGTTTGTGCAAAGTAGGCAGTTAAAGTTTGGACTACATGTATGCGAAGCTGCACGTTGACTTGCGAGGAATCCTGTCTTGCGAACAGATTCTTGCGGATGACATTGCTTTGAAGATTAACTTCCGATGACCAGGACAATGGACTTTGAAGGGCCCTTACAATAACAGGGCCCTTCAAAGTCCATTGTCCTGGTCATCGGAAGTTAATCTTCAAAGCAATGTCATCCGCAAGAATCTGTTCGCAAGACAGGATTCCTCGCAAGTCAACGTGCAGCTTCGCATACATGTAGTCCAAACTTTAACTGCCTACTTTGCACAAACCAGAGAATGGAGAACACATGCAAACAGCGAATATACTGCATAGAGATGTACCAGTAATGCTATGCACAAAGAAACATGAACAATGGTCATTTAAACTAAAAACAACAATAAGGCTATAGTTTCTGTCAACACCTGCACAAACTACCTAAACTATTTAGTATTCTATCAACAAAACTCTATCAACACCTACACAAACTAAGATCTTCAGATGAAATCAGTTAAAACAATGCACACATGAATTTGCTCATCAACACCCCACTACACAGCAAGAAAAGCTATCTATAACTGATGAATTTGCAGAGGTTTCATGGGAAGGTCACATACATAATATAAGCATATATAAGAAATAACAGCTTAACAATTTAAGTTCACCTGCCCGGCAACAGAACAATGGACAAACAAGTTAAAGCATTTGAGAATGAAGGAAGTGAAGCATATAAGCAAGGCCACATATGGTGCAGAAAATGCACAAGCACAACGTGGTTACCAAAGCACGAGCATAACTCTCTTCCGATAGAGCTCCACAAATAATCATAAAGTTTCTTTATGGTCGGACACAGTGTCACAAAGTGTATAACTGACAACCCATATCCTGTACATCCCACTCAACTGGACGAGATTTCACTGTAACCAAACAGGGTCTGATGCATTCCATTTTGCTCAACCACACTAGGCTTCAAATCGCTTCTTCAAACGCTATCAAGGTAAATCCACCGGGTCCATAAATAGTGGCAGATTTGTTGAAATTCTTCCACTGGCGGCTTGCCGCAATTGCCTTGATGATGTTGGCTTGGATGCCTGCAAAGTAAAACAGAGAAAAACAGGCTAAACAAAAAAAGCCCAGTAGCAAAAGCAATAGCACATGTCCTTTGCATGTTCAAGAATTGCAACTGTGCAACCTACTGCACTATCTACAAGAGATCCAAAGCGACAGTTTCAAGTGAAATCACAGATGCGTTTTTGTGCGCTAGAAAACTACAGGGTTGAGGCCAGGAATGTGCTCCTGCATTAAAAAATGCAGAATGGCCAATTTTATTGCGAGCCATCTTATATCTGACGACAAATCTAGAATAGGAGTTCATTCCTAAATTCACATTCAACTGGCAATAAAACGGGTGCAATTAATGCCGTCCAAATATATCTGGTTCCGTTCAATGCATTATTTTCACCACAAAAGTTTTTAAGGTTTATATTAGAATTGTATTGAGTGAAATTTGAGTGCAATAATAAAAACAAGTCACTCTATTACAGCAAGCTTGAGAGAAACCTTCGGGAAGCCATTTTCTTGACACATCTTCACACTAGCACAAGTTGGCAGATAACATCTGGTTCAATACACGAGAGTAAAGCAGTGTGTTGTTGTGCAAGGCATTCTAGTCCCTTTTAGTCGAAAAAAAAAATTATGTGCACATGTCGACAGGTGTTGGTAGCTGCCCTCGAGCGAGTGATATCATAAAACTCATATCAGATCACTACCTGTGCCTCTTTGTTAGGCTAACCTAACAAAGTAACTGAAGATGTCTGTAATGAGAGCAACAAGAGTTTCTTAACATTAAAATATGCTGCCAATTTATTCACTGCACGAGTACAACAAAGCCAGACTGAAGGAGCAGTATAATGTTTCTGTGATAAAAAGGCAGTAAACACAGTTGTCTGCAAACAGACTCACATTAAAATGTATGTTAGTCGATCAGATACGTACATGGAGAATGAAGGCCCTGAGGACAGCGCAGTTAAGTACCCCAAACATAGCAGGCGGTCAAGAAGATCAACTCCCGTCCGCTGGAAATTTCTGCCAGCATGGGAGAAAACTTTGACGATGCTTGACCTATTCTTAAGAGTACAATGCAATATCATTAAGAAATATACCTGCCATGCATGTAGTGGTTTTCTTTTAAAGAGTTATTGATTGCGAGAAGCCCTCTTACCACTACTGGCACAGTGACTAAGGGGACACGTGAGTGAAAATCAAATGGTTACTGTCAAAAAATCGCATTTCCGGTTTTTGCTTGTTTTGTTAAGTGCAAGCCTTTTTCTTTCATGTCCTACAAAATGAGCTGCAAATATACATGCAAAATTAGCAATAACTACGAATTAAGAAAGCCAGGTGACTCGAAAACGAGTACTATTGAGCTACTTTCACGATGGCAACAAATTTAAATTGTGACATTTCCCGCCACTGCGCTGCTGTACACAGGTAAAGGATCACTTTTTGCTTCTGAGACATCCTCTGGCAGTCCCATAGCTCAGAAAAAAAAATATCGAAAACGGGATTTTTTTATATCCTCAAAAACTGCATCGCCACCGTCGCTTTAAATCATCTAAGACGCAATTTTCTTCGTTTTTCTTTTTCATGCAACCTGAGCGCTTAGCATGACATTATTAAAGCTATTCTCATAGCATCACAATGAAATTTGTTATTGATAGGCTTTATAATATTCACAATGCAGGGAAGCTATTTTTATTGCAATTTATGCTGGAGACGAGAGTGAAATTGTTAGACCCATGATATTCCTAGAATGAAGAGACATTTTTATGAAGTTATCCATTGTAAAAACAGAAACCAACTGCCCCAGCTTTCCGTTCTTCTAAATAGCACTAATTCAGGAAAAGTTCTGAAATTTTGTACATGGCACACTTTTTTTCACATTGCGTAAAACAAATCACAGTGAGCAAAATGAGATATTTCTCACGACTGAATGGTGATAAACAGGTGCACAAAAACATCACATTTCAAAAGCATGACTTGCAAAAATATAACCATTGAACATAGGGGAAAACTAAACCAACATTCAAAAAGAATGATGAAGAACTCTCAACTGTGAAATGTTCAGCCACCTGGTATAAATCTTAGCAAAAAGTTTTTCAGCAGCAGCTGTACTGAATGCGAAAATTGCCCAGCATTCCATGCCTGATTTGACTTTGGTTTAACCAGGGTCCTTACATGCTTGGAAGGACTCTGGTTTAACCTTGAGAAGCACAGCATAGCAACGGATTGACCTTGACTGATTTGGACCAAAATCGATGTGCAGCCATAACTGACCATGGTCAACACGATGGTGAGCAAGTTTTGCCCTGGACATTTCCAAGATTTGACCTGGGCCACTCCCGAAATTTGACCTCGGCTGATTTGGACCAAAACCAATGTCCAACCGTAACTGACTATGACCGACATTATGGCAACCTCCAAATATGGCCAGGCCACATCCAAAATTTGACCTTGGCCAATTTCGACGAAAATTAATGTCCAACCATACCTGACTGTGCCTGACACGATGGCGACCTCCAAATTTGGATTGAACCCAGGTGAAAATATGAAGTGGGATTCCAAATGGTCCTACTTGTTTTCAAGTGGTGCCACTTCAGAACAAGTTGTTTTACAAATGGTCCCATTTGCTTTCAAGCGGTGCCACTTGAAAGCAGGTGGTTTTGCAAATGGTCCCACTTGCTTTCAAGTGGTGCCATTCGAAAGCAAGTGGTTTTCAAAGTGGGACCACTAGACTGCAAGTGGCCACAGCCACAGCTGGGCTTCAAGTGGAACCTTGATCCGTGTGAACATTTGCATACTAAAGAAAAAAGGCAGAACTGTAATAGATTCTTAAAATAGAGCTGTCAGCAGCTTAACTTACAAAGTTCTATTAATCATCATTTGCTCAATCACTGCGGCCGAATTTACATGAAAAAACTGCACTCAATAGGCAAGCACTACTGGCCCCAGTATGGCAGTCTCACAAGTAGGGTATATATATGGAAGCAAAAAAAGTGCTCTGTGGATGCGTAGTCATGAGCCAATGTTGTTAGTGTCTGACTATAGTAATTCTTGTGTGTGGCGTATGCTCGTGTATGCGTCTTGATTTCCATGACAGTATATGTGATTCTCAGTTTCAATTCCCCTATGAAAATGTTGGCACCAGGCTCAGCACCACCCTGTAGTCCTCACAAATCAGTTTTCCTTTTGCACCTTAATAATATGTAAAGGCAGAATTAGAACAAATTTCAAAACCCAGTTGGAACAATCTGAAATATTGAATTTCATGGTTTTAATTAAAATATGATTTTTTAATGGTCCTGCTTGCTCAAGTGGTCCCGCTTGCTCAAATGGTCCCGCTCTACCAAGTGGTCCCTGTTCAATAACTCACTTGTGAAATTTCCAAACGGGAATCATTTTTTTTAAATTTGGCCCTGGTCATTTCTCAGAATTTGGCCACCCCCAAAATTTGACCTTGGCCAATTTGGACCAAAATTAATGTCCAACCATACCTGACTGTGCCTGACATGATGGCAACCTCCAAATTTGGATTGAATGATTTTTTTTAAATTTGGCCCTGGTCATTTCTCAAAATTTGGCCACCCCCAAAATTGACCTTGGCATATTTGGACCAAAACTAATGTCCAACCATACCTGACTGTGCCTGACACGATAGCGACCTCCAAATTTGGATTGAATCATTTTTTAAAATTTGGCCCTGGTCATTTCTCAAAATTTGGCCACCCCCAAAATTTGACCTTGGCCCATTTGGACCAAAATTAATGTCCAACCATACCTGACTGTGCATGACATGATGGTAACCTCCAAATTTGGAATGAATCATTTTTATAAAATTTGGCCCTGGTCATTTCTCAAAATTTGACCTTGGCCCATTTGGACCAAAATTAATGTCCAACCATACCTGACTGTGCCTGACACGATAGAGACCTCCAAATTTGACTTTGATCATTTTTATAAATTTGGCCACCCCCTAAATTTGATCTTGGCCGATTTTGACCAAAAGCGATGTCCAACAATAATTGAGTGTGCCCGACACGATCGAGACCTTCCTATTTGGCCAGGGCCATTCCAAAATGCTATCACTCAACCTCTGGGTGTGTCCCCTTAGGCAATACGCCACTGCCCCGGCAGGTGGCTATTTTCAACATGGCCACCAGTGGGTCTTAAGGGACCGGGGTTGCTCTTCCCGAGCTCCTGAAACACTCATATTTGCAAGGATAGTTCTTCAGGCGGCCGCCCACCTCTTGACCAATCCACTGTGCCACAGTGGGCAGGTTGCAATTGCGATGAAGTTATGTTAATTTCACTGCCACATTCCATGGTGGGCACCTTGGCAACTTTTTCTGCACCTTGGTCAATCAATGAGAGAGTGAACACGCATGCCCGGTCAGAATTTTCATTTCAACAAAAAATATATATATAATAATGAAAGTGCACCCACAAGAACATAACTGAGCTTCCTGTTAAAAAAAAAATTTATTTTTACGAAAAAAGAATCACAAGGAAAACTTGGTAGATAGGTCTATTTTCTTCAATCTTCAAACCCTAAACTTTGGACCACCATGAAAAGAACAGCTGTAAACACATTTTTCAGTCCACATTCCACATACAGCCTAATGAGGTGATGCGCATGATTTTGCCTCCCAGTATGGGCATAAAAAAAAAGAGGTAAACGTGGCACATTTTGAAAAAAGTTCGAATTATGGAGGGGTACATCTCTCCAAATCTGAAACCTAGAAAACTGAATCTGTGAAGAGCAGTGATTATGTGTTCTGTAGGCAGAATCATTCTGGACTCCCTGGTGGGATTCCTTGATTTGAAAATGCACTCAATTATGAGCATGACGTTCTTACGGGTCCACTTCCATTAGTATATATATATCTTATGCGTTGAAATTAAAAATGCTGACTGGACATCCATTTTCGACCTTCTGTGGACAGACCCAGCTAAAGTTATCAAAAGACATCAGAACATCACGAAACTGCACTAACTGAACAGAGCATTCTTTCTTTGTGGCATTTTAAACTGCGTTTCTCAGTTTTGCGCAGAAGCGACACTGGAAAGTTTTGCCCTTGCGGGCTCGCATATGCGTTGTAAGGTGGTCATATCAAGTAAAGGCCATGAAAACTTTGACTTCAACCCATCATGGATGTTGGGGACATTAGCAGGCACATGCATGGTCTCAGCAATAGCAGCCAAGGAGCAGCTTTGTGCTGTTGCACTGTGAGGGCACCTGAATGTCTTTTCCACGTATCGAGGAGGTAAAATGGCACATGCAAAGCAAACGTACGCACTTATGTAGATCAGCTAGAAACGTTTGTTATAGCTAGCATTATCAAAAGACATCAGAACATTAAGAAACTGCGGTAACTGAACAGTGCATTCTTTCTTCATGGCGCTTCAAACCGCGCTTCTCAGTAAAGACCTTTGCACAGAAGGGACACTGGAAAGATTTCTTGCCCTTGTGGGCTCGCATGCGCATTGTGAGGCTGTCACATCGAGCAAAAGCCATGGGGCAGAGCTGGCACTGGTATGGCCTTTCGCCCGTGTGAGTGCGGACATGAGCAACCAAGTTGTTCCTTCGTACGAATCTGCTGCCACAGTGGTCACAGTGGTGGGGACACTCTCCTGTGTGCCTGCGACGGTGTAGAAACAGGCTGCCTGGGTGTGCAAAGCTGCTGTTGCAGGAGTCACATTGATATGGACGCTTGCCGGTGTGGATATGAAGGTGGTCATCCAGGTAGGCCTTCCTGGCAAAAGTTTTTCCACAGTGGCTGCACTGGTGTTGCTGGCTCCCTGTGTGCTTATCCTGATGATTTTTCCCATTCGTACATGGACTTGCCACACCGTGGGTCCCAGGCCAGAGGTCCACAAGTGCACTTTGTCGAGGAAGTAGCTCATGGCTGTGATGTGTACCGACCAAGCCTGCATCATGAAAACGAGAGCAATCTCAGTCAACCACCGCACTTTATGTCACTGCTCACGTGGCACTATGCCGGGGCAACTGAATGCAGAAAGCAACCACGAACAACAGTCACAAAAGCTTGCACAAGGCTTATTTCAACAGGCTGACCTTAAGAAGCACTCGAATTCGAAACAAGACTTCCTATTCTGAGGCTTCCTCGAAGGGCGAATGATCAGACCAAGCCAACTTGAAAATCAAGTTAAAAGTTCTGTATCTTGAACCTTGAGCTCACCCCATTAGGGTCTTCATGACAGCAGAGACCTTGTGATTGTGCAGAAGTTATTTTCGACGAAAATAGAAGAATATTTTCCACAACAAACCAGTGGCAAAGTGCTAGCCTGTAACACTTTAGACTGCATCAAATCTGTCCAGTCAATCTCCCATGTCCCCTGCCCTGCACACCGGAAGCTAACTTTCACAGAACTGTCGCTGGCTAGAAATTCCTGGCAAGACCGGCTTTTTGGGAAGCCAACGTTCAGCTTTGCACAAATGCAGTCCTAGTGTTCATTCTCTACTTGGCATTACACTGCCTGCAATACTAGAATTACCAAAGCTAGTGTGGCATTTGCTCGGACGCATTTCACCGTGTCATAATTAAGGCTTAGGTTCGAGGCTGTTTTGAGCAAGAGCTGACTGTGCCATTAGTGCATGCAGCTCTATCAAATTCTTGGGAAAGGTACTCAATATGACCAATGATAAAACGAAAAACTTGCCAACTTATACTTGGCTTCATAATCATAGTACAACCATCTTGGATGACGAAAGAATATGATTATCCAGATACAAAATTAAGCACAAAATAAACTAAGTGATAAGATAAAACTTCTGTATATGTCACACACAAAAGAATTTGGGGGGCGGTTATGAGAAACCTACACAAGCCATGAACATAAAACTGAATACGCGCGGACAACAAAAAATGCCACTTATGGCAGTGTAAGAAATGTTGTGCACATTTCAACTTGAACAGCAGTTAACTGTATGATAACCACGGAGTCTATTTTTATAAAAAAAAGGGGGGGGGGGTTAAATTGTTCCTGTGCCATATATTTGCCTGTAATTTTTTGCCTTGATGTGCTTTAGTGTGCTTGTTGCTTTTCACAAAGTAGAAGCTTGGGCGAGTTGGTGGGTACTCATTCTAGAACAGTGCAGACAAGACAAGGACGGCGGAAAGAAACGTACAACACAAGCGCTGTGTTGTACGTTTCGTACCGCCATCCTTGTCTTGTCTGCACTGTTTTAGAATAGAACTGTTTCATTTATTCTCTGGATTCGATGGTGTAGGCTTACTGTTCTTTTCATTTACTCTGCCATTTGTGTATTTTTTTTTTTTTCAATGTATCCCCATCTTGCTAAAATTGTTCCATGAATTTGCAGTAAGAACAAATATAATAAATAAATCCATTAATTACCGTATTGTGTTGACAGCTGTCTAAAGAATAAACACAAATTCATAACTACAGCGCGAGGAACAGGACACAGAAGAAAGGAACATGCAGGGTCACAATGCAGCGCTGGTTGACAACACATTGTTTTCAACATTGAACTGCATGGAAAAGAACTACAGCATAGGCCCCTAAACTATTATTTCTGAATTCTATGAAAAAAATTGTGGATATGAGCCTTTGCAGAATTTTGAAATAGCAGCCACACTGAGTTTTTGATTCCTATACATATACAGTCGAGCCCGTTTATAACAAACCCGATGTTGACAGTAAGTGTACTATACTTACTACGAACACTTACTATGAACTACGCACTGTCGGGCAAAAGTGGCATTTAGTGCGTAAAAATTGTGTCCTGTAGCAGTCTCTACCGCAATGCTTTCAGGCGTAGTACATGGACTCGACTGTATTAATAGAACTCACACAAAGCATTTTTAGTGTAGAATGCTGCTCGATATCCATAACTCTGCTTAATGTACCTGACTGCCCAATAAAAGGAAGTGGTCCCCGGGTGGCAATCTTTTGCGGGACTGCGTCCTGCTTACAGGCGTGATCACCGTACAGGACGCAGGACTGGCACCCCAGACATCATCACAGAGCATTATTCAGTCTCTGTGTGGCACCGTGTCAAACAAGTGCCAGTCACCAAGTGGAACAGCCGCATTGGAACAGCCACATTTGGTTTTATTGAAGGGGCACTTGCAGTACGCCAGGCACATGTTTCATACAAAATATTGCATTTTTTTTTTCTATGAATCTGCAGAATTTGAAATTCTTCCCTACTGATAACTAGGGGCCTTGACTATAGCTTATGTTTTCCAGAGTAGGTTTCACCAGAGTTACAGGCAAGGCACATATAAAGCTAAAATTTGCAAAATAATGCCACAACATGACTCAACAGCACTGTAACAGAACCATAAAGAATGACAAGGCAAGGTGCTTGTGAATACTGCAGGCACTGAAGAACATGAGCAAAATTGCAGATTGTGTTAAACACGAACAGGCGCACAGAGGCTTTTTCCACCAGAGGCTTCCATAAATCTTCTAAAGTTTCTTTACCATGCAGTTTCGTATATTCCCGGCACCAAGTGATACACATAAGATATTTCACAACACATACCCTCCACATTTCACTCATCTAAATGAGCTCTTAATGTAAAAAAAATAGGATCTGAAGCAGTTCACCCTACACAAAGTCACCACGCTTCACACCTCTTTTTGCGCTACTTAAAAAGCCATGTACTATCGAGGACAGAAGTGCCCAGGATGCGCCACTGCTGGCTCAAATTCATCACTGTGTCACCAGCGATGCAATTAACTTAAAATGGCTCGTCCGTTTCCTGCCAAGGGGTGCTTGTCTGGAAGCATTGGCTCTGCTTCCCTCAAGTCTTATCCAAGAAGCAGTTCTCACAATGAGTACGGCAAGGTGGCACACTTCCCGGTGTATGCCGCCACTTTCATAAGGTGCCAGCAAGCTACAGTTCTTTCAGGATTTTTCCAGCAGCTCACTTCTGCAGGCTGCTGTGGCATCGTTTCATGTATCAAGCATAAAGATTGAAACACTGCTCCGCCGACACTCTCGGACTTCTGCCCTTCCAGCAGGAATGGACACTGTGATAAAAAAACATATCACTACCACCAGTCTTTTTTGTGGTCCCTTGTCATGGGAACCTTTGTCCCCAATAGTATATTAATCCATCAGACCCATAAAACATTAAGGAAGTGGGTATTTTGATTCTTCCGCTGGCAGCTTTATGCCTTGTCTGGATGTTGTTGGTTCACAAGCCTGTTAGGTAGAACAAAGCAAAACATTCTGAATTAGAAAAACTCAATACCAAAATGCATCCATACTTTGTGTAATCAAATATTGGAATTTGGAGGCCATACGCATTTGAAAGATTAGTTGTGTGGACTAGAAAGTGGTAGTAATTGTAGTTTGAGGCGGAGTAGAGAACATTAAAACATGGTAATGCATCTAGTTGCCAAGAAAATCTGCCCTGCCAGATACAATCAGCGGCACATTAGAACTAGTGGCTCTTGCTGTGGCTTTTCAGCATAAAAAACTGGCTTGTACTCAATTTTTCCAAAAAGAGACTACCAAACATAAGACAAAAATCTTTCAGGGACACCTAACTGCATTTTGTAGGCAAAGCGATCACATTAGAAGCTGCTCATCCCGGTCTGGCGACGTCGCGTCTGGTCCGACAGCATCACTTACCTATAGCCAATTAGCAAATTTTTTGATCTGCGAAATTCTTTTCCCAATGAAGCTTCCAACAGCATCGTATTAAAAACTGGTACCGTACACACACAAAATCTAGCTGAATCGCTTTAACATGCTGAAAATGCCTTACAAACAATGCATGAAAAAAATCACAGCCAATTTGCATAGTGAATCAAATGCGAAATAGATGCGCTAGGAGTGCTTACCCCTGCTATACTTTCCAATGCATTTTTTACACTTTGTTATGCTTCGTTTTGCTTTGGTATTAAAGGTGGGATTATAAAGGGGAGAAAAAGAATGAGTATAAGGAGGACAGAATGACACGAGAGGAGAATGCAAGGCACGAGCAAAGCCAGTGCTCGAGTTTTGGCATTACCACAGTGAAAGAAGGTCTTCAGAGCGAAGAAAGGTAATCGAAGAGCAAGAAAGTGCACTTGAATTGTGCTTGTTAAAGTGCGAAGGTGAGCACAAGTTGCTTCACGGTACGGCGAATGGCGCGAAGCCGAGGCCTAGGGAGACCTGCGTATATACGTCTGCTGTCTGTAAACGCTAAGGGGTGACCGACATGAGGGGAAAGAGGCCAAAGTTGAGGGAGCGCTATCGACTAGCTCAGTTCGGATAACATGCGCTTGTACAACACTGCCTGGTGGCGGCCGTGACGGCCACAACTGTGATACGCACCACTCTTTCATTGGCTGCAGCTCTGCCGCCCCTCAGCCTCCTCACTGCACCGCATGACATGTCCGTCGCCACCTTCTCTTCCGCGCTTCAAGTTCGCGGAGACAGAGAGCGGCCTCGGACAGACATCGACGAAATCCGTTATCGCGGCTAGAAGTGCTAAGCACGAAAATAGCCAAGTGCTGTTTTATGTTCTTGCTAACTTGTATTCGGCTCACCACTCACCTGCACTTAACGGCTGCGTATTGCCGGTACGTTCTTAAACAAACTGATGCATCACCCCAACTGGCAGCAGAGGAAAAACCGTGGCATGAGGAAAGAAAAAATGGTGCATGAGCGGGAAGAGTCGCTGACGTGTTGGGTCTCCACACTTAATGCCTCTGACGTCTGTGATGCGCCTGCATGATCCCTCGAGGCGTAAACAATTCATCACAGACAAATAAGAAAGACACTGAACTCTCAGTCCGCTGCAGTAACATTTATATCGCACATAAACTACAACCATATGTTGTAACAACCAAACAGCCAAACACACAACATCAGCACACCAGTGCTGGGACCGACCGAAAAAACAGCAAAATGCTACCCGTAAAGGTACCACATTAGTAGGTACTCACACCAGAGCCCCACGCTACCTCGAGCTAGAAAGAAACAGAAAAAGATCACATCATAAAAACCAGAGAAAAAAATAGAAAAAGAAGAAAAATTCTCTGAGCGGAATACACAAGTCTGTTTCATGACCTAGACAACTGCAATTTATTAAGAACAGCACAACAACTGCTCTATTTGCAACTACCTTCTGAATCCAAAGCCACCCGATTCACTGCTTTAGTGAAACAGATAATTGGACAAACCTGGTATGCTTGCACATCCATTACAAAGGCAGTTATAATATGACAAACCACTGGTATGATGAACAAGTTTCCACCATCCTTTAAAATTCGTCTTGAAGATTAATTTTAGAGAGACTAAGCACATCTACTGTAGAACCAAAAGTGCACTTATGCTGTGGAAATAGCAATAACTGGTGGCGAATCATGTGCATAGATACTGCCTAGCTTTAGAATTCCAGTGCAGATCATAAATCAAGGAAATAAGCCAATCGGAGCATTTTTCGATGCTATAAGTCCAAAAATACTACTCATGTGGACTAAATAATCCAACATCAAAAAAGTCAGGGATAGAATGTGTGCTACATAAACAACTCTGACCTCACTGAATTTGAGCAAGAGTCTGTGCATGCCCACCGCTTGACTTTTCACCGCTGAAACTGCACACATCGAGGCAAATGCTTATCTCACAGCCATTCACCAAACACACCTTGTCAGTACAAAATATTCTGCGACTGCAGAGAAATACTTGATGTAGGTAAAGGAAGCTCTGTTTCATTAACCTTGAAATGGACATCAAATATTACAAAAAGGCTACAACAAAGCGAAATGCTACAACTGCTTTTTCGATGGTAATGTAAAAAAATGCCAGTTGAACGAAACGAGCTTTGGAAATAAGATAGAAAATGTTGGGGTCACAACTAGAAATGCTGATATACGCACACATATACGTGATTTTCTCGAAACTGATGCTAAGGAGGCGATGGGAAGTGGTCCATGATTGGTGCCTGTGGGTCGACATATTGCTCCCTCCTGCTACCAGTCCACTGGCACATTCAATCATCACAGTTTCACTTCACAAATATATTTCAGGAGTGCTCCTACACAGACTTCTGCTTGCTAGAGAGATAGAAGAGCCACAAAGTGCCATCGTGCGAGCTGTTTGCCGCCATCAATACAGAGAGAGGTTGCGAACAGGAAGTTCCCACTATGCACACTTGCAGGTTCCTGAAGCAAAAGTCCTTATTAGGCACCAAGCCTACACTTCTGAAAGGAAGGTTCACCTGTACCAGAATAACCTGCGGCAAAACAAGGAACTATTTGTTCACAAACATTGTTAAGTACGCTAGAGGTGTACAAATGGCACTTTTTCCAAAGCGAATCAAGTACTAATAGTGCAAAACCAAACTGAAAACGAATCAAACAGTGATAGATCCCAATAAATTATGAAATGAATATTCGTACTATTACTCTCTACTTGTACAAATATTGCTACAAAAAGAGCAATAGTAGGACACACTGAAACACAGGCAGCTGCACTGCGGCACACAATATTAATCTTAAGCTGCCGCAGTGGCTCAGTGGTTACGGCGCTCGGCTGCTGACTCGAAAGAGGTGGGTTCAATTCCGGCTGCAGTGGTCACATTTCGATGGAGACGAAACCTCTGTCATCTCTCTCACAAGTGTATGTTCAAAAATCATGGCACAAGTTTAATTACTCTCGTGTCATAAAATTCCTAGCACCCACCAGGTTTTTTTCACCCTAATCAGCACAGTTTTCAGAAAGGCTTGTGCTGCGACACGCAACTGGCATGTCTCTAAACAACACTAGTTCCCACTTAAATGTTCCCACTGATTTACTGTTTTCAGATTTCGAAAAAACTTTTGATAAGGTTCCTCACCAGCGACTCGAACTAAAATTTTCGAGATTAAACTTAAACACTCATGTATTTTATTAGATTGAAGATTTTCTGACTGACCGGCTGCAGTTTGTATATGCTAATGATTACTCCTCCAGTTTCGCTCCAGTCGTCTCCGGTGTACCACAAGCTACTGCTGTACTAGGCCCTCTTCTTCTTCTCATATATATAGCAATTACCTACCCAAATGCATTTCTTATAATGTCAGTCTTTCCGCCGACGACTGCGTTATTTAGCGTCCCATATATAACTTTACTGACAATTTAGCTTTTCAAAACATCTGGCAAATGCCGAGGAATGGTGTCGAAATTGCCCAATGACTCTCAATGTTAACAAAACAACTAATTACCATCCACAGATGTCAATCTTATCCATCCCATAACTACATACTAAACGGGTCCACTATCTCTTCACTCTTCTCTTTGCAATATTTAGGTGCTCATATTTCCAGTGATCTCAAATGGTTTTCTCACGTTACAAACATTACAAACAATGCTAACGGCTCTTGGCTTCCTTCGACGTAACCTATTCCATGCGCCATCTCACATAAAACAACTAGCATACGTAACCCTTGTGAGACCCTAACTGGAATATGCATGTGCATTATGGAACCCGCGTCACCATAACCTAATAGCTATCATTGAATCGATTCAAAACCGTGCTGCCAGACTTATCTTTTGTTTACTCCCACGATGCAAGCATCACTAACCTACAAGTTAAAGCCTGTCTTTCAAGTCTACAAGCGCGCCGAAAAATATCTAGACTGCTTGTTTCACAAATTCGATCACGCCCTATCACCTAGCGCTACAGCCATCATGCCAGTTCATCAGACCTCCAGCCGCATTACACACGCCATGGCCTTTTATCCGCCATATGCCCGAACTACGACCCATCTCAACTCCTATTTGTAAACCCTGCCATCAACTGAAATGATGTTCCCGCAGATGTCATCCTTCACTCTAACCCCAGCCACTTCAGAACTGCCACCGAACGACTTTTCTGCTAATTCATGTCTAACCCACCCCTCATGTAAAACCCCACCCCCATGGGGTCTTTCAGGCACTGGAAATAAATAAATAAAGAAACACCACTTTGAGCAGTTCAAAATAAGAATATAAATAAACAAGAAATATGATCCAATATGTATATGAAACATAATAAATAAATAAACAACAAAACAAATTCAACGTCTTGACCCCCACTAAAAAAAAAAGTTCTGGGGTCCCTGGCAATAGCTCAGGACATGAAACGGCTGACAGCTACATATGAGCCACAGCCTACAAGATCCAGCATCAAGGCAGGGTTTGCTGAACTTATCTACTGCGTCATCCAGTCTTAGAGTCCATGCATAAGCCTGTTGAATGCTTGCCACATGAAAAGACCACATGAAAAGACCGTTAGCTAGACCAACATCAATAGATTATGTTACAGGAATGGGCATTTCCTGGACTTCTATGTAATCAAATTGAGAAAGCTGTAGGACCTAATGTGTGAATTTCAAAACCAGTGCCATAAAACGTATTCTTGAAATACACTGCTGCAAGATACAGCCAGATACCCTGTTCTTTTTTTTCTCTCTCTCTCTTGGTGAGACGATAGAGCTTGCACCAGCACAAGAATTCGTCCCAATGAAGACAGAACAGCAGTGTTAGGGGGATAATTGACAAATAAAATGAAATGAAAACAGCACTTCTCTCGTTCGGATACCTGCTGTTCCAGAGCACAAAAAATGTGCTTCTGGTGAAAATGCAACAAGCTTAAAACTCTGTCCACTCCATGTAAAGTTAAAAGGACCCCTTAAAGAAGCAATGAATCTGGAAGCATTGATCAAATGGAAGGAGGCACTATATGTGTGTACCACAAATTTTGCCCTCAAATGCCTCTTTTGCAGTTTAGAAAAAATGTGCTCCGTCTGAAAGAATAGGACCTAATGAGCGATTCAGTGCCAGTGTGCTCTGAGGGCATGTGAATGTATGTTTCACAAAGGGTTTGTTTAAAGGGTTTTAACATCACAAATCAGCAGAGGCTTTGAGGGACATTGTAGTGGAGGGCTCCAGATAATCTCAATAACTGAGGTTCTTTAACGCGCACTGACATCGTACAGTACAAAGGCCTCTGGTGCTTTGCCTCTGTCAAAATGCCATTGCCGCAGCCTGGATTGAACATGCGCTTTTTGGGTCAGCAGCTGAGCACCATAATCACTGACCCACCAGAGCAGCTTGCTTCACAAGTGGGCTTGGTCAACAAAGCGGATGCATTGAAAAAGGTAAGCACATAAATACGTTAACCAGGAACACTTGTGATAGCTAACGTTATCAGAAGGTGTCAAAACATTACGGAACTGGGGTATCTGAAGAGTGCTTTCTCTCTTCAAGGAGCTTGAAACTTTCCACAATTAACGCCTGCCTGCAGAAATAAGACTGAAATGATTTCCTGCCCTTGAGGGCTTGCACATGATTCACGAGGTGTTCGCTTTGTGACGACTAGTGTTATCTAAAGGCAACAGAAGATCATACAACTCTGGTTTCTCAAGAGTGCTCTCTCCCTTCATGGCGTTTCAAATCACGCTTCCTGGAGAATGTCTCTGCACAGAAGCGACACTGAAATGGTTTCTCTCCCTTGTGGGATCGCACATGGGTTATGAGGTGGTTACTTTGTGTAAACGTCATGGGGCAGAGCTGGCACTTGTATGGCCTCTCTCCCGTGTGGGTGCGAACATGTTCAACCAAGTGGTAACTAACTGAAAATCTTCTTCCGCAGTGCTCACAGAGGAAAGGACGCTCTCCGGTGTGGATGCGATGGTGTCGAACCAGGTGCGCTTTCTTTACAAAAGTCTTCTCACAGTGGTCGCACTGGTGTAGCTGGTAGGCTGTGTGTTTACCCCGGCAATTTTCCATCTTAATACGAGGAGTTCCAACACAGTGCAGTGACGGAGACCTTTTCGCTACTGAACCTTCTCCAGGAGGCTGGCCGTGGCTGTGCTGAGGGGTCACCAAGCCTGCATTGTCAAGACCAGACCACATCCTGTCAACCATAGCACCCCGCGTCACAGCTCGCAATGCACTAGAGAAACAACAGCTGTACAAAAATGAGCAACACTTGAGTCAATAGGTTTATGCTGAAAAGAGCTCAGCTTCTGAACAAGACTTTCACTCCGAAGCTCTCTTGAGGCGGTAACAGTGTTCGACTATAAAGGAAAATGGTCAGAGCAAGTCAAGCTGAAAGCTGTGCATCTTGATCCATGTGCTCACCCAATCAGGGCATTCACGACAACATGGCCATTGTATATGTGCAGAGGATAAGAAAGTTTAAAAATAAAAGAATCAGTGACAATGCGCTACAGCCTATAACGTTTTAGACTTCACCACAACGCATCCACTCTCTCGAGTCAAGCTTCCATGCCCAATGTCGTCGACATCGGAAGAAAATCTTCAAAACAATGTTATTTGTAATAATGTGCCTGCAAGACTCGCTTGCTCACAATCCAACTCACATCTTTGCACACATGTACCACAAATTTTAATTCCCTAGTTTGCACAAGCCAGAGAATGGAGACTACATGCGCACAACAGATATGCTGCTTAGAGAGGTGTAAGTAATGTTGTGCACATGATGAAACATAAACAACAGTTATTTGTGCCAAAACCAAAAAAAGCGCAGACCACACACTATAGCTGTTATCAACACATGCGCAAACTATGAACTCCAGTTAAAACCAGTTCATAAATTTGCTCCTCAAAATCTGACTGCACGACAATAAAAGCAAGAACTGATGATTTTTCAGAGCAGGTTTCATGAGAAAGTTTTAAGCATAAACATAAATTTCAAGTATAAGCCGAAAGTTCATAAAATCTTAAGTCAATGAAATTCAAATGTACAGTAGCAGAGCTGCAATAGGCAAACAAAGCAAGGTGCTTACGAAAACTGGCGGAACAGAAGCATATAAACCAAGGTCACAGATGAAGCAGAAGATGCACAGGCACAAAAAGCTACCAAGACGCCAGCATCTCTCTTCCACTACAGAGTTCTTCAAATAATCACAAGGTTTCTTTGGCATGCGGAATGTTCATGCTCAAACACAATGCCACACATGGTATAACTGACAACACATCCTCTACATCCCACTCAAGTGGACGAGCTTTCAATGTAACCAAACAGGGTCTGATGCATCCTATTTTGTTCAACCACAATAGGCTTCAAATCACTACTTGAAGAGCTAGGAAAGCAAATCCACACAGTCCATAAATGATGGGAGATTTGTTGATACATCTTCCACTGGAAGCTTGCAGCAATTGCCTTGACGATATTGGATTGGATGCCTGCAAAGCAAAACAGAGCAAAACAGGCTAATCAAAACAAGCCCAATATCGAAAGCAAAATCACATGAACTTTGCATGGTCAAGAATTGCAACTGTACGACCTACTGCACTATCTACAAGAGATCCAGAGCGACAGCTTCAAGTGAAATCACAGATTTGTATTTGTGCACTTGAAAATTACAGGATGGAGGCCACAGGATGGAGGCCAGCAACGTGGTCCTGCAATAAAAAATGCAGAAAAGCCAATTTTATTGCGAGCCATCTTATACCTGAAGACATATCTAGGATAGGAGGAGTTCAATCCTCAATTCATACTCAACTAGAAATGAAAAAGATGCAATTAATGTCATGAGCATATATCTGCTTCCGTTCAAGCGTTATTTTCATCATAGAATAAATTAAGCTTTACTTTAAAGTTGTCTTCAGCTACAGTGACATTTGAGTGCATTAATGAAAACAGGTAGCTCTATTCCAGCCAGTTTAAGGAAAAACTTAAGGAAGCCATTTTCTCGACACAACTTCACACTAGCACAAGTTGTACAAGTTGACTTGGAGTTTGTGTTACCATCTTGCATTGCAATAAATGCAGGAATATTAACATACATGACATTTAAGTTCCAAGATATGAACTATGAGTTACACCAGGCCACTTTAGAAACAACACTTCAATAAGCAAAAGGAATAAATTACAAGAAAGAGACCACAACGTAGACTTGATGGGACGTTGAATGGTTCAGTGCACAGTCCATCATTGAATATCTATTATGATTCATTATCTATACATGCTTTCATGAGAAAAATTCCAAGAGTATCATGCCAAGAAGGGAATAACACATATATGAAATAAACACAACTATGACCAAAAGACACTGCAGAGTGGCACGGTCACACTAAATGACCAAAGCAAATAAGCTGAGCCACCGAGCCATTGTCCACCGAGGGGCCGCCGCTGTGGCCCAGTGGTTACGACGCTCGGCTGCTGACCCGAAATACACAGGTTCGATCCCGGCCACAGCGGCTGAATTTCAATCGAGGCGAAATTCTAGAGACCCATATACTGCGCGATGTCCGTACACGTCAAAGAACTCGGGGTGGTCGAAATTTCCGGAGCCCTTCACTATGGCATCCCTCACAGCCTGAGTCGTTTTGCGATGTTAAACCCCCGTAAAGCATAAACCGAAACGATAGGGAAGAAATGTTTGGACCACTGCTGACAAGAATGAAAGATAAGCCGCCTGCTTAGGTTTCATGCAGTCGCTGCATTCTAGTGCGGGGAGTCTCAGATCCCTTGTCAATACGGGTGGGGTCGGAACCTCCCCCCCCCCCCCCCCCCCCCCCCAAGACTCCCAACTTAAGCACTGCACACTTTCAATGTGCTAGGACTAAAATCCCCAATCTCAGATTTTGCCGCTGTTTCTCCAAAGCCTTTGGCAGGTGGTAATCTGCCAGTGGTCAACAATGGTAAACACTAAATGGGAAAACACTATGGCCACGAGTGGATTTGAAACACAGAGCAGCGCAAGCAGATCAGCTTCTCTAGCCACTGAATTAGACCACCAAGTCACTGCCAGCCCCAAAGATTGTTCTTCTGTCTGAAGTCTCTCTCCATAGTTTAGGGGTCTCAGGAAGAACAACCGCCAGTGGCAGCACCTGCATACGCAGGATGGTGGCACAAAGCTTAAAGGTGCTCTGAAGAGGAATCTGAACTCGTATGCTTGTCGCTGGAACTCGATCTGCGCGTTCTGAGCGTTCTTGGAAACTGAGTTATTACCCTGTGCGGCCGATTTCCCTAATTTAAATCAGATGAACGTCCATCTCCCGCCATTTTTTTTAATTCCCCGCAAACAGTGGGAGGAGTCGACCAACCTGTCTCAGTCCCATGGCGGCTTGCCGCTCTGCCATCGGCGGTGTGATACGTAGTGATCAGCAGAAGCAAAGAGTCTACGCGTATTTTTATTTCCGTGGGCCTAATTTGCAGCTATGTAGTCTCCGACTAGATCTATTTATTCACGGAAACCTAAAAGAAACAAAATAAAAGTGAAAGAAAACTCTCCACGCGACTGCCTGAAAGGCACTGCATGCGTTGGTCGGCTCCTTCCACCGTACGCAGGGAATTGAAAAAAATAAAGGCAGGAGCCGAAGATTAATCCAATTTAATTAGGAAAATCGGTCGCACAGGGTAATAAATCAAAGTTTCTAAGAATGCTGGGAGCGTGCAGATCGACTTCCTGTGGCAAGAAGGCGAATTTAGATTCCTCTTCAGTGCACCTATAACCATAGCACCACTGCGTCAGTAGTTGTATGACTCCCAGCAATATATGAATGCAATGTAGAGAGTGACAAATTCCATATATAAAGGATTAACCAATTAATGCTATCGCAACATACCCTTAAGGCGGAGCTTAAATGTGATTTCGCTGATCTTTGTCTGAAGCTTGCCTGACCTTGAAAACCGAGCCTTGAACCAAAATCGAAATGAAAACCAAAAGCTAGAGCACCAAATTCACATTTGGCCTATTGTCCACCATTTTTTTTCTCTACAATGGGGCCTCCAATGCTAATGCATTGAAACTTGAGAAGCTGAAGCACCAACGGCAAAATACAAGACAAAAGAGAAAAGACATAATGGCTACCCATTCTTCTTCATACATAAAAGGCTAAAATGTCTGAAGCAGAAAGAAGTATAACACTGTGCTCCACAAAATCATTGCAAAGCATTAAGTTTCTTGCATGCACACAGAGGACATCAAGCTTCGCATATTTAAAAAATCTCACCACTGCAACCTCACCTACATCGAAGCCCTTGAAACACCACAGGAAATTTTTGATATGCCCAACTCTCAACAATGAGAAAAGCAGTTCAGTTCAGTGGGAGCTTTATTTTGCACAACATGAGCACCAAGATTGACATTAATTGTTTTAACAGCTCCTTCCTCCTGCAAATGGCACTTGCTGCCCTGGTGATGTTGGTTCTGACGACTGCGAAGTGAGACAGGTCAAATCAGCATGAGTACAGAAAGACCCAAGGCTACAAACAGCACTGTTCATACTGCTATCAATTCCTCAGGGGCTTTATTGAAGGCATAATACATAATTGGGAGAATACTCAGCAGATATGGTAGTCTAAGACAAGCTGTCGAGCTTGTTGGTGCTGATCCACTGTGTCTAAGCACTGTCAACCTTAATAGATATGGTAGAAAAAAAAACGATTAAGATCCTCGAGAGATGTCATAATTAGTTGTTCTAGTTCGATTGTGTGTCACAAAATGTCGATTTCAGTACAGACAGTACTGTTAAATCTGCTCACTAGCTAAAATTGAAAATCATATTAAATCATAGTTTGGTTGCAGTCGAATTAACTGTTCGCAGTTGCCTCTTTCACATAGCATTATTCGCTTTGCACTGTCTTCTTTACGCTCTTATTCCTCTTGCATTTGTTTCTTTGATGCGCACTGTTCATAGATTTGGATTTTTTATCTTCTGTGCTGGCTTTTGCGCTTTTTGTTGTGCTTGCTTTTTGTTATTTTTACTTGGAAATAACTAATGAGACAGTCTATATTTCATATATTTGCCTTCTGACGCCCTCCTGTATGAGCCTATAAGGAAAACAGTAAATATAAATAAATAAAAATAAATAAATTGCGTTTGACTTAATGCCTGCGACTGAAACTTGCACAAAGCTTCCTTTCACATTGAGGAATCAAATACTATCCTCTGTTAGTCCCTCTGACTGTGTGTTCGTACCCTTTTCAAATGCTTCAGTCATAGCTGAAACTAGTGCAGACAACATGCACTGCCCCTGAAAACAGATCCTTAAGTACTTTTTATTAGATGATACCTCTTTTTTTTACAACATCACTTTCCTCATTTGACAGTAATGACAGAGGGCAGCGTTTCACATGTAAACCTCTCTGGCATCCATTGCATTGACTTGTGTTCAAGTCCACCTCTGCAACAAGTAACGTACGCTGACCAATGAGGGATCGATTTTGTCACCTTCTGAAAAAAAATAGAGCATAGCATGCAGCCGGACTCTGGTTAAGGTGCATATTTTTGCGAGGACCGCTCGTAAGTCACACGAATGGGCTTCAATACTGAAAGATACCCATGCCTTTCAGAACACACAGACGCATGCTTGAGAGTTTTAACAGTGGTCCGCTCCAAATACACAACCTGGAGATAGTTAATAGATGTGATGCTTCCACTTCAGTTCTTTTTGGTGTTCTGGGCCATCTACTGTATGAATTTGATGGTTTAAACTCAATAACAAAGGCCAGAAGTTGGCATCTTAAAATATGTGAAGTCAGTTTTAGGCACTGAGGAGGATATGCTACAACTGGATCCAACATATCTGCAGTGAACCATCAAAGCAACAAAAACTCCCAACTGGCTTGGCCCGACACTTTGGCAGTCGTGATAGGCCGGTACATAATAACTAAGTGGCAACAAATCATGAACAGACCAGTACACAAATGGCTTTGGCCCTTCAATTTCTAGCTCTAGCTCTCAGTTTCCAGTTCAGTACCAGTAAACAGTGTGGTATAGTATGGAAGCAGTTTGTAAATGCTAAATGAAAAGCGTGGTGTAGACACACCAAATTTTTCGTGGTGTGTTCTTGCTCTAGAATGACGTGCAAGGCATTATTAAACATGGATCACGAGGACAAATTCACCTGCATCCTGTAATTGATTTATAATCAAATTCCTTCTGGCACACAGCTTTGGTTTTGGATTTAGCAGTTGAATCGTGATTATGTCTTCGCAAGCAAGTATGAAGTCCTGTTAGGTTTCCTATTAGGTTTCAGGCACGGCAAAATTGCCTTATAATAGCTGTCGCTTCACTTGTCTTTCTGGCTTCTGGAACAGGCTAGCATAAGATTCAAAAAGAATTAAAACGTAGCAGCAACTATATTCCAGTTCTTGTGCACCTCACGTGATCACAAACCTACTTGTGATGTTAAAACCACCATTCAGGTGCTGATGGTGGAATTAAAACTGTATGTGAGAAGACAGTCAATCGCAAACTATTTACTACTGGCTGTAGGCTAATTACACTTAGTGATTGATGTTTAATTATGTCAAATGCACCATTCTAAAGAAAAAAAAAACATGGAACGAAAAAACTGGTATCACGGCTCCTTTAATTTCTCTTAGTACCACCTGCGCAAATTTAAGGTTGGACTTGTACGAACAGCCAGTGCCGTTTCCTTTACTTTGCTTTTTTTAGCACAGAAAGTGCAGAGGAAGCACTGTCTGCATGACTAGGCACTGGCTTAAAAGTACTAAAGAAGGTACGTGAAGAAAGCAAAAAAAAAATAAGACCACCTAGTAGTAGTCTTACTATGCTTTTGGTGGAACATTCTTGATTTTTCTGGGAGACCACAGCTATGTACAGCATAATAAAAGAGCAGCCACACAGTGAAATGAACAGCACCATTAAAAACAGCTCAGTGCATCACTTTTTCAATGAAAAATATACAGGAAGGTTTGAGTTAAAAAATCATCATCAGCCTGACTATGCCTACTGCAGGACAAAGACAACCCCCCCCCCCCCCCCTACCCCCGCGCGCACGAACGCACGCACGCACGCACACGCAAGCAAGCAAGCGCACAAAAAAAACATTCGTGAAACTGTGACTTAACGAAAGAGGGTAGGCTAGAATGGAAAAGAAAAATTTGATCTGCGGTTTGCGACCAATCCGAAATGTGGTAGGCATCCAGAATATTCAGTGATCCAGTGATTATTCAGTCGTTTACAGTCGCGGGAAAATAGTCTTCATTCCCCTGCAGTAAAATCTTTAGTAAAATTTCTGTTATCAGCGTCACTGATAGGGTGCTAACGCAAGCGGTTTTTTTTTTGTTTTTTTTTACACGAATACAGCAGAACGCTTATATATCGCGTTCACGCGTCTTTGTACGATCCTGTCGTCGCCTTGTGTAGAAATGGCCGCTTCTTTTTATAATGGTAACAAAGAATGACCAATTTTCTTCATGTCGATTCACTGCTTTCTTCACTTGGCGATTTGGTCACGGAACACTTCTCGCGCACTCGCCGCAGGTTCTGTCCTTGCCACTGTGTATTCACTTTGCCACCTAACCCCAGGTGGTCGAAATTTCCGGAGCCCTCCACTACGGCGTCTCTCATAGCCTCAACCAAGCCAACGCAATTAATGGACAACGACCTTGCATTACGTAGAACATCCCAAGTTCCTTTCCAGCACTCATCCAACTACAGTTCCCGATGGCACGAAAGTTTCAAATGGTAGCGGACTTACCAACGTGAGGCTCACTGCGCGTCTCGGCTTGCCAATGTTGCAAAGATGCTATTGTCCCAACACAGTCTTCTAATGGTCTGGTTGCCGCTATAAAACTGGGAGAGCGTATGACAAGCGCAGCAGTGAGCAGGGAATATTCAACTGCGCACATTTGAGCACATCTGCCTCAAGAAAAACGCGAGCGCACGCGAGCGCTTTGAGCACGGCGCCTGACAGCGCGACAGACGCAGGAAGAAAAGCAAAAATGAACGCGGCTCCTCCAAGTTCCAACACCTCCACCAAAATGATTCGTTACCAGTAAAAAGATAATAATATAAAATGATGGAAATTTTATATGTAGAATTGTCCTTTTAACGTGAAAGCTGACGGTTCGTGAAGGAAGGAAATAATTGATTCGAAAGTGCAGCCACCTACATTGCTTACAAATGGAAGTGCAATAGCGCCATTTTTGAACCACCTGCTGGATCATGGAGGAAGAAAAAAAACTGTGCTGCTGGATGCACTCGGGCAGTCGATATTCGCTCTGCGTTTAATGAAGGACAAAGTTTCGAGCCTGCTTTTGATAATTTCAGACAAATGTAGACTTAAGCTGTAACTTAGAAGTCACCAGTTCAGCCAATCAATACGCACTGAAAAAAAATATTTTTTTTTTTTTGTACTTGAGAAGGAGGACCCTACGGAATGCGGTTTGATAATCCCCAGTGTTGCCCTTTAATGTTGAATTCGTCGGTGCTGCCGGCTATCAGTTAATGATAAAGTCCAGTAAACTCCTATTCTTTGTAGGGGGTAGGCCCAAAATATTCTTACCTTTAGTAGATTTTGATCACGAAGGGTGCATTACAAGCCACATGATGTGGTTGAGAAGCAAACCCCTAGGCTACAAACTTTTGACAAACACTGCACTGTGTTGTTTCAAGATGAGAGCTGGCTTTTCTTCACTAAATTAAAAGCAATTTTTATCTGCTCATCTGGAGATTGCTGACCTCTACCTATTCTGGGGCCCACAGATGGACAGATTGCAAGACTTGAAACTGATTTGGATGTTGCCGAGATTCACCAAGGAAATTCATTTTAACAATGAGGAGACTGCAGCTCAACACACCTTTCAGCACTGTGCTCCTGCATATTATTGGTTTCAGAAGCTGCAGTTTGTAGAAGGACTTGGAATGTGCAAACAAGTAGCTTTGTAGTGCTGAGGAAGTTCCCACAAACAGATTAAGTGATCAAAAGACCTCTATACTGCAGGCCTTCTACAAATCGTCAAGGAAAAAGAAAGAACTGTGCTATTATAGTGTACGAAAATTTTTCTGACGTATGCCTGAACCACAAGTTGATCAGCTGCAGACCTGTCTGGTTGAAAGCCTACCTGGCACCTATTAAGGATGCCACTGAATCTCCAGCTAGGACCAGAATGTAGCAACTACAGTTACGACAGAAACAGGCTGCATGTGCCCTCCAAAGCTTTCCAACAAACTTTCTACCTACCGCCGCAAGATCACTCTGCAACTGAAATACATACAGGTGGAAAAATGCACTGAATATTCTCTACTTCAGAGGATGTTGTGCACATTCTTTTATTGGTTACTTTTGGCAAAGGAACATAATTTTCAAAGGGTACCAAATAGAGCTGGTATTTCCCGTACCTGATTGACCAAAATGTTCCCTTTGACAGGAACACATATCAAACGAAGCAGGTTATTGATAACAGGAGAGATGAAAAAAAAAATGTACACAGGGTAGCTCATAATAAAATTAAAAATTTGAGTGTAAGCTTGTACGATTTTATATTATGCACCCAGGCCACAGAAACCTTCAAAGGCACATATGTTTGATTAGCCTTTGTTATTAGTATTAATGATGTAGAAAAAAACAACAGGCGATAAGACAGATAAATACAGCTTTTCAACCCCTATTGTGTACAAATATACAAATATTGTAACCTGAAAGAACTATCAGTCATTACTTGAAGAAAGACTTGTCTTAATTGTTTGGTTGGGTAAGGCAAAGTGGACAACAGCAGAAATACTAACTTATCGCAGTTAATGTTTCTTGCCCTCCCTTAGCAGCACCAGGGAACAAAAGTATGACTTTTACAAAAGTCACTCAAAACGCGCATCATCTGATGACCACACATACATTTTGGCACTGCTTACATCCCTAATCGCGAAGTCAATACGTGAAGGACATTTTTCCCCAATAAGTGACATACCAATGTACTGCCCAATATTGATAGATCGGCAGGGTAAATTGCCTTGAGCTAACAAGAGGTGCTGTCAAGTGACTGTAAACAGAGCAAATTCCATTTCATGTTGCCTTGAAGTGAACACCGACACATATAGCGTTCCAACTGAACCAACACAACCATGAGCTGAATCTTGCTAGTTTTATGATACATTACATTCTGATCAAACCGTGGCAAATTTGTTTAATTCCACAGCTGCAATTTCACTTGTGAAAGCAAGAAATTATACTACCTACAGTGACACTATAGTACTCTCCCCACTTATATCTCCGCAGACCATGCTAACTATACGTGTCAGCATCATTCTTAAAGCACATAATAACAGATGCAGAGGTGGCTTAACACATATTCCAAGATAAAACTAGAAACACTGCATGTAAGCGCGACCGTCAAGGCAGTAGTACGTAAACACACACACATGCACGCACGCACGCACGCACGCACACACTCAACTTTCACTGGTGTGTCAGTGCAACATTTGCTCGACTGCGGCTCTATAGCCACATCACACGGCTAAGTCCTGAGCAGCACTCTTCACACTTCTTCCATCCTCCAATTGCAAAAAGCTGTAGAGCTCTACTGTTGCTGGTAAAAGCGTGAACGAGCAGAACCCACCTTGACCAGCGTTGACGCAGTGCTCGGAAAGAGCGCACAAATCTCTTTTTGCACAGCCTTGCCTCACATGCAAGACTACAAAAACCAGTATGTCATATATTGGTAAAAGTGAGAACGAACTTTCCATGAGCAAAACCCTCCACTTGATTATGAAGGAAGCACTCCAAGTTGTTCCCATAATTGATGCACACCGAGATGCAGTTTGCTCCATCGCACGGTTACGCGTGTGATCTAGTTCCATGCGCTGGTACTACGAAAAAATAGAGCAAAAGGAACCACCAAACATGACGACGCTGACGTATACGATGTAGCAATGCTTCACCTGCACACAAATCAAGTAGAATGCGAAAACGAAACTGTTGGAGGAGACAGTCGGCATGACGGCGCACCAGTTTTGCCTCGGATGATCGAGCAAAGATCAGCTTGAACCCACCTAGCAAAGTTCTGCAGTATACACGTTGCCTTCGTGTTGCTGCATGTTTAATTTCGTAGCGCTACCCAGTCGTAGGCCGATAGCGCCGATAGTGCGCATGCACGAAACCAGAGAGGTGCAGCAGGTGCGCGGCTCATTTGTCTACATGCAGGCCTCCCGCTAAAGCGGAAACAGCGAAGCTTCCTCAACCTGTTGGATCCTATCCTATTATATCCAGAGACCTCCACTACGGGACCTCTTTCTTGCTTTCTTCTTTCATTCCCCCCTTCCTCCCTTCCCTTACAGTGCGGTTCAGGTGTCCACCAAGATATGTGAGACAGATACTGCGCCATTTCCTTTCCTCAAAAACCAATTTACTAATTTATTCTCAACCTGATGCTACATGCAAACTGAAGTCCCTGTGCTCAGGCTGGAATCAAAATATTGGCATATGCATGTTTCAAAATGTTGTATATAATTAGACTTAATTGTGAGCAATTGCCCAAAAGCAAAAATCAAGTCTGCACAACTTCAGGAGAAGCGACACCAGCAGCTGTACACACACTCTATGAGAGCTCCAATGCTGAAGCACACCTGAATCACACAAGCACAGATGGAATATTCTAGATGCATCCAACCCATGGTCAAAAACGACTTTCTACCCGAGGTTCACGTGGGCAATATATATTTTTTTTGTGCGACATGAAGGTGCCACCGCTATCAATCACTCTTAAGATGTAGCCAGATATCACAATAACCACTCACTGTTCATAAGTGATCTCACTCCACATGACCCCTCTATATTTTTATTGGTGACTAGTATGCATTGTTGGTGTTGAAGCAGCTCGCAGGTATGTTTCGTGCATAGTGTTGACTTCAATGCTGGTCCTGTTTTAGCACAGCCAAACATTTTGTTACAACTTCCTTTGTACTGTGCGACTACTTCCATTAATGCGTGCCGTTACACGTTGCAACAGCTACCTGGGTCCCATCGAGCTATACAAAGCTTTCAGCTCATGCAGCTGACAAATTTTCTGAGACGTGAAAGTTGACACAAATTAACCGAAATGATACAGAATAGCGTAAGCACTTCTCCATTTTGAACCTCTAATGCCCCCAAATACTGTGCTTCTGTTTGAAATGCAACAAGTTCAAACACTTGCCAGCTATCTCTTATGTAAACGCAGCCCGGATGTGCAAATATCAGCCATTAGTCTGAAAACATCGCTCCAGTGGAAACCAACGCTATTTGCAACTGCCGCGATTTTAACCAGTCATAGGTGTTTAGGAGCTTACTAGCTCATGGTTTTTCTGTAGGGATTGCATCTAACGGGGAGCTCTGTGGCAGAGTGCTTTCAGGGCATGTGAATATCTTTTTGATCAAAGGAGTTGGCCACCATGGCCAATACATAGCAAACGCAGCCAGCATGGGTCAGCTAAAAATTAGAGATGTGCGATATCAAACTTTTGGATGCGAATCTAAAGCAAGAAACATGTACTGTAAACAAATTTTATTTACAGCTCTCATCATCATAATTTACCATACCTGTAAGCCGTACCAGGAGTCAAATAAGAGAGGAGAAATCTTGCAGTAGTAGTAGTAATAAACTTTATTTTTACAGTAATACCTTGTTTACAATTCTTTGTAAAATGTGTGTTCAGAGAAAGAAGTAGGAAGGTGCAAATAGTGCTTTTTTGTTCAAAGCAAATTTGAAATTAACAGTAATTTCCTTTGAATACTTTTGAAGCAAATATTTAGAATACTTTTGGCACACAAAAAAGGTTGAACGGCACAATAGAATACTGGCACATAAAAAAGGCCGAATGGCAAAATAAGCATCTTTCAAAGTATGTATTTTTCGAACACACAAGGCCATTATATGGAAAAATGGAAAAAAAGAGAGAATGCATTAAAGTTTTGTCACACTTCAAGTTGTGTTGACTTTCAGCAAAAGTGGTGATCGGAAATTGGGGGAGCCAACCTGCATGCGGCGCCGGCATATATGCGGGGTGCGAGACCTATATGTGGGGCTTAAAACTGCTGCTCTTAAATGCAACTGCATCGTTGTGCATCTGTTGCTTTTAAGCAGAGACTCCACGACATCTACTAGGGGTATGCACTGCGCGCCTAGCGCCATCTTGTGTCAGGTGTTGGAAAGGGGGCACCCATCTCTGTCTCATGCTAGCTCCCCTTTGTGCTCGCGCTGTTGCACTTGTTTAACAAATTTCATCACAGTGCTACAGGGTGAATTAATTTCACAGAACTCTGAAAGCAGCATGTGGAAGTGCAGCACATCACAATGCAAGGATAGCATGGCAGCCTAATCCTTTCTTGGCAGCCATATATGATTTCAGTGACGCCCCCTATAGGCTGCGAGTTGTAAATCACTTTCGTCGATCTGCAGCCATAGTGATGGGCCAAAACGCTTTCAGAAAACAAAGGAGCAAAAACAAAATCACATCAGTCACACTATTCGACGCCCGTTAGACACAGCTGGGCACGGCTGCTTGTGCTGGCTTTGAGACTGACGTAATACACGCTTTTTTTTTTCATCCTCTGTGGCCACAGTTACGCAGTTTCTAGATTCCAAAAGGTGAACATTGAGAAGCAAAATGGTCACCGCTAAAGGACAACAGTAGCGTATGCGGGCGATGGCTTCATCCCATTGGCTTCCCACTGAAAGCCAGGCCACTTCCGTGTGCGCCGTGCCTCTCACAGAACTGCACGCCACATGGTGCAGCGCTTTTAAGCGTGATAGTGTTAGAGCGTGCACGTTTGCCGAAAACCCAGTGTATCGGAACGAAATTCACAGTGGTTGACAACGATGCGATATTACAAACACACGACCTAGCGAAGGTAATTCAAACACCCCACAACGATCACAAAGTACAACAGCGATGACGACACTACCACGATTCCTTATTGGTCTACAGGTTAATGACATCATTCCAACACAATTACGCAGTGCTTCTGAAGGAAAAAAAAAAAAGCAACTACGTGGAAAAAATAAAAATGGTCTAGCCGGGACTCGAAGTGTTGCCCCTTGAGTTGGGAGCCGGGCAAGTTACCCCTTGGCCACTGAGGAACGTTCATTCAGTGCAACAGTTTAGGGGCTTAACGCAACCACCTCACATCACACAGTTAGCAGCCCTATTGCATTACCCTCTTAAGGCTACTTGGGTGCCACCCGAATTTTCTTCTCCGATTTGCAGGCATGCAGCCGCTGAGCTGCTGCTCTCGGTGGTCACCAATACATTGGTTTTATGCAAAACTTAGCATTACTGTATGCATTACTTTTGCTGCGTGCTAGCGATTAATTATATGATGAAACAGCAAGTTAACTTGCAACAAATGCCGGATCCTGCCATCTGAAAATGTCACGACGTTTTACTGCAAGTTCAGTTCAACAGAAAATTTGTAATTAGGTTCGAGTAGTGAGGTGCAGTGCAAATCAAATAGCAAATACTAGACAGTTTTAGCTTCACATACGTAGAGCTCTTATGGGCGACCAGTGCGCATGCGAAGAACGCAAAGGGTCTGTGAGAGTCTCGCGGATGTACACGATATCCCAATTTTTACGCTGTGTTGCTTGCGTATGTAGAGTTAACATAGCGGTGCCCTGCCTGCCCACTGCACAGCGATAACAGCTTTGTCACTGATCTTTTGACGCGATAGCGTTTTCTAAACTGTTGCATTGCGTTCAATTTGCCCATTTTCACCCTTGCATCAAGTTTCAAGTGCCAAATAGCTTTTCTTTTTAAGCGAAAGCTTCCACTATGCAAGGTAAAACCAATGTCACCCTGTCTGGAGATTTCACCTTCATTTGACCTTCAGATAAAGCAAAGGAAAAGAAAGGTGCACAACTGGCCCTGTGGGACATTGGGCAGCTTAGTTGCGGTTTAGCTACGAAAACGATGAAAGGCAGGAGCTTCGAAAGCAAAGGAAAGGTGCATAACTAGCCCTCAGGGACAGTGGACACCTCAGCCGTGCTTTAAGTTACATGGGGGTAGTGACAGGTGTGCGCTGCATGCGTTGGCATTGACAGCATTGTGGCAGAAACGCAGAAGAGAAGCCATAGGCCGTCAGCGTTCATTGTGTTCATTAGCGTTGACAATATTTAAGAATCCGATGATTTTAAGGAAAGGAAACACACATAACTGGCTCCCTGGGTCAGTGCACGCCTGAATCACGTTTTCAGGTACGTGGGGTGGTGAGAGAGAGATGTGGGCTGCAAGCGTTAGTGCTGACAATGTTGTGGCAGACACGTGGCTCTGCAGCAATAGGCCGCAGCGTTCATTGGGTGAGCAGACTCTCACTATGGACCATTAACTGCCACCTGCCAGGGTGGAGGCGCTGCCTATCCAGTGTCCAGAACGCACTCAACGTTACAGACGCCGAGCCGCATACAGTTCCCCACACGCTGTAGCTTTCGCTCTCAAACCAGGTTCAAGAGTAGTTAAACCGCAGCCAATTTCTTCAGATAGAAGGGTGATATTTCAGCTGCTAAGCCTGATGAAGTAGCGTTTGTCATCATAGCAATGCTGTAACGCAGTTTGACTGCGTTTGGACTTGTCTAGTATTAGAGTGGCTGCAGCAGGGTCTTTATCTGTTAGTAGATGGCGCTAGCAATAACGCGCTACTAAAGTCACTGGAACTCTGAAAGTACCGCAGCTGTTTTCTCCTCGCCGCCGCGCCGCCTATTAGTCAGTTGTGGTCACGTGATCAGGCGCCGCCATGGATGGCCTACTCGAGCAGACAGGGTGCAGCGCTTCTGACGTGGTTGGTCGGCATGTTTTACAAAGTAGCTCGTTCAGTATGACGTCTGTGTTTGTCTGGATTATGGGGATTTAACGTCCCAAAGAGACTCAGGCTACGAGAGACACCGTGCTCTAGAGAAGGGCTCCAGAAACTTTGACCACCGTGCACTGACATCGTACAGTACATGGGTCTCTAGAATTTCGCCTCCATCGAAATACGACCACTGCGGCTGGGATCAAACCCGAGTCTTTTGGGTCAACAGCCGAGTGCCATAACCACTAAGCCACCGTGGTGGTCGTCTGTGTTTGGTTGTGTGTGAGTGTGCGCGCGCGCGCGTGTGTGAGCTATATGTTTTCAGAGACGTTGCTCGATGGGATCTTTTTTTTCTCTGCTGGTCATCGATATTCGCTAACGAAGCTTAAAATAAATTGTGGAGTTAAACGTCTGGAAGCGACACGTTAGCTATGAGGGACGCCGAAATGGAGGGCTTTGGGTGAATTTAGTTCACCTGGGGTTATTTAACAAATACTTACATCGCATCGCACACGGAAGTTTTTGTATTTTGCCTCCATCGAAATATGGCCACAGCACGTCTGCACGCTCATTCCCCAAATGCTGCCTTTCTTTTGCCAACAGACTGCATTCCCCACCATCTCCTCCACCACCTGTAAGCAGTCGGGAAGGGGGGGGGGGGGGGGGGGGGGCTATCTGGTTGCACAGTTAGAGCATTAGCCCCCTCATCGACCTTGAGGTCGCTTAACTACCTCCCACAAGCCACCGACCGGCAAATGGCCACATGGAGGGAAGAACAGGTGGCAGGAAACAGCAAACGTAAAGGGAACGCTTTCTACGCATCAGACTTCCAAGTGAACCGATTTACTAAACGTTTTGCTATATCCCGCTCGTATGTACGCAGCCTGCCCACTTAAAGCTTCCCGGGTCCCGAAAACATGCATTTGCGAGCCTCTCACGAAAGCGTGAGAATAAGCCTGCTTCTTGCGTTGTCCGCGCACACCCGGGGATTCAAGAAAACTAGAGGCTGCGAAACTGTTGTACGACGCTTTAGAGGCTTTCGTAAGCCCTCACCTCATCTAAGCTCTCAATCACGAATACTTTCATTGGTTAATTTTCGCGCAAAAGCGATGAACTAGGCAGCCGCCGCAAGGGAGACTTTCTTCACCTAGCAGACCACGTGCTCGCCGCGCTGAACCATTTCTGGCAACAACACCCCAATGTTGCTTGGGCTCCACCTGTTCATTACGGTACTTTCACGAGTTCCCTCCCTGCCTTTCCTCTTCTATATCCTCCTTCACGAGTTCCAGTGACTTTATGCACGGCATGCGTCACGTAGGTGCAACTACAAGGGTTTCAAACGACACGTGCGTAGGCTGCGGACTTCTCACGTTTGCGTACTTGAACTCTGTATGTATATGAAACTAAAACTGTTGATTATTCACAAACTATTCGCAATTTCAAATATTCGCACACCCCTACAAAAAAACTGTTGATTATTCACAAACTATTCGCAATTTCAAATATTCGCACACCCCTACAAAAAAAAATGCTCGTCACAGCTAGTGTTATCAATAAGCCCCAGAACATTACTGAAGTGGGGTTGCCCACACATGCTCTTTCTCTTCATGGTATTTCACATGGTGTTTCTCACCAAACTTCCTCAGACAGAAACGACACTGAAATGGTTTGTCACCCTTGTGGGCTCGCTCATGTCTTACGAGGTGGTTAGGTTGAGTAAAGCCCATGGGGCACAGCTGGCACTTGTATGGCTTCTCGCCCGTGTGGGTGCGAACATGTGCAACTAGGTGGCTCTTTCGCGGAAATCTGCTGTTGCAGAAGCTGCACTGAAATGGACGCTCCCCAGTGTGCGTACGAAGGTGGGTCACAAGGCCGCCCTTGTGCGCAAAGCGGCTGCCGCAGTAGTCGCACAGGTATGGATGATCGCCGGTGTGGATGCAAAGATGTTCATCCAGGTGGTTTTTCCTCATGAAAGCCTTGCCACAGTGATCGCATCGGTGTAGTAGCGGCTTGCCTGCGTCATGAAAAAAAAAAACACTTTCAAACAACCACATCACTCCGCAAGTCACAGCTCACCTGCCAGTACAGACAGAGAACATGCGAACACAACTCCCACCCTGGTTTCTTAAAGGGACACTGAGGAGAAATTGAAGTTGACTTGCATCAACAGAATACCAGCTCCTGATTACAAAAACGCCACTCATACTGACAACAAAGCTCTTGTAGCATAGAAAAGGGCAAGAACCAAAATACAGGTATCGCCGCCACAGGCGAAACTCGCAAGTACAAGCTTCATGACATCATAGGACAAAACAGTGTTGCTAGAACCAATAGTTCTAGCAACACTAGGACACGAGAAGCCATGAATCACTGAGGCGCAGCAAATACATGCGCAAATCTTCTTGACGTCGCCAGATGGCGCCACGTACTCGACAGCTACGCGCGCTCCTGCAGCGCCGGGACCAATCAGCGCCTGCTTACAGCGGTATGCGGGCTCCCGGTATTCCGCTAACGGTAACAAGGTACATGGTATGCTAAAGGTGTCTATTAGTGAGAACTTCGTTGACGACTTCGAGAACGAGATCCATTGTAACGCTGGCAAAACGCCTGTGCAAACGTAAACGAAGCGACGGCTGCAATAGCCGATAGATGCCTTCAACGTGCGGCCGGCGGTAGCTTTCTTTTCGGCTGCTGCTGGGCCGCACTGCTGGCTGCCAGAAATCACGGAGTCTGCGTTACGTCATGTGCACGTCATTAGTCCTGTGTCGTCATAGGAGAATCCCAAGTTTGAATCAGAGCAGCGGGAATAACTTTTTCAACTTAGAATCCAAGTTTCTTAGAAATAAAGGCATCTTTCGCTGCCGGCCAAGTGGCAGCAAAGCCATGAAATGGCGAACTATCGGATTTTGCTATAAAAAAAAATATTAATAGAGCTCTCCTCAGTGTCCCTTTAACATCATCATTGCAAAAAGTGCCTCACTCTGCTGATGCCAACATCCTAGCTCATGCAAAGACTCAGAAACTGAGTGGGAAGTTATCGAAGTGTACAAGATTAGGACTGCTGGGAAAGAAAACTATGTCAGCACTGCACCCACTGATCTTTTGGACAGTGGATACGAATGGCTGGGGATATCGGATATAATGCTGACCACAAGAGAAGGGTGCACTTTTTTTTTTGCTTGTATGATTTCTGGTTCATGATGTAACCTATCCTGATATCACATTACATTTCTGTAAACAAGCTTTTGGATTTCCGAGCAATAAAATCGGTTTATGTGCTTCACCTCTTTAATCATTCCTTTGTAAGTGTTTTCATCCTGTGGTAACCAGTCTAGCACATTTTCCTCCATAATAAACCCTGTTCTTGCCACTTACACATTTTGATCTCTACAAATCTAACTGCAAAGTTGGACACATTTTGATCTCTACAAATCTAACTGCAAAGTTAGAAAAGTTACTGCACAGGTTTTTCAGTGCAGGTTTCAACAAACAGTTCCATGCATAGGCACAAAGAAATAAAAGCGAAAAATTCGAAAAGTAATCATTCAAAGAAATTCAATTACATGATAGCAGAGCCGCAATGAATGAACACAGCAAGACACCAATGAAAACTGCAAGCACTAAAACAGATGAAGCAAAATCATGGATGGTAAAAAAACTCGCAGCATGGAATGACAACCTATCAAGCACTAAAATTTTTCCACCACAGTCTTCTGCAAATACCCGCAGTTTCTTTAAGCACACAGTTTTCTCTGTGCTGTCACGATTCTACGCATGAAATGTTCCACAACATGCATCATTCACATTTTGTTCTTCTGGTTCAGCTCTTGCCGTAACAGAAAAGCGCCAAATGCTGTCCAGTTTTGTGCACGAACATACATTCAGGTAACAGAATATGTTTATATCGCAATGAGATGGACAAACGAGTCAATGCGTGAAATGGGGACTATTTTTCTCAAGGAACAGATGAATACCACAGAGAGATTGCCGTCCAGTTAATTGTACTATATGTGGTGTAATGTACACACAGGATTAGCCTTACACTGGCCTGTCTGAAATTGCTCCACCTGAGTCACTGATTTAGATGACTGTGTCTCTACCACTGCTCCGTAAGGCAACTGTCCTCTAAAAATTTCAAGAGTGATTGTGACGTTAATTGCTGCTCAGTTTGGGAGCCCTCAGGGTGCACAATGCGAGAGATGTTGTCCAAGGGAATGTTCAGTCTACTCAGCTGTCGACTTGATGTATAGGGGTTCCAAGAGCAAGTGCTCTGATGGTGATTTTTCCTTAGCAATCACATGTGCTACGTCCCAGTCAACGGCCTGGCCAGAGTCTTTACGATGTTCCACTAGAGCATCTGAGTGAGTACTGACTTGGTTACCATCTCGTAATGGTCAAGGATCCCATTTACAAGACACCCAGTCGTGATTGTGATGCTGCCTACATAGGTGAAGCAGGAACGTTCAAGAGAGGAATCAAGCAACATTAAAATGACATCTCCCAAGGCAAAACTTAAACACTTTAGTGGAACACCATAAACACATTGGCCTTGCCATCAACTGGGGCCGCGCACGTGTGACTGCCAAGACAAAATCTCTATAAGTGTCTGCTCATGGCAGTCCTTTACATCCAGCCGACACCACATACCTTAAACCAGCCATGAAGCAATCTCGCAGAGATATACATCTGCTGCTTCAGAAAAACCATCCCCATATAATAGACCCATCTGCCCATCTCATTGTGATAGGGGTGCCTTGATCACAATGAGATGGGCAAATGGGTGTCTTTAATTGGGGACGGTGGAGGTGCCGAAACATCAATGACTTTTCTTTCTGCAAGTTTTGACAGTGTTTTTTTCCCCATTTGGTATGAATTTCCCTTGCCAGGCTCGATTACGCTGAATTACGGATTTCAACAGAATACGCTGTATGACAAGATATGGGCATCAAGCCACTGGGTCTATGGAAGTTGGTAGCAGATCTTCCGAAAGATCTTTTCCTCGGGCAGCTTGTATTTCTTGCCTTTACAACTATTGGTTCAGACGCCTGCAAAGTAAAAGAAAAAACAACCCAAGTTAAAAAACAAATCTTGCCGACAGTAGCAGTTGCTTTGTGTTTTCATAAATCACACTTCGGGGGGGCCACAAGTGCTTTCAAAAGCAGTTATTTAGGCACACAAGAAAAACGTAATAAAGGTTCTTTGTGGTGCAGTATCCAAGCACAATTACTAACTCATTCCTGGAGCACAAACATGAAAGTAAAATTACAGGGCTTGCTTTTCCGACTGCACAGTACAAAATAGAGAGAAAACTCTACTGATCACAATGAATTTATACACCAGTGGCAAAGGACGCACGCACACAGAATGCACTCAATGTAACAATGGCAAGGTCCCCATGTTCATCCCCGACACTTTTCTCGCCATCAGGCTGAGAATGTGTACCAGCACCATACACGCAGGATTTCCAAAGGCAAGTCCCGATGCTGAAGGAAACAATGCTGTAATGAGAACAAAAAATGGGAAGTGAAGCTGTTACACATGCTACAATTCCTATTTGTCATGCATTTGTACACATCTCGGTGACTTTGCACTTCGTCATCATCAGCCTGACTACGCCCACTGTAGGGCAAAGGCCTCTCCTATGTCTCTCCAATTAACCCTGTCCTTTGCCCGCTGCGGCCACCGTATCCCCGCAAACTTCTCAATCTCACCCGCCTACCTAACTTTTCTGCCACCCCCAGCTACGCTTGCCTTCTCTTGGAATCCACTCCGTTGCCCTTGTATACACGCCTAACTTTTGGGTGCGTGTTTTCTTTTTTGTAATGACACGTAAGGCATTATTATACATGGATTACGAGGTGGTATTCTCCTACAACCGCTGAATAATTTATAATCGAATTTCTTTCTCGTGCTCTTTCAGTTTCAACAGCCAAACGATGACTGCGACGTCAAAGTGTGGTTACAGGTCATGTGAGGCATGAAAAAAATGCAATATAATCACTGCTTCTAAATTAGTTTCATTCCGGCCCTCGAGGAAGGCTGGCTTCAGCACTGCAATGAATTAAAACGATGAAGCAGCGACCATATCAACATTTTGCCATGACTCACAGGACATATAACACAGCTATCGTTCAGCTGTTGAAACCGAAACAGCATGACAGAAAAAATTCGATTACAAATTATTTAGCGGTTGCAGGCGAATAACACATGGTGGTTCATGCATAGTAGTGTCTCCCGCATCATTGTGGAGAAGAAAACATGCCATCAAACTTAGGTGTCTATACTCCTTTAAGGCCAGCAGTTATCTTGCTTTCGCATTACATGCCCTGTCCAAGCTCATTTGTTCCTCTTGATTTCGACTAGGGTGTCATTAACCCGCGTTTGTTCCCTTATCCACTGTGCCCGCAGAAAAGACCTAAGGATCTGCTGCGTGCCAATGTAGCTTAAAGGTATGCGAATGTCTGTTTCGGAGAAGGAGTGTCTTAATGGAACTCCGAGGATAAACTGATGCAAACCTACAGCAACAGATCAGTGCGTTCTAAAGACAAAGACACTAACTGATGCCAACCTACAGCAACAGATCAGTGCGTTCTAAAGACAAAGACACTAACAGAAAACGGAGCTTATGTGAGATATAAACCAAAATGTTGAATCCACGTCCTGTCTGATTCCAGAAGTACACCCCAATGCGTCGACAACAGTTTTTTGAGCACGGATCCGAGAGGCCAGGATATAGCCACTTGAAAACAAGGATAACGAAGTCCTTTTCAGTACATAGGTCATGAGTTGGGATCAAGTGTTGGAATTATTTTTAAATGAAATTTTTCCAGCAATCAATATGTCTTTTGTTGTTGGACAAACATCCCACGTTTATTAACATGCACTGGCACTGCACAGTACATAGGCACCTTGCATTTCGTGGGATCGAACCCACGTCCTCGGGCTTGACAGCTGAGGCTCCTAAGCCCTGAGCTACTGCGGAATGGGGGGGGGGCAAAAATTAAGTGCAGTAGCAATAAAAGAAGCAGCACAGGTGTTTGCGGAACACAGGTAAGTCCCTCGGAGCATTCAGACGGCAAGCAGCAGGAGATGAAAAGCAGCAAAGTAGGCAGGATCCGAACCTGTCCTGATGTGAACGCCAACGGCAAGTGTTCAGTTCAAACTGCATGATGAGAAAACAGTTATGAAAGCAGTGGTGGGAATGGTGAAGAGCATTCTAGGAGTAGGCTTTGCAGCAGGCACAAATTCAATTTGAGCAGAGTCCTTGTGTTCTGCAGCAGGAGCCCTACTGTGAGAATCCCATGGTTTATCATTTACCGTTTATGGGGGTTTAACATCCCAAAGTGACTCAGGCTATGAGGGGCACTGTAGTGAAGGGCTCCGGAAATTTTGACCACCTGGGGTTCTTTAATGTGCACCGACATCGCACAGTACACAGGCCTCTAGAATTTTGCCTCCATTGAAATTCTAACGCCGCAACCACTATCGAACTCGCATCTTTCGGGTCAGCCGCCGAGCACCATAACCACCGATGCATCGCGGCGGCTTCCATGGTTTAAAAAAGTGACAGTGTGGTACAGTAAGATTTGAGCAGTGCAGAGTTGTAGGCAGCAGTCTTGGCCGGGTCTGTGTATTTCTTGAATTATGCCGAAATTTACTCATTAAGTTAACAAATTAAAATAAGCAAAATTTTTCACTCTTAAAATTACTGCAAATTTTTTAATGAAAAAGTAGAACAGAATGTTCAGAAACACCCATTTAGTTTTCGTCAACTCACTTAGTGTGGTTTTTTTTTTTGAAACTTTAAAATAAAGTCAACGAGATTTCAAAACTGCAACATGACTGCACTCCTATATTAACTTTTTTTTATTTAACAATACTGCAGACTCCTCCTGGAGTCCAAGCAGGAGTGGGCAAAGGAACATGAAAAAAAAAAAACACGAATCACAACGCAAAAATCGCAACATTAGCACTCCAAAAAGCGCTCCGCATGAAGGAACTTGGTTAGCAAAAGCCAGAATGAATAAAAAGGCCACTGCAGAATGAGTGCAGCCACTTTGCTTCGTTGAAGTTATGATGCCGTAGCATGAGTGCGACCACACCATCGCTATTTCATGGCACGCCACAGGTCAGTGCCTAGGTACTGCACATTCATAGGAGGCCATGACAGGTTTCCTAGAGTCCAACATGGACCCGCCTCTCTCAACAAAGCGTTTTGCATGCATGCAGTGGCGGAAAACATCCGCCAACTACACAAGCTCGAAATCATGCGTGCACAATGTGGTGACCAAATACCATATATGTTTTGCAGGACATAAGCATAAAGCTATTGGTCTCAACAGGTTGGCAACAGTTGCTTTGGATGATTATCGAAGAAGTAGTAGGGGGAGAAGACGTTCCAAAAGACTGGAAAGTGAGCAGGATGAGACTAATATACAAAGGCAAGGGAAACAAGGATAACATTAAATCCTACCGACCAATTACGGTCACATCATTTATATGCAGGCTAGCAATGCAGATGGTGAAAATGACAATGGAAGAATGGGCAGAGCGCGAGGAGATCTTGGGAGAGTTGTAGAACGGTTTCCGAAAGGACAGACGGTTGGAGGACAATCTATTTGTCATAACGCAGTGTATAGAGATAGCTGAGGCAAGTTGCAGGCCTCTATGGATGGCATTTTTAGACATTAAGGGGGCATATAACAATGTGAATTAGGAAAAACTTTGGGACCAATTGAAGGGATACGGTGCAGATAGAAATCTGGTCGACTTTCTACAACGTGTATATTCAGACAATGAGGTGGTAGTAACGTGGGAGGAAGAAACTACAAAACCAGCTAAAAAGACAAGGCTGCCCACTATCACCCCTACTTTTCATGGTGTACAAGAGTCAAATGGAAAAGAGGTTGGAAGAGAGTAGGGTAAGAGTTGACGTAAGTTATATGCAGGAAGGTCAGAAGGTAAACCAAGTGCTGGCTGGACTAATGTATGCAGATGAAATTGTACTACTAGCAGACAAGCGATATAGGCTGCAGGAACTAGTTAAGATCTGTGGTGAGGAGGGCAACAAGCTAGGACTCCAGTTCAGTAGAGAGAAGTCAGGAATAATGGTATATAATGATGAGAGGGGAGACCGACCAGAAATACAAGACACTATGATAGACCATGTGAGAGCTTATAAGTATCTAGGGGTATGGCTAAGTGAAGGGAAAAAATATCTGGAAGAGCATGAGAGGATTCTGAAGGATAAAGGAAAAAAGGAATTCAGACATTACGAAGCATAGAGCACTATGGAACTATAATAGGTATGAGGTGGTTAGAGGGGGTATGAAAGGGAATCATGGTACCAGGCCTCACATTTGGAAATGCAGTCCTGTGCATGAAATCAGAAATACAGTCAAGTCTAGAGGTCAGACAAAGAAGTGTAGGAAGGCTAGCCTTGGGAGCCCATCCATGGGAACACTCTGAATGAGGGAGTCCAGGGAGATATGGGCTGGCCGTTGTTTGAGGTTTGGGTGGCAATCAGCAAACTGAAATATGATTAGAGACTAACCCAAACGGAGGAAACAAGGTGGGCAAAAAAGGTGCACAAGTATCTATACAAAAAAGTATTAACACAAAATGGACAAATATAGAACCCGAAAGCTAAGAAAAAAGTATTTACGGGTGAGGGGTGAGATGCAGCAAAATACTAGAGAGAAAGCAGAGGTAAAGGAGACAGAAAGAAGGACGTGGAAAGAAAGAATGCAGGAAGAATCGGCGCCAGGTATATATAGGACACGAAAACAGGACATCGAAAAAGAGTGGTTATTTGATGATTTGCGGGGCAGTTCATTGCTTTTTGAGGCTAGGACAGGGACCCTGAGAACAAAAACATATAGGTCCAAATTTGAAGAAGTGGATATTGTGTGCTCTGCTTGTAAAACGGAAACAGAGACCATAGGGCACTTAGTTCTGAGGTGCGGAGAACTCCGCCCAGCCCTCCCAGAGGGAACAGCAAAAGACATAGAAATAGCACTGGGATTTGCTGAGGAGGATGGGCGAGTGGATGGGAAAGGTGTGACATTGACGAAGGGGAGGTTGGAAGATTGGTGGAGGAAATCAAGGGAGGGATGAATCTGGAGAGGAAAAAGATATCCAAACTAGACATTGTAAGAGCGAAATTGAAAGAAAGGAAGAAGAAAAATCAATTAACAATGGGGGAAGTATATGCTAGGTGGTGCAAGCTGCCGCCTGATACAAAGGGTAAAGCCACTATCATCCATCCATTCCATTGGCAATTGAAATTCCTTGTTTCAGCAACGTTGGTTCTTATGCCTGAAAAATGAAACAGCAATGTAGTGCAAGTACAAGGAAAAACCCCAGCACAATAGGTAGCATGGATCATATGCCTGCTTTTGCAGCTGAAAGAGAGATGATTTCCACGCGCAAAGCATGGCGCTACGCTGGAGCTACTGATTTTTCGGAGTAAGCTGTAGGCTACCAGTACCGACAAACATTTCCAATGGCTCCCATACTAACCCGCCGCATCATGCATCACATGATTGCTTGGCCTATTAACACGATGGAATCGTGCTTTTCATAGCTAATTATTGTGCATTTAGGGAAACAAAGAAACGCCCGAAACGACACAAAGGTAAACGGTGCATTCCCTCGTGTACGCTACAGAAAAAAAAAAAAAAAAAGTAGGTGTGCACTAACTGGCAGTCAGAACCATAAAGCATGTCGGATTTAAACAGCGGATGCGCGCTAAGTGGCCATTTAGGACAAATAGAAACGTTAGCTCGTTGATAATGTAGCTATGACCGCGAAAAATTAACCGAATATCTTTTCGTACCTGCCTCAGCTGCGCGCACACGTTGGTCTCACACGCACGCACAAAGGCAGAGCGCACCTCCATAGCACCTCCACCAGTCGCACGCAAGTTCCGCAAGGTCAGTTCCGTCTCAAATACTCGACAAGGACTACGTCAAGCATAAGCTTTAAAAAGCGTGAAGTAACTCGCCCTAAACGCAGTTTGCTACTTGAATTTGACAGTTGTTTTGTCGTCGGTATCATCGCCTTATCGGCCAACGTTGATGCGTGCCTCGATGCAGCTTCCGTAGTCATGTCAACGCGTTCATACGTACAAGCTTACAAGAAAAACAAGTCAATAAACGTGTAATATTAGCTGGAATGAAGTGAAACAACACTTTATTTATTTTTAAACTCACTGCCAGACACTCACTTCAAGAGCAAAAAACGAAAACGAAACCGATCTTTATTACACTGCAGTTCCGTTATGGCACGCGGAAGGTCATCCTCTTCACTGTTGTTATAGTGCCTAGAATATACTGGGCACTATACTGTTGTCACCAATCTTCTCGTTTGATCTTTCATATAAACAACAGAACAATATACCCATGCCTTTCTTAATGTAATGCCATCAGACTCATAAGACATCGCGCCAAAATAAATGAGCTTTTGAGAAGCTTGCAGGCAAAGCAACCTTTCCAGTGCACGCAACTTGTTGAAATAGCCAAAATTTGTTGGGCTACAGTGCCGAGAGTAACAGTGTTTTCGAAATTCTAAAAACTGACATGGTTATCACTTACGATGGGCTAAATGCCTCTCAATAACTAAGGAGCCCAACAGCAATAGCTAAAAAGTTAGCTATTCAATATTAGTTAAAGGGGTTGTGAAAAGAAAATGAAGCTGTCCGGTTTTAATTTTTACTGCTTCCATAAACATTAGACATGCTGATTCCGAAATATTTCGACTCAATATTGAGTCTGCATTTAATAAAGCCCGTTCGAAATCGCTGCCTGTTTGTGCTCATGAAACGACCATGCGCCGCCGTCGGGTGGAACACGCACTACTCGACTACGTCATTTTAAGAACTTCAGAAACGTACGGATATCTTCAACTTTCGTTTGCTCTAAAATAATAGCTTTATGAGAAATTCAGAAAGTGATACAATGTTTTCCAATTATTTGCACGCGTAATTGCACTCTGTTAAACTGCAGCGCGTGGTCATACATCAATCACTGACCTCGGACCAGTTTCGGTTTCGGTTCTGCTTCTCCATCCTCCTTGACTTAAGTATCAGCGGTTCGATATAGCCTTGCTTACGTGAACCTATCTAGGCGGTGTTCCTTGACAGCGGTGGTTTGAGTCAGAGAATCAAGATGAGCAAGGTCAGCCCATCTCGACGACTCTCTGTTTACATGAACTCAATACGAACGAGTCAGCTATCGCGGCGCGCATCGGCTCCGCGCTTCTCTTCTTTCCTGCAGAAAAATATATTCCAGAAGCGTGAAGAGGGTTAGGCATAATTTGCAGACGGGGCTGCGAGTCAACCCATCCCTTGCGATAGAGATAAAGACTCGAGTCCACGACCGGGTTCGGAGGTTCACGGTCAGGGCTCCCGCAGGCAGAGATGTCACGGGCTCTCGGCATGACTGCTACTTGCCGGGCGCGCGGCGTGCCGTTGCGAGCGGCGTAACGACGACTGACAGCAGCTCGCCGCCTGCGCCCAACCGATGTCAATGACAGGCCGCACGCGGCGCGTCGCACTCACTAGGGGCAGAATGCAAGCGCGCAGAGCGCCAGCATCATAATGACGCGGGGGCGCGTTTCTCGGGGCCGGCCTGTCAGCCTGGATGCCGGCTGCCGGCGTCAGAAAAACACGCTAGTATTATTTGTTCACGCTCATAACAAGCCCTGGAATAGATGAATGCCAAAAATGATTCATTTTTGAGGATCGTTGGCTGATGCCGAGTTGCTGGCAGTATTTAATTCGGCGATACAAGTAAATTTCATCTCATGACCGCTTTATTTACTGCCTGGTCGCCGCTCGCATAGCTGGCATTTGCTAGCTCCGCTGGCGTCGCGGAAATCGAGCATATCTTTATTTTATTATGGGACAGGTTCACAGTTAAAGGGGTGACGAGAGTAGTACCTTTTACAGCGCTGACCATTTCCGAAGCTCCCTCAGCTGCGGTATCGATAGTATCAATGCAAAACCAGGTAGGCTTAGCGACGACCAGGGCCGCCGGCAAGCCTCGCAGTTCATCGCCCGGCGCGTCCGCAGGCGGCGTCGTTGCAGAAAGCTCGGCATGCTGCCACTGCTCGAACATCACAGGCAGCCTTTCTGATAGCATGGCTGTTTTGTCATTTCTGGTGCGAATGTAAAATACAGCGAGTCTGCAGGCCGGCCGGCAAGCTTGGATCCCGTCCGCTGGCAAAATGAGCTAAAGATTTTTATTCAAGTAAATAATAAACTGTGGGAGCAAGAAGTGTGGAAAATAGATCATTTTTGAGGATCGTTCAATAATGCCGAGTTGCTGGTAGAAGCAGCAACTGTAATACGAGCAAATTTCTTGCCACAGCCGCCGCTCAGCTGCCGCTGCCCGGCCGTTGCGGTCCGGCTTGCGCGCCTGGCGTCCGCTATATAGCTCCGCTGCCGAGCGCACCGCAACCAGGACCATATTTTTTGTTGTGAGACGATGCTGTTGACAGTAAAGCGATGCCAAAAGCAGGCATTTTATTATAACCCAGGCTACTTCCGAAGCGCTGTCCACCGCGGCTTCGATGTGTGAAACAGGCCTAGCGACGACCAGGGCAGCCAGAGAGCAGTGCAGTTCGTCGCCCGGCGCGCCCGTGTCCAGCGCCGTTGCCGAAAGCGCGCTATGTGGGCAGGCATGCTTTGTCGCCGCCCGAGTACAGCCCGCAGTCTTTCTGATAACATCGCTATTTTGTCTTTTCTGGTGCGAACTTCAGTAGCCAAGCAGCGCGCAGGCGCTGGTGTGCGGTGGCAAAGTGTTACACCGGATGTGGCCCGGGCATGAGTCTAGCGGCGCAAAGATGCTTGCCGCTCCGTGTCCCTGCTTGCAGTAGGCGGCCGTTCGCAAGCGGCGACTGGTGCGGCGCGCCGGCCAAGTTTTCGCACATACGTCAGCTTGACAGCTAGCAGACTCCATTCTGAGCAGACGACAGTGCCACATTCGAGTCAATATGCGCGCTGTAACCTCGGTCAACTATGGCTAAACAGGCCTCGCTGTTGACGACAGAAGCCTCTGATTGGCTTCTTAAAATGACGTTTGCTGTGAGTTGAGGGGGACGCGCGGTGGGAAACCGAAATTTAGTTTTTTTCGCTATTCAATCAACCCAGACGATGAAACGAACCAAGGTATACTTTTGAATGAAGGGTCAGAATTACAAATACACACGTCGTTCAAAATTTTCGAAAAACGTTTCACGACCCCTTTAACCAGCCTGCTAGTTAACACATCTTAAGCTATATTCTGACATGCTACACCGCTACAACACTCTTCTAACTCAACAGCCTGTTTTTAAAAGCTACAGAAAGTCTTAGGCAAAACATCCTGTATTGCGTGCTACGATCTTGAGTTTTTTAAAGACGGGTTAGTGAAATCTCCGCTTAATTTCTACACCCTCTTTTTGGAGCTTTAATTTAAAGAAAAAAGTGCGCAAATAAATGATAGAGACCGCACAAGTCAATGCCACAGTTCGTGGCAGCTCTTCATGAGAGCCGTGGCCTAGCACTGTCTGGTGCTCAGTCGGGGACTGATCCTTTTGCCCGCAAGCTTGGCTGAATTCAGCTTTTTTCGTTGTAGAAGAAACAAAATGGCTTCACACATCGCCCAGTAAAATTCTCTACTAATAACAAAAAAACTTTCTCAGCATTGAGTCAACTGCCTGCACTTAGGTGAACTCTTTAATAATAAAGGAGTTCACTTCTAATAGAGTTTCCAGCTTCTTGCTGACATGGCTCTTTTTGAAGAAGGAAACAATGCCCCGTTACGATATTCTCAGTGTGTGTTTAAAATATTGGCGGCACTGTTACGAGTGCTTCTTCACAACTTCTGTACTTTGGAAAGGAGTAGGAAAGATTCTTGGCGAAAACGTTTATTGGCCAGCCTCAACACACCAAGAAAGTGGTTCCTTTCAGTTTCAACCAATTTCGAATTAATTATACAGGTGGATGTTTACCGGTTAAAACCAGTAAGTAAGCCGCCTAGCTATATTGCATGAATTTGCAAACCAGTGCCAAAAACACATACCCAGAATGCACCGCTGCAGGAAACGGACAGGTGTCCTTTCCTTTTCGCAATACGTTTGTTTAGCACTCGCAGCAGTAAAAGAATTTGTTCGACTGCAAACGGAAGCATAGTATTTAGGGGACAATAAGCAAATGCACAGATGACAGCTAGGCAAATCCTCACAATTTTAGCAAGTTATTGCAAATTTTCTTCAGAGTTTGTTTTTATAGCGCTTATCATAAAGGGGCTCTGAAACACCTTTTGAGAAGAGCACATCGACCTGCTCAATCACTACATTGCACTGTTATGAACACCCCGAGACAAATTATACATTTCTACACGCAGCAGAGAACCCACAATCGCGTGCGAAAGTTGGCGAACCCTTTCCAGCGACATTTTCATGCTTGCACCCTCCTCAGTTGCACGCTCCTGTGTATGCTGGTCGAGAGATCGCTATTGGTTAGATTCTTTCAGACATCAGGCAGCCCCCATGACCGCAGCTACTTACTCAGCATTCCCTGCTCCCACGTCCCCCATTCGGGGAGTTCCCTCACGTGCCGGCGATAGCGCCAGTGGAGGAGTGCCGATCTTTCAGCGTGCAAAAAGCGATGAGAAGAGATGGAAAGGCACACAGATGAATTAATTCAAATTTTGGTGTAGGTAAATCAGCTTATACAAAGTGCCTTAAAAATGTTGCCAGAGGATATTCGTGAAGCGTGCTTCAACATACCAGGCATACTGCAAGTTTATTGACAGCCCCTTTTAGAACCCCTTTAACATAAAAACGGACTTTGTTATGATTACCTTATTAATTACTTTTCTGTACACATATTCTGAACAGTTAGTGATCTCTAGTTTGTATCGCTAGTGTCAAAGTAGTCAGCAAGTATGTTTTGCACATAGTGTTTACATGAATGCAGGTTCTGCTTTGGCACAATTTTAACAGGTTGCTTGCCATTTCTTTGCCCATCCCTCATAACCTGAGTTGCTTTAAGATGTTAAGCCCTCATAAATCAAACTAATTTTTTTGCACTGCATCGATATTTCCGTTAAGTTACACCTCGTAATGGCTACCTGGGTCCCACTGAACTATCTTCAGTTTTCAGCCCAGGTGTTTGACCGGAACTTTCTGGGATATGAAAGCTGACCCAACTGAATCAAAATGCAGTGGAACACAGTAAGCACTACATCATTTCGAACATCTGCTGTCCCAAAATACTATGCTTCTTCTCAAAACGCAATACGCTTAAACACTCTGCTAGCTGCATATCGCGTATCAAAGCAGCTCGACTGCACAAATTTCAGCCATCAGTTTGAAAGCACTGCTCCAATGGAAAGAAATGCTATTTGCGTGTGCCATGATATTAACCCCTGCCGTGCATGTTTTGGAGCTTAGTAGGCCCGTGCTTCATCTGAAGGAATGGCACCCAAAAAGCAGCTCTGTGCCAGTGTGCTTTGGGAGCACGGGAATGCCTTCTTCAAACACGAAATTGGCTAACATGGTTGATACATAAAAAACGTTAACCACTTAGATAGGTCAGTTATGAATATTTGGGTTATGAATGCTAGCATAATGTTATGTAAGTAGAGTATCTGAAGTGTGTGCTCTCTTTTCGTGGATGTTCAAATTGTACCTTTCAGCAAACCCCCTAGGGCAGAAGCTGCACTGGAATCGTTTTTTGCTCTGGTGGGTTGAAACATGCCTCGAGAGGTGGTGGTTTTGAGCAAAGGCCATGGGGCATAGCTGGCACTGGTACGGCCTCTCGCCCGTGTGGGTCCGGACGTGGGTAACCAAGCTACTCATGTCCGCAAATCTGCGGCTGCAGTAGTCGCATTTGTACGGACGCTCCCCGGTGTGCGAACGAATGTGTATCACCAGACCAGCCTTGTGTGCAAATCTGTTGCCGCAGTAGTCGCACAGGTGCGGACGTTCGCCGGTGTGGACGGAAAGGTGTTCATTCAGGTGGCCCCTCCTCGTGAATGTTTTACCGCAGTAGTTGCACTGGTGTGGCTGCTTACCTGCATTGTGAAAATGGAAGTATTTTTTTCAAACAATCACACCACTCCACATGTCACAGCTCACTTGGCACCACAGATACAAGTGAATGCTGAAGGCTACCTTAAAGGTGCACTGAAGAGGATTCTGAACTTATCTTTTTGCCGCGGGAACTCGATCTACACGTTCCTAGCATTCTTAGAAACTGCGACTTATTGCCCTGTGTGGCCGATTTCCCTAATTAAATCGAATTAACGTCCGGCTCCCGCCTTTATTTTTTTAATTCTCCCTCGTACGGTGGGCGGAGTCGACCAACGCGTGAAGTGCCTTTCAGCCAGCTCCGTGGAGGCTTTGCTTTCGCTTTATTTTCTTTTTTAGGTTTCCATGAATAAATAGTTTCATTCGCAGATAATATAGCCGCAAAATAAGCCCGCAGAAATAAAAAATCGGCGCGGACTATTTCCTACTACGGACTACTACGTATTACTCCGCCGATGGCAGAGCGGCAAGCCGCCACGGGACTGGGTGAAAGGCGCTCCACGCGTTGGTGGACTCCGCCCATCGTACGAGGCAGAATTAAAAAAAAAAAGGCGGGAGCCGGACGTTAATTCGATTTAATTAGGAAAATCGGCCACATAGGGCAATAAATCGAAGCTTCTAAGAAAGCTCGGAACGTGTAGATCGAGTTCCCGTGGCAAAAAGACAAGTTCAGATTCCTCTTCAGTGCACCTTTAAAGGGGCTCTGAAAAGGAGCTCTTATAAAGTTGCGATATGTCTTGGATGTCAAAGCACGCCGCTTCACGAATACTGTCCAGCAAGAGTTTTTTTTAATGCGCTTCGTAGAAGCAGAGCTATCTGTAGTCAAAATTTGAATTTCAGTGCCTTCCCGCCTTTCCCTCTCCTCTCGTTACTTTTTGCACTCTGGAAGGTTGGCGCTCCTCCGCCGGCTCCTCCCCCGGGGGCGGAGCTTCCTGACCAACCGGAGCTACGCAGCTTACTGGCCGCAGCCACAGCAGCTGCCTGATGTCTGAAAGGATCTAACCAATGCCCATCTCCCAACTTTTAAACACAGGTGCAAGCGACGGAGGAGGGTGCGAGCATGAAAAAGTCGCCGGAAAGGGCTCACCAACTTTCGCGCGTGATTGCATGTTCTCTGCTGCGTGTATAAGTGTATTATTTAGCTCAGGCGTTCCTAACAACAGAATGCAGCGATTGAGCGAGTTCATGTGCTCTCCTCGGAAGGTGTTTCAGAGCCCCTTTAAGCACAGACGGACAATGAATGCACAGCCAACTCCTTAAAGGTGCACTGAAGAGGACTCTGAACTTGTCTTTTTGCCGCGGGAACTCGATCTACACGTCCCGAGCTTTCTTAGAAACTGCGATTTACTGCCGTGTGTGGCCGATTTCCCCAATTAAATCGATTTAACGTCCGGCTCCCGCCTTTTTTTTTTTAATTCTGCCTCGTACGATGGGCGGAGTCGACCAACGCGTGGAGTGCCTTTCACCCAGTCCCGTGGCGGCTTGCCGCTCTGCCATCGGCGGAGTAATACATAGTAGTCCGTAGTAGCAAATAGTCCGCGCGTATTTTTATTTCTTCGGGCTTATTTTGCGGCTATATTATCTGCGAATGAAACTATTTATTCTATTCATGGAAACCTAAAAAGCAAAATAAAGCGAAAGCAAAGCCTCCACGGGACTGGGTGAAAGGCGCTCCACGCGTTGGTCGACTCCGCCCACCGTACGAGGCAGAATTAAAAAAAAAAGGCGGGAGCCGGACGTTAATTCGATTTAATTAGGGAGATCGGCCACACAGGGCAATAAGTCACTGTTTCTAAGAATGCTAGGAACGTGTAGATTGAGTTTCCGCGGCAAAAAGACATGTTCAGAATCCTTTTCAGTGCACCTTTAATATCACATGTCAACTGGTGCCAAAAAAGTTCTGGTGCCAAAAGGCACCAGAACTTCGTGGAACAGCGGCTCTCCTGGTGCGCTTTTTTTTTAAAGGGATTTCAAATACAATCCTGTATATGCAGCATAGGAAACATTAACACAATTTTTCATGCAAAAGGTTGATTTTGAATGCACTTGTCTTTTGACACAAATGCCCCCAAAAAGGTAACCATAAAATAAACAGAGAAAGTGGACAGCAGCAAAACGCACTTCTCACATCATCTCTGGACCTGGAGCACTCAAAAGCGGGCGAAGCGAATGAGCGTCATATTGGAGAGCGACATGACACCCTGCGCGCGCAGAATAGCACCATTTATCGTGCTCTGCAAGCGGAACAGAATGTGCTGGAAACTTGATAACAATGCGTCACAAATGCGAGCCAGTACCCAAAATCAAGGGGGCACAAGGCACAGAAAGAGCTGCACATACAGAAGCTAGCTACCAAAAATGAAGTGCAGAGGCAGTATAGCAAAAAGCATACAACTCCTTAATATCACATGTCAACTGCAGCCAAATGCCGTGATATCCCAAGAACAAAGCGCAACACACTATCAGCACACAAGTGAAAGACAAATAAAAGAAATGACAAAAGCAATCAATCGCATTTGGTCCAACCTGAGTAGGTACACACACACCAGAACGCCAGGTTACATCAAAGGTGAAGGCAAAGGTAAAAAAGCTAGCTGTAGAACAAAGAAAAAGAGACAGCAAAGAACAACTGTTGAAATTTGGAATGGATTGGACGGCTCAATTCGTTTATTGCCAATTGAAGAGTTTGTTGTTCAGTTGCCTGACAATTTGACCTGTTAATATGTTTTTAATACTTCTGTATTATCTATCTCTATGCTACCCATGTTATTTGTTTTTACTAATGTATTTACCCACTCCTGCTATGTCTCTCCTCAGAGACAGCAGTATTTGTAAATAATAATAAAAATTAATAATAATAAAAACCGACTAATGGTGTTTCCGAGTGAAATTGCATGATCATGAGTCATGCTTTAGTCATATTCTAGTCAAGTGCTTTTGACCAGGAACCGTGCAGAAACTGCTCCTTTAACAATTAGCGTTCTACCACAAGGCTATGTCATTCACTACTTTTGTGCAACAGAAATCTGGACAAGCCTGGCACGCTCATATATCGATTTTTGGGGCAGTGGTGACAGGTCCGACCGCTAATAAGATGAACGGGGGAGGATGTGCGCGACCAGGCGAGTCCGGTGTGTAAACCTGCGACTGCAGTAGTTGTACAGGCACGGACGCTCGCCAGTGTAGATGCGGAGGTGCTCAATCAGGCGCCATCTCTTTGCGAAGCTTTTGCGGCAGCGGCTGCACTTTTCAGCTGCGTGGGTACCCTGCTGACTTCCCATGCTGGTAAGACGAGTAGTCATTCAGTGGCTTGCAGGGTGTATGCAAGTATGCAAGCCTTGACTAGAAGGCATGTAGTCCTGGCAATGTGTGGCGACCAAGCCTGCATCATGAAAATGGTATTTTCAATCAACCACAGCATTTGGCAGGTTCTCTGAGGTCATGGATGGCAGTTTACCAATATCCGTCTAGGGGAAAGCATATAACAGCTATATCTTACCAGTACTCACCTAAGGGGCAGAAACGTGGAGAATAACGAAAAGGATTCAACTTAAATTGAGGATCACGCAGCGAGCTATGGAAAGAAAAATGATAGGTGTAATGTTAAGAAACAGGAAGAGGGCAGAGTGGGTGAGGGAACAGACACAGGTTAATGACATCTCAGTTGAAATCAAGAGGAAGAAATGGGCTTGGGCAGGGCATGTATTAACGGAATGGATTCCATGAGAAAGCAAGTGTAGCAAGGGGTTGGCAGAAAGTCAGGCTGGTGGATGAGATTAAGAAGTTTGGCGGGGATGGGACGGCCGCAGCTGGCACAGGATAGGGTTAACTGGACAGATATAAGAGGGGCCTTTGTCCTGCAGTGGGTGTAGTCAGACTGATGATGATGACGTGTCAAGCTAATGCTTGAGCTAAAAGCAAGTAGATTTAATCCATTCCTCCTAGGCCTATCATTTGAGCAAAAAGCTCTACCAACAGCTTAACTAGGTCCAGGTACCCAATTTACTACACCAGTTATTACGTCCAGCTTAGGAAGCACAGAAATAAAATAAGCTAATACGGAGAGACAATTACTAAGGAACAGTAAGCAATGTAAGCAGTGCACAACAGGAGCAAAAAAAAACAAAAATACAACACATTTCTTGGGAATACAAATGCACCACTTGCATAACAAAAGACGCACACTGAAAAACAAACATTCGGAACAAATGAACAATAGAATAGTAAAAGAAAAATGGACAACTGAAACATACGTCCGTCGAGAGAGAGACGTTTGCGATCGGTAGTAGGTACTACTGCACGCTATCACAGCAGAAATCATTTGTTTTATCAGCCATTTGCAAGACATCAAGAGGATAAACTGAGCTAAAGAAAACAGTAAAAAGTACAAGGCCACAGAAACATATATAACATTTACAGTAGTTTAAGTGCGAAACCAACAGTCTGCTAATGTTTGCTTAATATAAATGGAAGATTATGCTCAGGTCTTTGCAATTCGTAGCACATATGAAAATGAGGGATGGTCCACAACATCGGTAATATGTGTGTATACTGAATGAACTATTGGTTTAAAGCAACAAAGGAAAATTGAGGTTCTCTTGTATTGATCTATTAGTGTATCACAATGACAAGGACATTACTTTCACTAAAACCAAAGCTTTTATAAAGTAGAAAAAACAAATATGAAGCTTGGAAGCTCCGCCTTATGGAAATGATGTGCGTTACTGGAATAATGCACATACAGGCGAAATTGGTCATTCTATACTTGTAAGGCCGCTGCTAAATTCTAGCTGCAACTACTGTGTAGGGCGCTGCCCTCGCGGCGGTGGCTGTCCATTGTGAACGAAAGCACCTCCAAGCACAGTGCAGTAGGGAGTTGGTCTTTTGATGCACTGCTATCTTCACGGTGTCTCTATCAATTTGTGGGGGAAAATAGGAACCCTGTCGTAGCTGGTATGCCGAGCCGACCGAGAGAGCCCAGGAAAGGACGATTCGAGCATTTTTCTGGCGATGTGGGGAACGACATGCATTCCTCACTTTTATCCGCCCGCTCATCGATCACCCTTGTCCGAGCGCCCCACCGTCTGTGCCGTACCGGCTTCTCTTATTGTTTGCATATGACAAGCACTGAGAACAGGGGGTGCACATCTGTACCAAGATCTTGACTTGCAGTGCGAGTGGAGAGGGGGGCGGCGGTCTGCTTGGGACAGGTCAGAAGGAGAGCCCCAACGGGAGAGGACGTGCATGCTCTTTCCGACGAGAGAGTGGTGTTGTATTTGTTCTTTATTTTCTTAGCGAGCCCCTGGGTTTGAGGCTGAGCTCAACCCACGGGGTAGGTCAATGATTGGAGAATTGATGTTTGGGGCGGGCCACTGAAAATCACCGCCCCATTTCTTTGTTTGTTGCGGTGATAAAAACCGAAATAAACGGATGGAGACCAGCCTGAGCTGGGGCTCCATGCTTAGCATGAAACATTCTGCTACTAGGCTCTAACCTGCGGGGTCGAAGAGTAAAGTAGCGCAGTTTGTTTTTCCCTTTGTAAATTCATGTCTGCTGTTTTCCAGTTTTGCTCCTTGTATATGTTGTAAATATATGCTTCTCTTATATTTGTCATCATCTGCGAGAAACAACGCCTCCTGGTCTTCCTTCACGCCGAATTAACTAGAGGAAGGGTTTGCGAACCTTCCTTCGAAGAAACTTTACTATACTTAACATTCATAGATCCCTGGGAGTCCTCGTACCACTCCTGCTGCAGTGGTGCAGCGGTTAAGCCATGCGCCACTGCCCTACGATGGCAGGTGCTGCCACTGGTGGGGCTTGTGCAACCAAGGATGCTCTTCCTTGGCGACCAATCATTAACTGCCACCTGCCACGATGGGCAGTTCGCCCACAATCCTTAGGGCAAGTTGTGATGATGCCACAAGGTTACGTGGCCCACCTGCCCCAAAGTTGCTTCTCTGGCGAGTATTTGCTCACGGTCAAGACGTAGACTCCGACATCGACAACATATGCAGACATCAACACCAGCTTTTCAGCAACACGAGCTCAACGCTGTCGTGTCAAAATACAGGTACACTTCCATCACTGGCCGATTTTGAAAACAAATTGTGCGCGTTGATAGTTTTTTTGCTCCCTTATCACTGATCCCACAGGCTAGGCTAACTGCCATTCACTTGAAAATAATGACCGTGCAGTCCTTTTTGGTGCAACCATCAAGAGTTTAAACAAAGTGGCAGGAAAACTTCTAAATGAAATTTTCTCAGCATAAACGTTTCTTTTGCTGCCGGACAAACGTCGACATAGACGCAAACAGCCGCACCAAATTACCAAAAAATGTACCATTAATGAAAATTTTTTAAAGTTGTCAATTTTTTCCAATGTAATTCTGATTCTGCAAATATATTATTTCTATGGTTTCTGGTTACACCACAAAAATTTAAAAAGGTGCTCTTGAAGGCAGCACACCTTCAGTGCACACCTCAGTAATGGGTTACAATGTACAGAATTACGCCATACTTATTTGATCCCATACACTCTAACACACTGCAAAGTGCTCCGACGCTACTTTGTCCAAACACAAACAAGGTTTCGTCAGTGCACTACCCAGTGCGTCACCGCCATCTTCATCTGAAGCAGTCTCCAGCTCGCAAACGAAGTCAGAGGGTCACTGCCAGTAACAAGTTCCAGATTGTCAGCCATGCTGCTGCGAGAACTGCTCTACCATCGGCATTCTTCCTATGCGACACCAGTATGAAATGACCACTGTCAGGCTTAAAGGGATACTGAAGCAAAATCTGAAAATTAAGCAAGAACGCTGAAAATAGATTCTCGAAATGTGATTACACTGAAATCAAGTCGTCACTGCGCATATTTTACAGTAGATGGTTTTATTTTCGATGGTTCATGAGCGCGCGCCAAGCCCTCCCAGCCGACGCGAGGTGAAGAGCGTGACGCCATGGCACCCTCCCACGGCGACAAATATGGCGGCGCCCTTCGATGCATGAAACCTCGCTTCAGGCTGGTTTCGTTGTTGTTAATGGCTTCTTCAGCGCGTTCATTGGCCATAAAGAGGCCACCGGTCTTTCGCTTCGTCTCCTGTCACCCATAAGAAAGCTTATGAGTAATAATTTGCTTTATTTTTTTATTTAGAGTGACGATTCTACCCCTTTTAGGCTAAGAAGGGTGTCAGTTTGTTGACAACAATGCTTCCCCTCCTTAACACCAGATGGCGCCACTAGTCTGAACATCGTCACGCTTCTGTTTTAAAAGTGAGAATGTTAGAAATGGCGTACGGTCCGGAAAAAGTAGCTGCATTTAGCGAACATAAGCGTGCATACGGTTATGGTACGTAGACAGCATCGATTAACATCTTGACATATCTGTGTACACCATGAGCAGACGACAGACATGGAAAAGCCGTGAGTAGCGATGGCAATCGTGCTCCTGCGGGAACAGTGGGTGCGCGGGTGTTGTGATGTCTAGTCACAGCTTCCACAGGCAGCCGCCAGGTGCAATGATACGGCAATAAATCGCGAAAAAAAACGTTATCCACCTTTTTCACTAAAATGCTTGTCGGATTTATCAATTTTAGCCTTCAAGCTCTTGTTTACATGTAAAAGAGCAGCTCCAAAAGTTTGGTTCAGTATCCCTTTAAAACATGCGCTAAAGGCACAATATGTGCTTTTTCATAGACAACTACCGCCCTCTAGTAGCTACGTAAGCACCAGCTGTAACTCGTCTTTGGCGGGGGAAGCAGAACAACATCCGGCCAGATGAGTGCGACTCATCATTGGCGGTACTGGTACAATCACCCACAACAAGTACAGATAGGGGTTGGCGGTTAAAGGGTTAAGAGATGCAGTACCTCTTGAATAATCTCAAACTGAGTAGAAAAATACAAAGAGCACGATATTCGGAAATTGTGCATATGGCTGGCTTGGATGAAATTGTGGCTTAGGAAGGCCTTTCGAGAGACAAACAAGTACGGGACACTTGCAACGAGTCCAATGATCTTTTTGTTATGGTATATTTTCTTGGGTTGCAGTCACCCACACGAGACCACAGTAGTTCACACGCGATGAAAACAATAAGCGATATATTCGAATCTGTACAGATGTAGGAAAAATATTTCCACCAATAAATATTTCCAACGACAACTTTTCTACAGATGTCCCCATGGCAAGCAAGCAGAAGTAGTCACACGAAATATTTTCTGTACTATGATTTCCTAACTGTACAGTAAAGCAATTCATTAAAATAAATTAATATTTTTGTGCTGGAACTAACGGCTTGTTTTATTTCGCTTAATTTTAGGTCTAATCTGTTTGGACCACAGAAAATTTGTCAAGAAAGATCCTTCTCTCTCTCACTAAAGTGCTAGTATTCGGCCCTGAAAGTAGCACAGTGCAATCGTTTGGCATATACGATAAATCTGACTGATTCCTCAGCACCACCGATGTCATTAATAAATGTGCTGAATAAAAATGGGCCCGTAATGGTACCCTTAAGTACAACACTGAAAACTTAATATGAGCAGTTCTCATCTACAACTACCATCAAAGCATATGCAACCTCACATTCTATAGAGGTCAACTTCGAAGAAAATTTTGCTTTGAAGCAAGGTTTTCTATTCGATCAATGCTTGCTTATTTAAGGCCAACACTGCAGCTTGCAAATAAGTGCGGATTACTGTGAGAACTGCAAGCACTGAAATAGATAAAGCAAGATCACGGATGGTGCAAAAAATGCCTAGACATCGTTTTGACTACTTATTCACGACGCATCTTTTGCACCAGAGCCTTCCCCAAATAATCGCAGTTTCACTAAACCTGTGGTCTTCTCTCTGCTCAGTCATGTCAACGGGAATGCTTCACCACATGTATCATTCACAATTCAGTCATCTTGCTGAGCCCTTGCTGGAACAGGAGAGGGTTCGATGCATTCCACTTCGTGTAAAGGCACCACACTTCACATAACTTGACGCATCACTTCACAAGTTATGAACATGAAGCCTCTGTGTCCCTGAACATTGGCAGTAGATCTTTCAAAAGATTCTTCACTTGCAACTTGCACTCCTTGTCTCGCCTATGCTGGTTCAGGTGCCTGCAAAGTAAAACAGAGCAAAACAGCCCAAGTAAAAAAAAAAAGTCTATGCCAGAAGCAGTGGCAGCTGCTTCATGTATGCATGAATCGCAGTCTGGGGGCTGCAGGTGCTTCCGAAAGCAAGATTATTCAGGTGCTGTGGAAAGAAGTAGCAATGCTTCTTTGTGATGCAACACCAAAGAACCATTACTACCTAATTACTAGAGAAACAACACAAAATAAAAACTACAGGGCTGGCTTTTTCTGCTGTATCGTGCAAAAGATAAGAGTTGCATGGATTTCAATATGTGAATTAATACACCTGAGGCAAAAGATGCTGTTGTTGTTGTTTATGGGTTTAACGTCCCAAAGCGACTAAGGCTATGAGAGACGCCGTAGTGGAGGGCTCCGGAAATTTCGACCACCTGGGGTTCTTTAACGTGCACTGACATCGCACAGTACACGGGCCTCTAGAATTTCTCCTCCAAAGAAATTCTAGCCGCCGCGGCCGGGATCGAACCCGCGTCTTTTGGGTCAGCAGCCGAGCACCATAACCACTGAGCCACCGCGCAAAAGATGCACAAATGCAGGATGCACTCATTGTAAGCAAGGTGAGGCCTGAGAACTTTTGCAGGCACATGATACACGTAGGATTACCACGGATAAGTTTCGTTGCTGAAGGCAACAATGTTGCAATGTAAACATAAAACTGAAATTGTTCTAGCGGTAAAATATGGTCCCCACGCGCGCCACATTTTCTATATCAGTCATGCAACTTTACAAGCTTAGTAGGCTTGCATTACTTGTCGACAGAAAAGACCTAAAGGGCTGCCATGATCCACTGCGCTTTGACAGCATGTCTCTCTTTCAGAGAAGCAGCTTCTGAACATAGTTGCAAATAAGCAAACCTATCCACTGACACAGATTAGCCAGCACCACTTGTCACAGCTAATGGTGCCAAAAGGCACCAGAACTTTGTGGAACAGCGGCTCTCCTGGTGCGCTTTTTTTTTCTTTTAAGGGATTTCAAGAACATTCCTGTATATGCAGCATGGGAAAAAGCAACATTAACATAATTTTTCATGCAAAGGTTGATTTTGGAAGCACTTAGCTTTTGACACAAATGCACGAAAAATGTAACCATAAAATAGAGAAAGTGGACAGCAGCAAAATGCACTTCTCACATCATCTCTGTACCTGGGACCACTCAAAAGCAAGCGAGGCGAATGAGTGTCATATTAGAGAGCAATATGACACTCTGCGCGCACGGAATAGCGTCATTTATCGTGCTCTGAAAGCGGAACAGAATGAGAAGGAAACTTGATAACAATATGTCACAAATGCGAGCCAGTACCCAAAATCAAGGGAGTATAAGGCACAGAAAAAGCTGCAAATACTGTAGCTAGCAACCAAAAATGAAGCGCAGAGGCAGTATAGCAAAAAGCATACAAGATGACAGAACATGGCCATGACATCATGCATACATGTCAAACGACGAGACCGTAAAGTAAAGAAAACACAGAGTATTTAGAAAAAAACATGCTGTGGAAGGAAGTATAAAGCTTCAAAGAAAGCATGTTAGTGCTAACATTTTCTGCAGACAAGAATAAGAGCGGTTGGGATGAATGTCTCTCCAGTTCATTTCCTTTCTTGTTTGTGGCTGCCTGAAGTATTCTTGCTATGTTTTTTTTCAGGCACGACAAAGGGAACACGGCTTTTTCCTCATTGGCGTTCCTTAACCCCCCTTGCAGCGCCACCCCTCCTCTCCTCCTTTTCTCCCTTCTCCTCTGCTCCTTTTCACCCCTTCCACCGCTCTCCACCTCCTGGTCTATTCTCCCTTCTTCTCTTATTTTCTTTCACAGCTGCTCTGCTCTTCGCTCCATTCACGGAAAAGAAGAAAAGCTAACAAAGCAGCTTTGAGACCCGGAAGGCCTCGTGTACTGCCGGAGATGTCAGGGGCTCACTTTACATGGAGCAGTGCTTTGAGATGACCTCCATCAGTCCGCGAGCTCCGGTGTGAAGCTTCCGCCATCAGGCGGGCCTTGGCTTTCAGCAAGGAACTCTCGATGTTCTGAGTGTGGGGGCGCGGTCCCAGGGTCCTCGAAGAACTGCGAGTGGTTCACAGTGTTGTGAGTCAGGTTCATATTGACTCCGTTGCTGTCGAGCAGCCCCGGCACACAATGATACGCCTTTCCCCAAAAACTCCCCACTTCCCCAAAAACGAAATACAGATCTCACCATCACTCGCCAATTTCGCAAGTAAACTGCGTACATCAACACTGAATTTTCGGCATGGATTCCCTTGTTACTAGCACAGCTTTTACTGCGGAAAATCAGCCGAAAATAGCCGTTTACGCAGCTCCGCTGTTGTTCGTTTACCTCGAATGGGCGCCGACGCTGGACCCACAGGCGCGCAAAAACACAGAGCATGCTTTAGCCAGTCATGTGCAAGCTCTGTCTCAAACACATGACAACAAGAACGAATACGTCAAGCAAATACTAGCAAAAATGTCAACTTACTACAAACGCTTCGTTCGCTACTTGCAGCTTCTTAGCGGTTGACATCAACGTTTTTAGATGGGTTGACGTTGGTTGACATTTGTTGACATCAACGTTTGACATGTCGGTCGGTTGAAGTTGATGCATACCTCGATACAGCTTGCTCTATCACATCCATCCTTGATCACGTCAGCGTTGAGAAATTTTATGACTGAGACGAAAAACGTTGGTACCTACATACGAAAGAAACAAATTAAACATTCAACTTATAACCTACACAAGTCGGCTTATTATCCAACAGCGCTTTAGCTGAGGCAGGCTGTCAGGCTGCTGACCGTACGCGCAAAATGCGAAAACGAAACTGTTTGGTTTCATTACACAGCAGTTCCGTTATGGTGCGCAACTTATCTAGCGACTTGAGCGAAAAAACCTATGTGCTTTCAGCAGTCATTGGGCCTGCTTTTGCGACGGCCGTTTAGTTCAGCCGCGTGACACATTCCCTTGCCGCACTTCACCGCGGCAATCGCGTGTGGCCGACGCTATTCGAAGGTGGAATTAGCGCCTGTTGTTCTCGACCGCTTTCAAGCCACAGCGTTTCCTGCAACGTTTATAGATACGAACTACCCACGAAGGCAGTTTTCGGAAACACGAACGACCTCATTCTTCCACTCATAGACCGATTAACTTACAACAAAACGCGTTAATTATATTTATGGAGTCACTGCGTTCAGCCGGCCGGGAAGGCGAGCTTCTGTGCCATCTACACGCAGCTCGTACGCGACACGTTTCCCCAACCCGTGGCGCAGAGTCACAGCCACGGCAGGTTCGAACGAAATAGGCAACGGCAGAGCACTCTAGGAAATAGTTTATTAATCTAACGCGATAAAGGTAAAGCACTTCGTGGAAGAATGCTCTACACGATAAAACAGAAGTTCGGTAGGCTCACCAAGTCCTCGACCAACGTTGGGTTCATGGAAGAGGGGGAGGAACAACTTTAATTTAAGAAAAGAACAAAAGGTTCTCAAGGGTGGACTCCTACTTGTCCAAGAGTCCATGGGCCTGGGCCTCACGGAGAGCTCTATCCACTATCCATGTCTGGCCAGCTGGCTCGTGAATCAGTGAGTAGGGAGGGATCCATCCAGGCCATATGGAGGTAGGGCTCACAGGTTGCAGGCAAGCAAGAGGCCGTTTCCTGCCGCGAGTTCTTGTTTTAACCCCTCCGGTACCTCCGGTATTGCCAACTGAAGTCTGCAGTGAAGCTCCACCCGCATTCAGAACCGCTGCACAGAATTCCTCCATGATAAAAAGGTACCCCATTAAATTTTTTTTATACCTAAACAAGAAACTAATCACATGAAAAAAATTATAAGCTCTAGAATTTTTATACCTGGTTTGTTTAATAAAACCAAACTTTAAAGAGCTTATTTCATTTACTGTTGTGATTGGCTAAGGATACTTTGGACCGTGGCCTAGTGTTAAATGCTTTTTTTTAAGTTGTTACTCACTAGCTTAGGACTGTTCCCTTCCCTAAGTGGCCAGCAAGCTGCCATGACGTCCCGTCATTGTCTAGGGAGCGGGACGACATACAGGAGTATCCTCTTTCCCCACTCCCGACGGCGGGCATTCGCTGCTGGCTCGAGGCGAGAGCGGGGTACATTTATATGCCACAATATCTAGAAAAATTCCACTTGTAGAGGTTTGTGCACGCGCGTGCTGTGCAACATTAGTACAGGTTAAGGAACTCCAGGAGGTAGAAATAAATCTAGAGCCCTTCACTGTGGTGCCTCTCTTCCTTTCTTAAATCCCTCCTCCATCCGTTCCATCACGGCTCGGCTAAGGTGTCCAACGAAAGTGAGACAGTTACTGTGCTTTGTCTTTCCTGAAAACCAATTATTATTAGCATTATAACAGCAACAATCACAAAATGTAGCACTTCTTAAAACATTTCTCTTGTGTGAATGTCAGTTACCAACAGTTTATTCTTTTCAATCGAACTTTCCAAACAAATGCCCTAAGTGAGCAGTTTGGCTGCAATTGGCCTTAGCACAGAACTCCTTGAATAAAATGATAATTTGTCTAAAGGTTTCAGCTTTTGGTGTAGTGTACCCAGGGAGGTGGCTTGAGATATCACGATAGCATGCTGATCAGTTGGCTTGAGGACTGGTCTCCTATCTTTGCATTCTGTGCAACAGCCATCTCATGTGGTACTCACTTTCTAACCAGGCATGCAATTCAGTGATGGCCTTGAACATTTTTTTGTATTTTAAATGCCATTCTCAAAAATACATGCTCATATTATTAATACTTAACTGAGCACTAATGCAACAAAAGTTGTATCACAACCACATGGCCCTAGAAACATAAGTATATGCCTACCCAAGCTCATTTTTGCTGAAGATTGGTTTACTGTATCTACTGTCTGAACTCTTCATGCTTGGAGGCTTTTAAGTGTGTTATCAAAGACTGAGAGTTCAACATTTCTCTTGGAAAGACAAAATATCTTGCAGGCTTAAAAAAATGTCTGCAGAGACACTTAAGACTGGTTATGTGCGAGAAGGCATAAGCCTGCCTGCTCACTCTGTAAACGCAGCCATTGTGTACTGCAGTGTGATGTAACCCGATGTCATGCAGCTGGCAATTCTACCTCTGCAAGGCTCTACGTAGCCGCCATAGTGGTGCAATGGTTAAGTAGTTGCCCGGTGCCCTGTGATGGCAGGTGCTTACACCGATGGGACTTGTGCGATCCAGGTTGTCCTGAACAGCCTCGCGCCACCAATCATTACGTCTTGCCCCAGATATCCAAGTTAAAAAGAAGTATTGGTGCCATCATGGTCAGCTTGTGAAAATGGCCGCTAGGAGCAATACCTGCATTCAATTTTTTCAGTCTTTTCTAGCTTACGAAAGCTCCATTTGCTGTCAGAGCAACCTGTTTGTCATTAGAGTGTGGTAATCAATTGATATTGGGTACCTTCAATATGTCCTCATTGTCCCTTTGATGCCCCTGCAGAAACAGTCATTACTTTTTGTTAGCTGTACTTCTTCTATGCTGGAGGCATCAGCGACACAAAGAACTCTACAAGGTTTACCACACATTCCATTTATTATGATGATGAAATACCTCGCAAAAACATACTACAGTGGCAGTGTAGAAAAGACAATGACATACCATAAACATAAACATTGATTACAGCTCCTACATATGGGAGCTAGTTGCTTCTACCTCCTCGTATACGCTACAGCAACTACTTTCAACAGTGACACGTGCAACGGTCAGTATGGATATGAGACCATTGCAAATGCATTCATTACTGTGATATTGCTGGAGCTATGACTAGCAATAAGATGGGCTGCACACGACAGCAGTCCACACATTCCGAAGGTGCCGTCAGTCCTTCAAGCTGAAGGGAAGCAAGAGGTGTGCTGTGCAGAAAACCTCTCTCTCTCTCTCACTGCCTCGCCAAGATGCAGCTGGCCACTACCAAGCCTGGACCTCGGAGTAGAAGTGAGCCAACTATGCAAGGAGTCGGCCATTGTTGCCAGGGACGGTCCCAGTCGAGGACCAAGGCTATGGCACCCAACCAGGCACCCAGCAGAGCAGCGCGACTTCCCCACCGCTGAATCCAGTCCAGTGGCACCTCGCAGAACCTGCAGTGTTGTTTGGGATGCAGGGTCATCATCATCATCAGCCTGACTACGCCCACTGCAGGGCAAAGGCCTCTCCCATATCTCTCCAATTAACCTTGTCCTTTGACAGTTGTGGCTACTGTATCCCCCAAACTTCTTAATCTCATCCGCCCACCTAACTTTCTGCCGCCCCCTGCTACACTTGCCTTCTATTCGAATGCACTCTGTTACCCTTAAGGACCAGCGGTTATCTTGCATTCGCATTACATGCCCTGCCCAAGCACACTTCTTCCTCTTGATTTCAACTAGGATGTCATTAACCCGCGTTTGTTCCCTCACCCACTCCGCCCCCTTCCGATCTCTTAACATTACACCTATCATTTTTATTTCCATAGCTCGCTGCGTTGTCCTTAACTTAAGCTGAACCTTCTTTGTTTGGGGGATGCAGGGTCAGTTGCAATAAAATAGCACTCCAAGCAAAAATGAATTTGTCAGCGTGAATAGTTATTGCAAGATTAGCAAGCACATAAATTGGCACAAATCAAAACACACAGTCAAGACCCAGAAAAAGATGCTCACATGAGAGCAAGACGATGGCCCTTGAAAGCTGATGCAACACTCATGCCTCCTTGTGCGAAAATATGCATCCTTGCCTTTTAACTTGGCAGGTGCTAAGGGGACACTGAGGCCAACTCCGTCCAACTAGTGCTCTCCGTAAAAATTGATTCTTTGGTTCTCTCCAGCTATTCATGCAGTTGACCGGGTGCAAAGGATGCATTTACGGTTAAGAAAATTCGATTTAGAAATCTTTTCCACCGGTCAGTACAAACTCATGACGTCCTTACTAAAAAGAATGGATTGTCACAGTACTGAAGTGAAGTGGCGATGAAGTGGAGTCTGAGATCTGCGCCCAAAATCAGGGTTGACGCTTGTAATTCACTTGCGCAATAAGCCAGTGGTAACGACAGCAGTCCTTTGTTTCTTGGTTTTTTCCAGCTTACAAATGCACTGTTTTTAGCAAGAGCGGTTTTTTCATGATTAGAATGGAGTACCATGTCGATACAGACCAACTTCAATCCCATCCGAGTCCCTTTAAGAAATGCAGAATAAGCAATCGGCTGAAGTTTTCCATTAGCCCAATTGAACCTTACAGTTCACCTCTTGTGCTCACGTAGCTATTAGATAGCTCATTCAGCTCTTCTGACTGCAGAAGTTAATAATTAATAGTCGCCGTTTCACTTATGTTTCGTTTGGTTTGGTTTTATGGGGAGTATTATTGGAGTGTTATATATACCCTGTGGCGTCGAGTGAAAGCACAGCTGTTGTGACGAATATGACTGTTACAATAAAATGTTTCGTGACTGGCACAATGTATTATTGGAGGACAAAAGTCGCCAAGATGTGCGAGTGGCAACCATAGAATTTGTGATCAGCTGGTATTCGAGAACACAGGTGTGGAAGAGAAAGTTGGACCTGGCTTCTCTGCAAAGATGCATGCCAGCGGTGCTGCTAGAGACCCACGGCATACCACGTCACGTGGGGCCGCAGGGGATAAGACAGGACAACCTACAAACACACTACACGAAGGAGCAACGGGAGGCTGCTCTGTCCAGCTCTGACCTGACGATCCAGTGTAACCTGGTGTCCCAGGCAAGAGAAACAGCCGTGACCATAGGAGTCCTGAACTAACGACACCACCCGTAGGAGAAGACTTTGTCCTTGTTTTGATTTAACAATAAATGTTATTACTCTAGCGTGTTAGTAAAATAGAGTCATCATAGGTGCCCACTGCACCTAGACTTCTCCCCAACAATGCTATCAGCATCACATGAAAGAGGAAAAAAAAGACAAGTGAAACACAATAAGCAAAACAAGAAGGTCCTAGCTCAGGACGACTAATATTCAAAGAGCTCAGGTAGACTGAGCGCAGCTGGTTTTCATAGCAAAGGCATGGAGACCGCTCTCTGAAAATGCTATTTGACCGCACCCACCTGTATTTATTTATTTTTATTTATTTCAAGTTCCTTCATGGCCCTTGGAGGGCATTACAGAAGGCAGTGAGCGGTTACAAATTCGTACAGAATATATACACAACGGGTTATTTAAAACAATAGTGTATTTCCTCTCCAGCAGCTAATCTTTTTGTTTCTGTGCTCATGTCTGATTTGACACTAACAGTACAAAAAAAGAAAGAAAGAAACTGGGACGACCATATATTCCAGCAATTCTTCTGGAACCACAGATCCTGCAGTATTTACCATATGGCAGGTTACCACATGGTAGCCACAGACCAGATCTGAGAATGGAGAACATTCACTTCATTACATTGGAGCTGCAAACGGACCTAATGCCATGCAAGTATTTGGAGATCTCTAAGTTATGAGCGCAAATCAGCTGTTGACAGTGACAGCCATACCACGAAATGTTAAGAGAAAATGAGCCTTACTTTTGGTCTACAATGGTCCTCTGGAGGGCTCCAAGGCTGGTGTGGCCTCCCACGAGTATCAATGGCAGAATGGTGACCACGGTCATGTGCACGCCAAACCAGAGTGTCTGGTGACTATCCCTAGGGAACAGAATGGCAATGAAGACGACAGTAATCTTAGTTGGCACTGAGTGCTTGCATTCTGTTTGTGCATGTGGTACTTTTGCAATGCCTTGTACACACTAACCCAAAACGTTACAGTTTAATGGAAGTGGTACAGTCACGGGCACATGACGGAACACCACAGCGCCGGAATGACAACGCGTGGCGCTGTGGGTGGCGAAGAGGCTGATAACGAGAGTGCCGGGCCGTTTCCATTCTACAGTACTAGGGGGGTTCAGTGGACTGCTACGGACCAGCAAAATTACTGGCTCAAATCAGCGCTATCATCTATTGTTCCCGTGAGTTCATTTTGACAAACCATCGTGGACATAAAAGAACAGTAATAAAAAGAAGCCATCTTTGCTCATGATAACGGAGCAAAAATAAACACCACATGCACAGTCACGTAGGGTCGGCACTTCAACGCTCGGGCGGTGCACGCTTGATAAAGCTTACTTCACGCCGTCCCCCCCTAGGCTGCAAACATGGAAACGGCCTGCTACGCAGGTCTGCGTACCGCAGCGCCGCGTGGTGAGATATCCGAATTCTGATTGCCAGTGATCTGTGCTAATATTTTTTGCTCGCGACTGTACAGGCACACGTCATAAATAAATGAAAGGCACAAAAGAATATGCGCCAGTGTAACTGTAATCTACAGGGGTGGAGTGAAGTAAACGAAGCTCACTGTGATGGTCTGAGCCCATTTATGCATTGCCTAATAAAAACTGGGTGCCATGCACATCAAAGCTAGTATTGATCGTGGGTGTGGTTCCTTGTGGACAAGCTGTTTTTTTCTAATACGAAAGAATTAGTAGTCCCATTACTAGAAAAGCTGGAACGTGCGTAAGCATATGTGTGTGTGAAGTCGCACACAGTACAGAAGTCCCAACGATGGCAAGAATAATAGGGCAACATTATCAAGCAGCCACTTGACGCACACAGCAAGCCAAGCACCGCCACTTCAGACAATCCTATACATGTCGTTCGTCTATATATACCCGCCACTGGCTCCACTTCCTTGTGATGCCATTCGTGTGGTGACATTCCTACCAAAAATGTGACGCACCCGTTTGTCGTGCAGTGTTCCCGGCGGTGTCATATGATTTCTCGTTACATATAATTTACATGTGCTAGTCAAGTTGGAGGCTAGCTTGCGAGAGAGATTCAAACTAACGGCATATGCACCTTCAATTATATGCCTTCCCAGACTTTCATACAAAAACTGATACAACCGTTCAGCGTACAGCGTTCCAGGTGGTGTTACACACGCATGGACACCACCTGGTAAGCGGTACGACACTGCGGCTTCCATAAACTCGTAGAAAAGAACTTCAGCGCATTTACAAACCTTATGCGTAAAGAAAGCACCCAGGGAGAGTAATGCTTTCGCACTCTCACATGTAAACAGTCTTAAGTGTATGCCGAATTTTTTTATTTCTGCCACGATAGGCATGACTGAACTTAGTACAGGAGTGCGTGCTTCGTTTACTAGAGTCAGCACCTTAACATATGAAGCTGGCAGGGGTAAAAGAACATGTTAACAGTAAATTGACACACGAAGTTATCAGTTAGTCTGTGCAAATGTTCAAGCCTGAACTTTGCTGTTAAGGTTAAAGCTTTTCATAACTGAAAGCATTTCTTGAACACAAAGCTGTTCCATTGATTGACAAGCACTTGCTTCCGCAATTACGCCCTCTTCCCGAGGCGCAAGGTAGTACGAAAGCAGTAAGTACTAGCGGGGCTGATCGAGAGCGTTTTAGAACACCGCCAGCGCACGCACAGATGGCCCACCTGCGCATGCATTGTCAGCGCATGGTAACGCTATGTTAAAACTCTCTAACGACCAGTGCGCGTTCACACCCTGCCACCTACTCTACGACCTGATCAAACGCACTTTCGCAGTCCTGACCACTTACTCAAATAATGGAGCGCCGAAGAGCACGGCCAAAATGTGGAAGAAGAGGATGCTGAGCACGACGCTGGTTATGCTCGCGATTAGGGGTCCACCGATCTTCCCCCGGTGGCCGCTGTAGTTTTGCGACGAGCTCCCAAGGAGACGCAGCCATGCGCAGCCCGCCAACTCCAGCGCCGAGGCAAGAGCCACCAGCATCGGTACGGACTTGTCGCCGGTGTATCTGATCGAAGACTGCAGCAGTCCCAAGCCGAGTGCCGTTCCCAGCGTCACCCACACGCCGTAGCACAAGCCCTCGCGAGCCTGTTTTCGAAGCGCGTCGCGGCGAACCGCCATGGCTGACACACGCAATGTTTCAAAGCCTCTTGACTGTTAGCAAACTAAACCATGCTTGTCGATGGGTGGCTTGAGAGGGAGCGTTGTTCGAACGATCGATGTCTGATCGAGCAACGAATCGCGGCACGTCGGATGCTCTGCTAGCTAACTGACACAGCAAGGACTTGTTAGCTTATCTCAAACGTATAATAAACCAGCAAAAATTAACGTAATAACATAGGGTTGCACGGTTTTCTTAGCTCATTGCGAACCACATGCACCACATGGGTGAAAAAAGCCGCTGTCGAGGAATGAAAAAAACATTGCCACATTGCTTCTTACGCCCCCAAGCGACTGGCCTACCTGTAGTTTCGATTCATTATTTGCGAGCGTGTCAGCGATAAAAATTACAACACAAAAATAACTCTTTTATACTTAACACAATTGTTTAAATTTTTTTTTCAAAAGTGTTAGAGTAAAGCGTTTTATTTAGGCTTTTAACCTCAAGATAAAGGGCACGTCTGGCCGTGAATATAGCGATCAGCGTCAGCAGCTAGCAGACGAACTGTCTGCCCTCAACATGGCCGCAGTGACAAATAGCTTTGTGCGCATCGCAAATAAACAGTGGCTTGCAAGACAGGCTACGTATTCTCAGAAACGATTCTTCTGGCAATGGCTGAACGCTGTGTTTAACAGGTAGGCACGCGCGTTCGTGCGCGTTCTCGCGGTTGTACCGTCGTTACGTCGCTTGACCTCTCCAACGGTGTTGTAGTTTTAGCATGCTCTGTAAGTTTCAGCAGCAGCGGCTGCTGCTGTAACGGTATGCTGAAACTCTCCATTCGCTTACTTTCAGATACGACCGAGATCGCGTCAAGGAGATCGGGCCGGACAGGGCGGCGGCGGAATGGCTCATACGATGTGGAGCCGCTGTGAGATGGAGTGGAGCAGTCAAGTTCCACTCAGACTACAACACGCTGCCCGCTACCGGTTCCGGCGTTTACAGAATAGAAGAAATCGACGCGACAGATTCCTCGATTATGGAAATCGGCTTTCCTTACTTGAGTTGAGTGCCACGATTCTAAATCGAAGCGCTGATTCGCGCTCAAAACGACGGCCTCACTTTACCTCGCAGAGGACCTGACCCACCTGAAAGCGATCAACTTAACCCGCTGCCACTACCTGGCTGATAAAGCATTGAGGATGTTGCAGCTTCGCAAGGAGAGCTTGGAAAAAGTGCAAGTCGTCAGCTGTGGAAACGTTACCGACGTTGGAGTGAAGTCACTTGCAGAGCTGACGTAAGTTTAGAGCCTGTGTGCCAGTAACGGTACTATGGTACGTATATGTACTATATGGAGCTACGATGCGACGGCGCTCAACTTCGATTTCAGGGCAGCAGCTGTCCGTAACTAAAGAAGTCCTCTAGCATTGACGGCGGAATAGGGGAGTGGGGGGGGGGGGGGGGGGTACCACTAATGTAAAACAGACATGGATTTTTATTTCCTCATGAGTCTAATTTAAATCAATTTACCTGAACAATCCGAACAAGTGGAGCGCAGACCAATTAGAGGCATAGGGCATGGCAGTGCTAGTGCCTGGGTCAGTGTGACGTAAAGTCAGTGACTTTAGTGTGACGTACCCATGGAAAAAAAAAAAAAATAGCCGCTCCGTCTGACGTGCACCCCACGTCAAAAGTTTAGAGCCCAAGGGGTTTGCTTGTGAGCCTTGCAGCATGCCTCGTTATGCATCCTCAGTTACTGTGACCTCTCGAAAGAGAAATAGCTTTACGTCCTCAATCCTCACAACGTTTGGACCGCTTGATGCGCTAGGGAGCCACGCTTAGAAGCATACCCCGTGGACTGTATACTTTTGATGGGGGCTGTACCTTTAGCCACCGCCTTAAAGGAGTATAAACGTTGACATCTAATTTTGGTGGCATGTTTTGTTCTCTACAATGACGCGGAAGGCACTACCATGCATGAATCACCATGTGGTACGACCGCTAAATAATTTATGTTCGAAATTTTCTGCCATACTGTTTCGGTTTCAACAGTCGAACGGTGGCTGTGGCGTCAGATAGGTTATAGGTCACGTGAGGGATGAAAATCATTTTAAAACAGTGCCGAAGCCAGCCTTCAAGAGCCGGAATGACAACGTATGTAGAAGCACTGATCATATTGCAGTTTCTCATGCCACTAGTATACCACCGTGCACTATAGCCATCTTTCAGCTGTCGAAACCGAAACAGCACGACAAAGATTGATTATAAATTAATTAGCAGCCTTAGTGAACTGTTTGTTCTTTTCAGGAAGCTGCGTTATTTGAAGCTCTTCGATTTGCCAGAAGTTCGTGACCGTGAAGCGGTTCTCAAGCACTTTAAAGATCTGCTTCCGACCTGCAAAGTTGAATTTCCCGACGGGAAAGAAACTGCCGCGCCAGAAAAGTGATATACAATACGTAGGTGCTGTGTACAGGCTGCTCCGAATAAAAACAACCGATTAAGATATCTTTGATGTGTCTTTATTTACATACTGTGTTCTCTTTTGAACTAACAACTAGCATTGTGTATTGCACAGCGAGACCATCAGCGTGGTGCTGGAGTTACTGATTAATCACCTTCCCGAACTTGATCTGGGCGTCCTTGAGGAAGTCATTGAAGTCGACGGAATAGGTCGGCATAGCATCATTGTCCATGTAAGAGGTAGTTGTGGACTCGGTCTGTCCCGCGGTCTGCGCGTTGTCGCTGGCAACAGTGGTGACGTCGCGTCCAACGTCTTCAGGAACCGTGTTCGCTCGCCTGTCCTCGGGCTCTGTTGGGAACTCTTCCGTCGTCTGGAAACTCGTCCCGGTGGTCGCGTCATCCTCCGATTCTGTCGTCGTCACCGTGATAGGCTCTTCCGTCCACTGCGTAGCCTCGGTCGTGACATCAACCTCTGTCGCGGTCGTTGGTTCCGTGACGTCAGCCGCACGCGTGCTTGGAACGAAGGTAACATCGCCTGTGATGACGTCACCCGCAAACTCGCTGGGCGTGTGCGTCGTCGTTTCTTCGGTCGCAGTGACGTCATTGTTTGGTAGTGTGGTGGTCGTCTGCCGTCGTGGGAAGAGCTCGTTTGTGGTGACGTTACCGGTGGTATTTAACTGCGGAGCTACACCCAGGACTACTCCGCCAGGATGCTGGAAGTCTCCGATGATCTTTACGCAGGGCAGTATGAAGTGGGTGATGTGTGTCCTCGGGTTGTGGCAGGGTACCAGGATGAAGTTGGGTTTCGGCTTCGGGAAGAAAGGCACAGGCAGCAGTGGGAGGGTCCCGGAGGCGCTCGCCTGGTAGTTGAAGGAACCGTGGTGCGAATGATCGAGGTCCCAGAGTCGCAAGGGAGGGTAGGTGACCGGCCTCCAGAGGGGCCGCTTGAAGACCTGCACGTTGTGGTGGAACCACGGCGTTTCGATTTGCCGTAGATGGCGTTCGACGTCCTCACGGAGCCGGTCCTTGACCTCGGCCACGTGACGGAGCAGGGTGGATCCCAGCGAGAGGCCCGCGCGGACGGCGGGAAGGAGCTTGGAACTGGCGTCGGCAGCAATCAAGGCTGCGGCCAGCGTGGCAATGAGAACGGCGGTCCTCATGGTGGCTTTTGTGTTAGCAGCTGCTGAAAAAAAAAAAAGAAGGTGTCAGTGGTCTTGGCCAATGATTTAAGAGGATGGTTTAGCAAGTACGATAGGGAAATCTCTACGAGGAGGCTGCGGAATTCTTGTTGCGAGGTCACGGCTGACAAGTTGAGAAGTGCTGCGTTTGAAGTACGCACAATAGAGTTTTCATATAAATTGGATGAGGGGATCGAATTCCGTGCAGATAAGAAAAAAATCTGTTCAACGGATTGCACGACCGCGCGATCAAAGCCGAGTGGGATGAATTTCGTGGGGAGACCGCAGCAGAGCTGAAGACGATTTATTTTTAGGCGGAGATGAACTCAGCGTGAAGATCTGTTAGTCAGCTGCTCCGCAAGTATTGTTTTCCAACCAAAAGGTCTCGTTCCCGGACGGCACTCTACCATACCTTGGGGAAACGAAGAGTGAAGTTCCCCTTTCAGAATAAGCTTAAGATTGTCGCCAATGACTTCAAGATGGCTCCAAGAGAGCTGTCGAAAGAATACAGTGATACAAACGAGTGGTACCTTCGTGTGGGACAGTCGGTGAGGCATCATGGAGAGGAGCTACGCTAAGGAAACAATCGGCGCTCGTGCGATTTCTCTGTCGTCCTTGTTTCCTTTGCGTTGGTCCTCTCCACGATACAAACGAGATCACGGTCAACCTTCTGTAGCAAACTGAACGAGAACACCTTCGACGGAAATCCGCCCCATTGGGTTTTTGAAACGAAAGTTAAAAAATGCTGACACCGACCACTAATGTATTTTCAACCCAACGTTTCGGGACCAACTCTGTTCCTTCTTCAGGGTTGATGCGAGCCAGTAGTAGCAGGGAAAAGCCTTCGCTTTCTTTCTTTTTTTAACCTGGCGAAGTCCATTAAGGAGAGCGTTCCTGACGTCCGATGAATGAATGGACAACTTGCAGAATAACGAGCGCCCTCTACAATTTTCCAACCGAAAACCCTTGTACGCAGACGGCAATCTCGCATTCTTCTTCGAAAAGGGAGAGGAGAGACATCCCTTTATCTGTATGGGAGGGAAATTGTTGAAAGCCGAGGCGCGAGCGACAGGACCGGGTCGAGACAGGCACTCGTCAAGGGAACGCATCATTGTAACCTTTGCACAACTTTCCTTTACACTCTACCTCGAAAGCTGGCAATGTCCGTTCAGGGCCGCCCCGCGCACCTTTTCGAAGAAGGACACAGTGCAGGGCTGCTGACTCATCTCCCCTCGCGCTAAACCCTTCGTGCAGCATTGGAGGAAGCGAAAACGTGTCTGTGAACGAGGGTTCTTGGTTGGAAAACATCTTCCTGTAAGTCAGCTTTCCCGCAATTTTGCTAGTTGTCCATTCGGAAGGCAACCCCCTCGTCGAGCCAGGGACGCCTAATGGGAGGGGGGGGGATGAAGTTCAACAGTGCTCAGCCAGCTGCAAGCAGCACCCCCCTCAAAGAACTTGAAATACCTTGTCACCCCCCCCCCCCCCCAAAAAAAAAAAAAAATCCTGGCTACCTGCTTTGCGAACACGCCGATCACAGAATCGCCTTCGAGGAGGTGAGCGTCTTGGCTGCCGAGCCTAATCCGCTCAAGAGGCGTCACGTTGAGTCATGCCACATCCAACTTACAAAGGCGACTGTGAACAGGACTCCAGGAATGCTCCCCTCCGCGTACGTTCCAGGAAGCGAAGACGTCCTCCCTTCACGACAAACAACCCACTTTTTCATGGAATGACGACAAAGGCTGGTTTCCCTCCTTTTACTGCTTAGGCTCTGCTACAGGCAGCTAGCAGACCGTCTAGACATTTCATTGACACGAAGAATTTGAGAGTGCCGTCCGGTTTCGAGACTTTTTGCTTAGAAAAAAAAGCCTTGCGGAGAAGATGGCTTACAGATTTCTGAAAATGGTGAACTCCTACTCTACCAAAGAAAAGGAATCTGAAAACAGGATACTGGGGTGCGTTTAACCACCGCCACATGGTCGCCCTCGATAGCTTTTCTTTACCTTCCTACGGACATCCTGCAGCTATTTGGTAAAGGGTACGTAAAAGTTTTCTCCAGAGAGGAAGTTTCCGCCCCCTGCGACCACGTGATGCCTTGCCAACGCTTCGTGCAAGCTCCGTAGTAAGCACGCTGGACACGCACGCTTTGCTGAACGTGTGTCAGGCGCACTCTTGAATTGAACCTAACGAACGGGCCTTGCCCCCATGGTAGAGCATTGCGTCGCACGCGGAAAGCATCCACTGCAATCCTCCACACCCTTATTCCTTTAGTTGTTAGACTTCTTGCCACAGTGGGAAAAATAATTGGCATCAAGAGTTGCCAAGCAAATCATACGTCACACTTGGCTTGCAACATAGGACACTGCGCTGCTGTGACTCGAGTGCTTGACACTGAACTTCACATAGGCAACGCATTCCGCAATGATGAAACAGCCCAGTCACGATAAAACTGGTCACACTTAAACTACGCCTCTCTTGGCATATATGCTTCTAGAAAGATGTGACGCTTACAGAGTGCAGCCGTCTTGTTTTAGTGAGAATGCGGTGTATACGCTTAAGACACCACAGCACGAGGATACCATGTGCTCCTGTAGTCAATAATCACCGTCACGCAAGCGCTGTCGCGATGCGAACCAGTCTTTAAAACGTCTTGCATGCGGCTACGTTAATTTGGTCTAAAACAGGCAAGATGCGCTATGTTAACCAAGGTATTCTGTCCGGCTTTTCGATGTTCGGCCTAACGACACGAGACAAAGGTAGCGCATGGGGACACGGCGGTGAGTTTTTCTATGAGAGTTTTCCCGGGTGCGCTTCGGAACTGACGGTGTACATGGGTTGCAAGGTTACTGCATGCCGGTGCACCGACAACGAAATATTTTTCATATACACGGGAGAGAACACTTCCGGCGACATCGTGTTCCATTGATCTTCAACGGGCAGCTGCAGTCTCCGTTCTTGTTATTTTTTGCATCAACACATTTCCGAACATGACTTTTTTATTCATGCCAGCCGCGAAGAAGCACAAACACAAAGAGAAGTAACATGCAAAAACACGGACGAACGCAGCATGTTCCTGCATGCGTTGTGCATGCTCCTTCTCTCTGTATTTGTGCTTCTTCGCTGCCGGCATGAATCAAGAATGTTACCAACTTGCCCCAAAATGTGTTTTACTCATGACAACTTTTGTGCCTTACTGAAATACGGTCGTCAAAATCGGGGAATGCTTAAAATCTCACGACAACATTTATATCTTTTCGTATTTTGGGGGAAACACAATTTGACACAGCGACGGCATCAAACACGTGGCGTTCAAGATGTCTACACAGAGCTGAAGTTCTGAACAAACTTTACGCTTACTTTGTGCCAGTGAAATACGCGCCAATTATTATTTCCCTTGCTACACAAGGCAGTGCACTTAAGCAAAAAGAAAAAGTTCGTGGCTTACCAGGCTGCAGAGCTTGTCCTCGTCTTGCTGGTCCGCAGTCTCAACGACATGTGTCTGTCTGGCGGGGTCGCCGAGGTGTTAAATCCCACTGCTAGGGGGGAGGCATGCAGGCGCGTACCACGTGGTACGCACGACATTCCTTTTTATTTTTGTAGGGAAAGGAGGGTCCCTTTGTGATAAGTGTCACTGGCTCTCTTTCCACGTCAGTGGGGGAACGGAAAGAGACGGGGGTAGGCGGGTTGATTCCAAGGTCGCACACGAGGAGACAGTGAATGGCTTCTGCCTTTTCATTGAAATGGGGGAAGGGCTTTGGGAGCCGGTTGTCTGCTGCACCCGCCTTCGGAAACCCCCCCCCCCCCTCCCCCGCCTCCTTCCCTGGCCTCGTCTGACAAGCAAGCGGCGTTGCTGAGTCATTTCTTTTTGCTGTTGCGAAGGTGAGGAGGTGGCCTACTGTTGAAGAGACTCTTTTCAGACGGCCCCACAACGTATGAGCCCGTGTGTTGTAGAGAGCCAAATATAAGACAAAATTGCCGGAATACGCGGGGCAAAACTGGAGCCCCAAGTTTCGCGCGGGCTTTTCTGGTAGATAGCTGGCGTGGTATGCAAGGAACATTCCATTTCCGATACACGCTGGAAATGGCTCTCGGAAATCAGCAAGATACAAGCAGGGGAGAGTAGAGTGGTGGGTAGCAAGTCTGTATGGAGTAAAAAAAAAAAAAAGAAAGACATGGGAGTTAGGAGGGAGCGTCCGTGGATAATTGTACATGAAGAGAAAGTACCCCCCCCCCCCCCCCCTCCTCTACCCCTCCTCCATTACTCACTTCACCATTCTAAGAAAGCGCCTTGAAGTGAGGAGCCGGTCTGCATTTGTGGGTGACGTGTTCGCTTTGGTGCAGTGGCAGCGATAACACGGACGTTGGTTCGAAACTGATTCGGCAATCAGCAGTCGTCAGTTCGAAGACATCCTGCGTCTTTTTTTTGTGCTGATATCCGGATTCAGTGTGGGCGATATGTATATTTCAGAAAGATTCAGCGAATTCTGTAAATGTTTCTGACGTTTTTGTCTGTCATTACAACCCACTTTCTCTATTTTGGTACCCGCCGTGGTTCCCAACAACGCGGGTTCGACTCCCAGCCGTGGCGGCCGTTTTTTTTATTTCTTGGTGTCCTGTCCTTTGCGGTAAACGAAATAAATATGATGGCACAAAACGTCCGTGCACTCTTCGATGTCAGCGCACGTTAAAAACCGCAGGGGCTCTAATTCGATATTCACTCACTAAATGAACGCACTTTCTCACCCTTAAAATCTCTTGAAGATTTGAGGGCAGCGTTGTTTACGTGGGGTAAAATATTCTGGAAGAACTTGGCAAAAAAGTTGGCTGATATGGAGTAAGTGCTTTACGCGGTACGGCTCATCATCTAGATAATACAAAACGCGCTATTCAGCATGGTTTTCGGGCTCGAGAGCATCGTCAACATCTTTTGTTTTAAACCTGCTTGTATCACTCGCGCAGCGGTACAAAATGCTACGTCCATAGTGAGCACTATTGACGGATACAACTCAATAACGAAGTGGCAGACGCCCCTCAAATGCGGCGCCCCAGATTAAATGGGATTGAGTGGAGGGACAAATGAAAGGGGATTAACCGTGGCTTAAGCGGATTAACCACGGCATCAAGGAATTCTGTCCGAATCATTGGCCGGAGGGCTTCCATCTGAAGTTGCCCAACCCGGTGTGGCGGTAGTCCAGGTTTGAACCGTGGAACTGTATAGTGATTTGAGAAAATTGGGGAGCTTTCTTTTGCAGTCGTATGACCGCACTCGGGCGAATCCTGATTCTGATTGTTTCCTCGTTCGAATTCTACCCCACCTTTAAGAGATTTCGTTACGCCATTAAATTGAAGCAGGTTACATGAAGCCGCCGATTCCGGAGCCATTTCGACAGCCGCCGACGAGGTTCAGAGAAAATGGCGGCTCAAAACGAGGTCTTATTCAAATTATCTCCGTCCATGAATTTGCAGGAAGTTTGTCCGCTAGCACAAATATGTAATTTTACCAAGTTTTTTTTTCTAAATGCTTAAAGGCATGCTAGAAAGCAGTAATTGCCCCCGAGAGACTAATAGAAGCGTGAATTTGAAATTAAATCGGGGTTTATGTCTTGGCGGTAAAGAAGAAGAAAAAGATGAAGTGGCGGTACATTCGTGGAACAGAAAACCGATAGCGTGTTAGGAGAACTTAGTGGATTACTCAGGACAGGAAACGTGGGTGAGTGCAGTTGTGGGGCGATGAGATTTTCGGGCTCGGGCGGAAATTGCTGCGATAAGCTGACCACGGGTGACGCAGACACGGATATCATTGGGGAGAGGAGATTGCACGTTCTACAAGGGAAACTGCTGCGCTGATGATGTAGAGATTCCATTATGACAAAGGAATCTCTTTAGTCTTCCGCGTCCGTTTGGCGGTCACGGTCAGGCCACGACTTGCCATACTGATCAATTCGCGCTAAAAGGCACAGACACTCGAAAACACAAACGGACTTGCCCGTCGTTCTGCAAAAATACTCCGACCGCTCTTCGGCGTACCCCTTCGACATCAATTCTTCGCATCTCCATTGCGCAGTTTGCCACCCTGTGGTTAATGATGCCGGCCCGCACGTGCGGATGAAACTGCATCGAGTAATTCAAGTTCGGAATTGGCGTCGCACGTTCAGACTAATTGCAATTAACCGTCACGTTGCTGGCAACGTGGAAGGAGTAGCAGAAATCTAGCAGCCGGTTTCCCTGCACAAGTGGAATCCTTTATCATAGCCGCCGGACCGGTTTTGGGGGGAAGAAGTTAGGTGCAGCGCTGACAGCGCTGCACCTGCTGTCTGCCGTCTGAGACCTTCAAGCTCCTGCATTGTGTTCACGTCGCACAGTTCTCCGAAGCCAATTCTTCGCGACGGGGGATGAAACGCAGCCGTGCCAAGATTTCTGGGACTTTGCAGCCGAAGCTAGACAGGAAAGAGAAGAAGACAGACTCCTGTCCCCGCGCCGTCGAGAGTGGGTAATGCAGGGCATAAGGCTGATAATATATATCTCCAGAGCAGCACCCAACTTCTGCACGCAGCAGGAGCTGCGAGGCCATAGTGAAGTACAATAGGGAATATTCAAAATTCCGCAAGTGCGCTTTCCCGCATAACAATGTTGTCCCAAACAAGATGGCTGATCATGCGTTTCCAGCTGAGACAAAGCAAGAAAGACTGTTTTTTTTTGTGTGTGTGTGATTCTTCCAAAATAGGTTTCATTCTATCCCCACCTTTAGCGCCGGTCCCGTAGCCCGCGTAGTTCCTTTATAGCGAAGTCGGCCATCTTGTTTGGGGCAACATAGTTATGTGGGAAAGCGCACTTGCGGAATTTTGAATATCCCCTAATGCAGGCACAAAATACACGCTTTAGCCCGCATGCCAGAGTATGTCTACACATCGGCTCTCACTCCAGCTCTCACATCGGCTCTCACGAAATCTTTCCGGTGAAACTGTGTGCTGGTCACCCACATTAGCCTATTCCATTCTTTGTGCGTAAACAATAACACCACAACCACTAATACAAGTTCCATGAAGAGGACATCAAGTTCAGGAACTATGGACACATTGGAATGATGCTGTCATGCTGTGAAGGCAGATGAAAAATACTTCAAAGCAGATGGGCACTTTTCGTACGAAAGCGGCGCTCGATTTCCCATCGATGTGAGGATCGATACCGTTTGCCAGGACATTCCTGGATTTGACTTTATCAGTGAAGAAAAGCAATGTGCTAAATATTTATCATTAGAGAGAGATCCAGGGCAGCGGTGTAATGTTTTAGAAAAAAAAGAGACTGTATTCGATGCATGCAGGAAGTGCTGGAGCATTTATTGTTTTTTTTATTGTGCGTTTATATATTGAGTGATTTGACGGGCCTATTAAACCATGGGTGCGTCTCGTTTTAACAGGACGCATTTTTCAACTAGTGTTCTGACCTTGTCGCAAAACAAAAAAAAAGCAAAACAACGTTCAGTTTTTTTTATCAACTTCGTTGTAGAATACCCTAAGTTGCTTTTAATCGCGTAAAAACTTGCATGAAATTAATAAAGAAGTGCTAAACGTACTATCGTCAGCAAAATATTGAGTAAAGCCTTTTTTCTTCTTTTGTAAATGAAAATCTGAATGTTGCAAAATCTACGTAATTTTGAGAAACTCTGTGGTTCTACAGACGTATTCGGACATCGCTAAAAATGTTATAAAGGCCTCAGCCCGCGCTACTCATACGTCCTGTTCACATGAACCCTCTACCGTCGGGTCGAGGGTAGGCCTGAGCATAGTCAATTTAACTCGACGACTGCGTTTTTACATCAACTCAATTTTAGCGAGTCGAGACGGGTTCAACTGCAGCGACACTTAGGGCAGCGCAGTCCGAACGAACAGTGGCAGCATCCAAGATTCATGCGACCGCTGTCTTGGAGGCGTGACGGCGCAAACGAAAAAAAAAAAAGGGTTCACATTTATCCTCTCCCCTCCCGCTAAGCCGACTCTTCTGCCAACGCTTCTATTCATGAGTGTCTACAAGCATATCGGGGCAGGGTCGAATTGAGTCAACCTACCCCTCGTGGCGGAGTTGACTGGGCCCGGCTCGGCGCGCGTTTACATGAACCCAGTAACCGGTTTTCGACCTGATAACTCGACTCAACCAGGCCCACACGTGAAAGAAGCGTTTCATAGAAACGCTCTACCCGGTCAACACAAGCACAGTCGCTGTCCCAAAGCACCCAGAAAAGCCCTGCGCGCTCCCTCCGTGACGTCACCCAACTTGACCCAGGGTGCTGCACAGCCGCCACTGCCTGCGTCTCCTCCCGTGCAGGGGCACGCGCGGAGTGTGGGCGGTACTGATGCGGGGTAAAAATTTTGGCGCCTGCTATTAAATTGCATTGGGCTAAAATGAAGGCATGCGTTGAATGGATGGGTTTTCATCGTACTTAATAAAGGGATTGCTGGAAACTTTTTGCGGTATATGTTTTGCGTAGCATATCTAGATTTGAAACTTCCGTAAAAGAAAGGCCAGAGATCGAAAGGAACAGTGGCCACAAGACATTATTCACGTATTTACAAATTATATACATATTGACAAATGGCAAAGCTTTTTCCGTGTGTGCGCCAGCCCACACGATTCTATTTTAAGGTTTTCGATGGATGGGTTTTCATCGTACATAATAAAGGGATTGCTGGAATCTTTTTGCGGTATATGTTCCACCTAGCATACCTAGATTTGAAACTTCCGTAAAAGAAACGCCAGAGATCGTAAGGAACAGTGGTCACAAGACTTTATTGACATATTTACCAATGGCAAAGCTTTTTCCGTTCGTGCGCCAGCCCACACGGTTCTATTTTAAGGTATTTTAAAGATTCTATTTTAAGGTTTTAAATGTAGCTCGAGCGCATACCTGAAAAGCAGCGGAGGAAAAAGTCCTTCAGGGGCCAATACATTACCCTTTATGTTCACTTTTTTATTTCAAGTTTGAACCAAGTTCAGTGCAGCTACTTGTATGCTACACTGCGTACCCATGTCATAGATGCCTTTATTCATTGCGCAAATGCATAGAATAGCTTCAATTACCTAAATATACTGAGCATTCTTTAGCCAAAACACTACGCACATTAAATATAGTCGAAATGTTGAATCAAGATGCAAGAATATATCTCGTTAGTGTATATATGGTCTCTGCAAAATTCGATGATATTCATAGGCATATTTATTTAGCCATGACATGAACGCCCGCCCTGAACTTGAAAATTTGTATCTTTCAACCACACACGAACACTGCCTGGTACATAAGAGAAAAAGATATATTTACTGATACCAGCAGTCTAGGGCAAACATCGCGTCCCAAGAATTTTAGAACCGCACCTTGTCCATATTTTAGCACCGAGATAAATTATTAGACTTCAACGATTGCTTCGATGCGCACACACAACGTACTACCTTAGGATCTCGCACAGTCCGTATGTCGACGTCGTAGCGGCGAACAGCACGCTCCCACGTAATCCTACGGTCTTTTGGGAACGAAAACACGCGCACTTTTGGTCCGTTGTCACAGTTTCCTCTGCAGTTGGGCACGCAGCAGCGACCCATTGCTTCAACAGCAGGTGCATGACACGCAAAGATTTAGATATCACAATGACAAGCAATTTCCTAGCCAGTACTCACGAACGCAACAGCAATAAAACGCAGCAGCGCACGCTGACATGTCCGGCTACACGACTACGGAAAGGTGCACGGAGGAATGCGAAGGGGTCAGCGGTCAAAGTGGCTGACGTCAAAGCGGGGGAAAAGGAAAGCGCGCAGGCCCAGACCCCCCCCTCCTACCACATGACAACGCACTCAACGGGACAGGCGTGTGCTGGTGCCGAGCGACGCAGACGACACCGACGGTCGGTGAGGCGAGGCTGGCACGTGCGTCGCGCGGTATGTCTTGCAGGAATCAACAACGAGGAGTAGGAAGACGGTTAGACGGACCGCAATTCGACCAGCGTCATTAGAGTTATTGCATAGCGCGATCCGCGATCCGCTACCGTGAACCGCTTCCGACAGGCACCACTTCTGGCTCACTAGCCGAGCGCGCTAACCACTCAACCACCGCGGCGGGAGCACGTGAATAACCAGCGCATCTAACTGGATGCATGGGTTAGGATGGAAGGGGTGAGGTCAAGTAATTTTAGAAAAGGAAAGACAACTGCCTCAGTGTGTAGGTGGACAACACCGCGCCCTCAGAACGCGAATGAGGTGTCCATTGACCCAGTGCGCCAGTGGATGCGTCTTTCCTCATAACCAAAGGAGTTTAAAACCTCCGTGAGTGCACAAAGGAATGGGCTACTGCATTTCATGCAACAGGGTAATGCAGGTTTAGCACGGGCTATCCTGCAAGCTTTTTTAATTTGGGCAGAAATTAGGAAACAAAACGGCACGATGCCAAGTCAGGCTTGTCGAGGCTTTGGCGATGGTGCCATGCTGGACCTTTACAGAAGAAATATGTGGCCGCCTCTCTCGTTCTGAGTCTATCCTCTGCGGCGGTCCATCCACAGTCCAGTTTCTTCGTGTGCTGGCGGTAGTGGCTGCTGCGGTATTGGCGGGGCCATTGGCGCCTCCATATTCCTGCTTCTGTATATCTTTGCGGCGCTGAGGATGCTCACCAGGAGCACGGGACCGTACCAGAAGACCCACGTCCACAGCGCCGCTGACGCGTCTCCGCCGATGCTCGAGTCCAGGGATGAACTGCGTCTCGGGTGGTGCTGTGAGGAGGAGGCGAGTGTTAACCAGTGCCATGTACCACCACCAGATGGCATCAGTGGCTTATGTTCAGGTAGGGTGCCTAAAGCCCCTCGATAATTTGAAAGTAGCGACACTCTCCTCCACTCCGGCGTTTTCCTCCTCGAATACGCTCGCCCGCCGGCTGCGCGCGCTGCACACGGCACGCTTTTTTGGCCATCGCTCGCTCGCCGTCTGGGCAGTTGGCTGGCACATGCGCGCGCTCTTAAGTTCGCGCTTTTTCCACGCTCTGTTGTTGAATAAAAACACGAGAAAGACATGCGACACGCGTGACTACCACGAGCCACATAAATTAGCGTCTCGTACGCGCAATGAAAGTGCCAATTACGAGCGCTTGCGGCACGAACAAAACCACTTGCTGCATGCATCTCGCATCCTTTTTTTTTACTTTTCTATACCGTCTGTCTCAACACGGCATAGTATATGAAGCATAATATTTACATACAATATATTTGAACATTCCTGAATATTTTCAGCATACCAATGTTTAGTTAAATGTAGATTCACTTCGAACTAATTGGTTAATGGGGTTTAACGTCCCAAAGCAACTAAGGCTATGAGAGACGCCGTAGTGATGGGCTCCGGAAATTTCGACCGCCTGGGGTTCTTTAACGTGCACTGACATCGCACAGTACACGGGCCTCGAATTTCTCCTCCAAAGAAATTCAACCGCCGCGGCCGGGATCGAACCCACATCTTTCGGGCCAGCAGCCGAGCACCATAGCGACTGAGCCACCGCGGCGGCTCTTCGAACTAATTATCGCCCAAGTACAGTGTATGAAGTTGTTCGCGAATGGAGTTTCAGAAGTGGGATGGTTGCTGGGAACAAGCTGGGGCATTTGCTTCGACGGCCGTCCTAAAATTTTTCATTAAGGTTCAGTCTGAGTTTGGCACCGCGCAGTGCACATGCAACGGCTTAATCGTTTTTGTAGTAGAGAATTTTCGCGGTGGCTTAAAAACGAATATGAACTTTTTTCTATTAAGGATGAAACGAATTCAGCTCCCGCTGTCGGCGACTTTGAGGTGATGTCGAGCCGAAGCCGAGAGCCAAAGATCCGCGCACCGATTTTCCGTCATCCAAGGAAAGTGTCCGCACCCCAAAATTTGGCCCTGCCAACCACCGAAATTTGACCTTGTCCGAATTTCATCAAAATTGATGTCAAGCCTAATTTTAATACGACCAATTCAATGGTGAGCTCCAAAATTAGGTGGGCTATCCCTAAAATTTGTCTCTCCGGAACCCATAAATTTGACGTCGTCCATATTTGACCAACATTGGGGTCCAACCTAATTTTACTATGGGAAACTCAGTGTTGGCTTCCAAATTTAGGTAGACCACCCCCAAAGTTTGGCACACTTGGGTATTTTCCGCCCACATTCTATTCCTTTTTAAATCCGCTTAAAGAGACGTTACGTTAGGAAAGAAAAAAACTGATAGCAACGACCTTGACAAAACCCAAGAGAAAGTTATAGGGTCGTGCCTGACTAATATAAGTCGTGAGTATAAATACAGTCACAATATGACACACAGTTAGATGATTCGTGTAGTTTTACGCCAAAAATATACCTAAAAACCACGAATAAGCCAGCTGTGGACATCTGTAACCCGTTGGGTGCAGTCCTCAAAACAAAACACAGAAAACAAAAACATACTTAGGGAAATGAAACAGCTCAGATGTAGGCCTATAGTTTTTGAGCGGATGATGTATTAAAAAAAAAGGCTACGCGACCATGCTCAACTAAAGAAAATGATCACAAACTGTAGCAATGAATATACAAAAATGGCATGCATTGGATATTTACAATACTTGAGTACATTCAGGCAACAATGGAAAGCACGGAAGTTATTAAAAAATGAATTATTTATGTGAATGCAATATGAGGTCTTTTCCGAGAATGTGGCATTGATAATCTCACCCGGTAGAAGCGTAACGGTTCAGCAAAACAACAAATAAGCGTAGATCGTTAGACAAGTTGCATTAATAAAAAAAATCTGGGTTAAATCTCGCTCGGGACATGCGCCGCATTACTGCGATGTGCACCATTACCAGAGGTTCGAATAATTTACCGCACCGCGGATACCGCTGCACGCATACCAACATTTTTGCTTATTATAACACGTTGAGCGGAACCATGAAGTGAAAACAATAACACGCATAACGACGCAAAATGATCAGTGAATTAAGTGAGGTTGTTGGCTTTGTGATGCGCATGCATGCAGTTTCAGTATACACAGTCGCTTGGAAGAAATGCACAGTTGCTCGCAGAGGTGGGCAGTCTTCGTCGGGGTAAAGTTCTTGCGGCCGATGTTGTGCAGCCGCTTTTTTCTTCTAATGCTGTCTTTCTTGCCGCTCGGAATCGCGGAAAGAACAAATGCTTTTTCGCGCCGGCTTGTGCACTGAAATGCGCAGCAATTCGGCATAGCGCTGCACTAAAAGAGCGCGAATAACGCGAAGTGCAAGCGCGCAATGCTAGGGAGCTCGGTCGTAGCAGCGGCGGCTGGCCAAAGAATGGCGCCGACGAAAAATGAAAACATAAAAAGAGTGAACTTTCCGCGCGCTTTTCCCGGAGACCGCCCGCGGAGCCAATCACCGTTGAGAAAAGCGCCGATGGGAGAGGTGAGAGAGGAGGATCGGCGAGGGTGCGCAGCGCGGCGGCATAGTTCACAGAAAGACGCTACTTTCAAATTATCGAGGGGCTTTAAGGGTGCCTCGATGCCAGCGCCGCCGCGCAGCGCTGGCATCGAGGCACCCTAATGTTAGGGTGCCTTGATGGCGGCGCTGGCAATCGAGGCATCCTAGCTTGTGTGTGGTGGACAGTGTGCTAGCTGTCTTACCAGAAGATGGAGAGCACGAGAACGCCTGTTTCTGTTTGTGTCTGTTTCTTTTTAACGTTCGACAATCAGTCCTAAAACACAATGTAGCGTCATGCAGATTGCATCTCATCCTTCCTCGCCTGACAGGCCGCTTTAGACGGTTTTTAGGCCGCGACACTGTGTGTTAATAACCAGCAGCCAGGGGGTATGCCCCCTATGGGAATGCATGTTGATCGTGTAAAGTGGGACTAATATCAATCGTAGCACTTAATCCTCGCGACGAAAATTAGTCCATGAAAAGACGCGTATATTTGCAATTAGTCCCTGCGAGATTATAATAGCAGTCTTTTTAAAGACCTATTGGCTGTGATATACAGTATGATATGGAATGTGGGCTTTAACATCCCGACGCAGCAAAGGCTATGAGGACCGCCGTAGTGAAGGGCTCCGGAATAATTTTCGGTTGCTCAGCACTAATACATGTGGTTGTTTTAATCATTTCTGGCTAGTTTCATTCCACAATTTGGATAACTTCGTGCATCAATTACTCAGTTAGTGCAAATGCGAAGACATATTAAAAAGTAAGGTCGTTGCGCCCTTGCTGTTGTTGAAACTAAAACATAACGAGGAAAGGAATTCAATTATAAATCATTTAGCGAGCTCGACGAATTCAACTTTGCGATCCATGAATTCTAATCTGTTAAGCGGCTTTCTAAAGAAGAAAACAAACAATCGAAAATATGTTATTAATGCTCCTTTAAGGCGTAGATCGTATTCCGTGCCTGAAGGCTCTCGACTAGCATGTTTCGACGGGTCTGAAGGATTGTGTCGTCGATGCCCACCGGCTTTCTCGCGGTGTCCGGACCGGAGCAGGGCGGCATCGGCAGGAGAACGGGCAGAAGGATGAAGGGCGCCACGAGGGCCGTGTAGACGACGAGCAGACACGCGTTCTGCTTCAGGGAGCCGAGGAGCTCGGGAAAAGCGAGGAAGAGGACGGGCAGGACGACGGCGAACAGCCGGACCTGCAGCTGGGAGACCAGGAGCGCGGGAAACGCATCCCAGCTGTCGTTCCACGAGTCCAGAGTCGCCTCGTGGTCAGGCGACGGCTGTAGAGACGCAGAAATTCGGACTTCTTTTAGCCCTATTCTACCAACGCCACTCGGACATGCCCCATAGAAAGTTCGCCCAGACTGCTCACTGACGTCATCGCCGTGGGGGATTTCATTCGGTTTGGTTTGGTTTATTGGGGTCTAACGTCCCGAAGCAACTCAGTCTATAAGGGACGCCGTAGTGAAGGGTTCCGGAAATTTCGACCGCTTGGGGTTCTCGAAATTTCCGGAGCCCTTCACTACGGCGACCCTCATAGCATGAGTTGCTTCGGGACGTTAGACCCCAATAAACCAAACCAAACCGAAACACACACACACACACACGCACGCACGCGCGCACACACACACACACACACACACACACACACACACACACACACACACACACACACACACACACACACACACACACACACGCACACACACACACACGCACACGCACACACACCTCCTCTGCAGATCTGTAGGACTGGAATATGACCGTCAAAATAACTTCACGGCTCCCTTTGTGGTAGAGAACTAAAACTTTGAACCTATATATCGGCCAGTTACAAATACAAATAGGTTTATAGGTTTATGGGGGTTTAACGTCCCAAAGCGACTCAGGCTATGAGGGACGCCGTAGTGAAGGGCTCCGGAAATTTCGACCACCTGGGGTTCATTGACATCGCATAGTACACGGGCCTCTAAGAATTTCGCCTCCATCGACACTCGAACACCGCGGCCGGGATCGAACCCCCGTCTTTCGGGTCAGCAGCCGAGCGCCATAACCAGTGAGCCACCGCGACGCGGCACAGGAATAAAAAAAATAAAAAAATATATAGCAATAATCACTCTATAAGTTGCTTTTGACTATGCCACTTGAAAATATCCGCTCTGAGGGTTCTCGAACTTTGCATTTTGTGATGTAACGCAGAGCAGGGTAAAGACAGACAAGGACTATAGTGTCAGTGGAGCCCATGAAAAAAAAAAAAACGCGAACCAGAAATGCGGCTGCAGAAGTAGAAAAACAAGCTAATCAGAGCTCCTGCTGCTACCGATCGCCTTTTATTTCGGAACTCACTGCCGTTCGCGCCTTTCCATGTACTAAAGCTGGTTGCATACAGTTGAGCGCGCTTATAACGAATCTGACGGTCATGCGGATTGCGTTCGTTGTATCCGATATTCGTAGCAAATGGACTGCGTGTATTACAGCCACAAATACTTTGTCCGCCGAAAGTGACGTTTATTTCGGGAAGATGCGCCATGCGCGTCTATTTCTTCAAAGCAAAATCTACCGCAGCTCTTTCCAGGCTCTCCAGAGCCGCCACTGATGTTCTCCTCTCCGAGAGCGTCGCCGCCAACAATCCGCCGTAACTAATCGCGTTGAAACGTCCACGGCAGCTGGTGGCAGGTCGGCCACATTAATCAGATTCCTAGCAGTAGGGGAGTGCTCTAATACTTTGTGGTCAACTGCTACTTTATTGAATACGGCTCTGCGATGTTCTCCGTACGAACGTTGTTATCCAAGCCGACATCCGGTCAGGTATGCATGGGCGACGCGCTCCCACGAATCTACGTGCGTCTCATCACGCGTGTTTTCGGCAGCGTCGTCTACCGTTCTTGGGCTCATGCAGCGACGAAAGCAGCGCAACACACGTGAAGGCAGAGCTTATCCGTATGGTTTCCGGAGCTGCCTGCACGTGCCAGAAAGGTGGCACCGACTGGTCAGAGGACGCATACCACAGCGCGACGAGCAAGACACTCCAAATTCTCAAATCGCAGCCGTTACTTGATTCATGACCATGCGCACTGGCTTCTTTGGGGGCGCTGCCCCTGCCACGTGCAGACCAAACTTCTGCTTCCAGCTGCCTGCACGTGCCAGAAAGGTGGCACCGCCTGGTCAGAGGACGCATACCACAGCGCGACGAGCAAGACACTCCAAATTCTCAAATCGCAGCCGTTACTTGATTCATGACCATGCGCACTGCCTTCATTGTGGGCGCTGCCCCTGCCACGTACAGACCGGATGCCTACAATCCGGATGCCTTTTTGCAGCCGGCGCACAAGCGGGCAATGACTGACCTTGCAGGTCAACGGTACGCGCTTGGCCAGCGGTTACCTACAGTTCAACGCCGCCTTTTCATTGCTTTTTTTTTGGGTCGTCGTGGTGTTTACGGGGCGGTGTCCAGGGTACTTAGAGGCTCTCTTCGGTCTCCTCGCTTGCTGGAAGCGCGAGATTTTCAACTTAGGGGTGAGTTTTTGGCTCCTGTTCGTTCGTTATAACCGAATGGTGCAGCCACAGTTGTCCGGGATATTTGAGAAGAACTGGCATTGCCCTAATGCATAGTTTGATGGTAGCGTCGCACTCGTTCGTAATAAGTGAGGATTCGTTATATATGCGACAGTTAGAACTGGGCTCCAGTGTATAACTATCGTTCGCCATGCTAGCGTCCCATGACATTGTGATGCCTAGTTACAATGGGTTGAAGTGGAGCAGTGGTGAAGCCCACCAGTCTACTGGTACACATTACAGGGGAAACGGCCCTCACGGACCACACGGCAACGGAACGCATTGGAGGATATTAAGCTGCTGTATTGTATCCTGGACTTACTACGAGCTGCAATGGTAGTCTGCATGAAGATGTAGACTACCTAGACCTTTTGGTCTACATGAAACTCAATCTACATTTTCCAGGAGGAAAGCTTGCGGGGCCACTGGTGCGATACGGTGGTCCATGAAATGTGAGGCATTTCATCTTATGCACATTATGCAGCTTATCAACACTAAATGCCTCGATGGACAAACGTATGGGAGCGAATAAAGAGTGCCTGCATTATTTTATATCTGCTATCAAACCTCCTGTCGTTGCCATTTGCCCTTGCAACTGCCTGGCTAGACTATCATAAATGACCGCGTGTTCTTACCACAACGCTCTCCCTAACCGGCAGGAACCTCCCCAAAAGTAGTTACAAAATGCACTCACCACGCCGTATATGGCGAGTGTGCTGGAGATGCTGATAGCCAGAGTCCCGACTACCTGGAAGATATGGTAGCGAAGTGGCTTGGGTGCCTGGCCACGCATCTCATTCACAACATTGTCTTGGTGCCCATCCTCTTCCTCCGCCTCCTCCTCATCTTCATCCCACTCCTCCTCCTCATCACTGAGGTCCAGCTCCGGGTTCGCATCAGCCGGTTCCTCGAAAGCCGGCTCAGCCATCTGCGTGTCAGCGCTCTCTTCGGGGTCAGGCCCAGTCCCAGGTGTGACCGCCGCACTCAGGCCTCTCTGGTCGCGCCCTGATGTTCGCCTTTGCCTGCAGCGGGATTGAAAACCAAGTGAAATTGGCAGAGTGAGGCCACGAAGGTTAACATCGACCGACTTCGAACGGCGATTTCGCACCTTGTTCCTTCTCGTCTTCTTCTGTCCCAAAGCGCCGCTTTCAACTGTCTTTTTCTTTCAATGCAGCCACGTTTTTTTTATTCGAGATGTTTGCCATTATGCATAATGAGAAAGGGAGAGAAAGGGAAGGAAAGAGTGTAAACAAGGCTCGCTTAATAAGAGGCAAAAGTTTTCGATAAAGCGATTATCATGTGTCCACTTGCGATAGTCGCCTGCAAAGTGCCATCGCAAGCGTACCTTTCTTAGGAATCGTTGTCTCACGGAGGCTGTAGCAGGGCAAGTCCACATCAGGCACCACAATGGGGACACTTGTCAGTCACTTCTAAACGTTTGTCGCGCCACCGATAACGCACAGAAGGAGTCAGAGATCCTGCCCGAATCCGGCGCACAGATACCTCCTACTCCCGAATGAGACTCCGGGGGAGAGGGTACGAACACGGAGGAAATAGAGTGCGTGTTCGCTGACGCAAAGACTGTTTCTCGGAAACATGGGACAGGGACGGATCTGAGGGAAGAGGGGAAGGTGACGGGATGTCTGATATGTCAAGGTGTGTCATTTCATCCGCGTGAATATTATGGGGATCCAGGGCATGGCCGCGAATCCAGTGTATACGCACAGGACAGGGGTATTTTGTGCAAAGTTGGTGAATGGATTCTGTAATTTGGAATGTGCGCCGGACAGCCTTAAGCTGCTCAAGGGCGGCAAGGGAGTCGGTGTGATGTGAATATCGAAAGTGGGTACGAGTGAAAGGGAAGCAATTGCACTGTGTATCGCTTGAAGCTCCAAGGCAAAAGGAGTGCAAGTATCCGCGCTATATGTAGCGCGGGAGTTAAGATGAGGATGGGAGGGACTGTAAACTGCGGTAATTCCCTGCAGTGCTGGGTGCGATGCATCGGTGTATAATATGCACCCTGAAGGTAGATGCGTGGCTGATATCGGCGTCGAAGCAGAGGAGAGATTGTCTGTGTGTTGACGGTATGACCATGGAGGAAGAGTCTGTAAACGATGAAGCTGAAGCGACATCTTGCGTGCTCTGTTTGCCTCACTCTGGTCCATGATTTCACTTCATGCATTAAGTTGAGCCTACTCTTGCAGAATGGGCATGGGTGTGATAAGAGGAAGATAAGTGATGGCGCGCATAGCCTCCCGATTGATTGATTAAAGGGAGCCCCACTGTCGACGGGTGAAACGATGAAATTGGGCCTGGTACACTATCCGCGGCTGGAGGATGGAGCGCACGAGCTGACTGGCAATATCAAAGCGCGCTCCGCCAGAGCGCATAGGCATGCGTCGAATCAGACCGAGAGTAGCGTGAGCCGATTTATGCGTCGTAATTAGTCATGGAGTCCCACTCCTAGAAGTATGAAGAAGACCTAGAACACGCACACTTTCTACTTGAATTTGAGAATTATCTACTGTGAAGGTAAAAGGGGCTGCTTTCCGTAAGCCACATCTGTTTCCAATGCGAATGAAATATGATTCATCACACGATAGGGTCAGACCCAAGGGGGGTAGTCGTGATGTTAAGGCATCCAGCGCTTGCTGGAGCGCCGACTGTTGCACAGACGCATCTGCATGGCAGGAACACAAGGTTATGTCATCAGCATACGCAAGGACGCGTACAGAAGGAATTTTTTGTAGGGATTGGACAAGTGGTATAATAGTTACGTTAACTAACGTGGGGGTGAGGATGGAGCCCTGGGCTCCACCGCGGTTGGAGGTAAAGTGACATAAAGGCTTCCCATGGACACCTACACTGAAGGTTCTGTTTGTTAAAAATGAGTGAATTGAGAGGAGAAACGGATGCGGGAGACCGAGATCTTGAAGGGCGCCAAGAACTGCAGAATTCCAAGAATTCCAGCCAAGTTTCGAAATACTTTAACGTTGATATCTGTGCATCTCGGCGTCTGGAACATCCCCGGTTTCCTACCTAAGCACAAAGATTTTCTGGAACGAGGTTGGCCTGAAACGATATGAAAGGCAATGCTCTCAGGATGGGCTTGGAAGAGGATGATGACCGAGTGAAAGAAGTAGTCGACAATGAAAGAGTACGAAATACAATGCTACCCGGATGGGCTTGGAAGAAGGTTATGAAGTGAAAGAAGTAGTCGACGATGAAGGAGATATTCTCGATTCAACCATAGTTGCCAATCCCCCGCCGAGGGTATGTGCAATTAAGCCTCATCATTTGAAGAACCTTCGTGAATGTGCGTGTAAAACAAAAGAAGGTTAGTTGGATAGGCCCTCATTCCACGTTGACTTTTGGCAGCGCTGTCCAGCTCACACCCGGAAAAACCAGCTTTGGCTGGTGAACCTCCACGAACTCGTGATCAGACGAGTGTCACTGCCACCATGCCACAGCGGCGGGCCAAAAAGAGAGCAAGTGGTTATGACGACGGGAAACGCGCATGCATTGATATTTTCTTGTTTATGTATAACTGAAAAGTCATTAACAATTATCACACATGCTAAACATGCACGAACATCTCGAGTGAAACAGATCTATAGAGACGCCAGTCATGAAACCATTCATTAAATCATCAGACAAGGAGCAAACTACGTCAGCCATTAGTTGAAGAGAGGTCGAATATTTTGACCTACTATGATGGTTGTTCAGGGTTTGTTTTTTCCTGTCAACTATTTTTAAACGTTACTAAAAGTTCTTTATTTGTAAGCGAGCATGCGACTTTCCTATTTCTTTCTTGTGCCTCGTACCCCTTTAACTCTGTCTCTTCAAGAGGAATGCTAACTAGGTAGCCTTTTCACTATTCATAAGCACCCATGGACTTCATTTCATCCATGGAATAGAATAACGCGTTGCACATATAAGCCTTTGCCACACAATTTTCATTCAGAAGGTTAGGTTGCTCATAATGACGAATGGTGTCCAAGTCCCGATTCTATACAGTGCAACCAAAGAACAACGTTGCGGTCTGATGTTCACGCTCCTGGGATCAGAGCTGCACCGAGCAGTCAGTTGCTACAACGTCAGCAACAGTTAGGAACATCCGGATGTGAATCCAGCAGTCATAGGTGAGCTCGTCAAGTTGCACCGATTTTCCACGACCACCGATGCACTCCACCCGACTCTTGACCACGCCCACCAGTTTAAAGTATTCATCGAGGCCAACCAAGCATCGAAGTCCCAAGGCGCGCCTGATCATCACTGCCGCTTCCTTGGCTTCGACGCCGGCGCTTTCTTGAATGATGCTGAGGACCCTTTCATGCCCTGACGCCAGCTCAACAGCGCGTGCATTGTAGGGATCGTGGTCACCCATCACGAAGCGGGCTGCTCTGGTGACGAGGCTGGCGTTGCGCCTCGTGACGTTCCGGATGACCACGAGCTCAGCGTCCAGGTCTTCGCAGCTTGGCAGCTCAACGCGTAGCAGGCTGCGATTTCTACCAATGCTTGACGCCAGCGTCTGCAAGAAGGCGATGTTGCCATTACGGCTGAGCGCGGAGGACGACAGCTCGGAGATATTTGGGCTGTTGACAACTGCGCTCGCGAGGAACTTACAGTTGTCTTCGCTCAGAGGCAGCTCTCTGAGTGTTATTTTGGTGAGGCTGAGATTGGATGCCAGCGCATTCACCAGAAGCTTTTCGGTGTCAGGGTAATGCTGCTGGTTCCGGCGTTCGTGTCTGTCAACGTAGACGTGCACTTCTAAGTTCTTCAATGCGGTTGCTTCCGTTATGTAGGCCGCCATAGCAGCCAGGATCTTATTCAAGAAGATGTACTGCACGCACACTCGGAGTGAAGTGACGTGACTGCAGGAGGCGAGAATTTCGAAGGCCTTACGAAGAATATCCCAACTGTGGAGATGAAAACAGCTGATGGTGAGTGACGTCACCTCGGGACATTCGGGAAGCATGGGAAGGCTACTGATGCTCACGGGGTGATCTGCAATGTGAACGACCTTCGCCAAGCGGGAATCACGAATGGTTTGGCAGATTTTCTTGACGCCAGCGCATGCTGGAAGGTGGCTTATGCAGACGTTCTTAACGGTTTTGTTGAGCCTCAGAGCGCGTAAAAAGGCGCAGCACTCCGCTTCTGAGAATCCCAGGAGGTCAACGGTAAGCGCCGAGAGTGCGGTGTTTTCTGGCAACGCTAACAGCCAGGGCTCGATCGTCGTAGCTGCGTCTCTGGCGAAAAGTTTGACGCCGTAGAGGACAGTGGAGACGACGCACTTTCTTGGCCGCGTAACACTCAGTGTGCGTAGAGTGCGGTTCCGGGCTATTATTTCAGCGAAGAGGGCTTTCTTTTCGACATCGTGGATATCTATGTCGATGAACAACTCTTTCAGGGTCGTCGTCGGTACGATGGCCTTGACCAGAGACTCCAGCGCACGCCTGCTGGCTTGGGGTGTTCGCACTGTCAGCTTCTTGAGCGCCGAGGGTTCCTTCTGCAGGTAGCTGGCGAAGCCATCCAGGAGGTCAACGCCGCCATGAGTGAACACGCAGGCGCCGACGGTCAAGTCACTGATGGTGTTATTCTGCAGGAGTATGTCTAAGAACTCTATGGCGCAGTCGATTCTCATGTCCACATCGGCGACATTTAGCGCTGTAAGGCTGATGATGCCCTGCTCATGATGGAATAAAAGCAATGGCAGCCTGACGGAGAACCAGAAGTATTTTTGCGGCATCTCTGAATCATTTTGGTTAGAGGGGCTGGCAAGCTTCGCCAGGGCCTCAAGGACGTTTGTTTCATAGTCCGGAACGTCCGAGATGGTCAGCTTCCTGACGCTGCACTTGTCTTGGAGAAGGCTGAGGAGGAAAGGGTTCTTTGCTACAAAGAAAGTTAGCTCTACAGCCACAATGCAGTGATGGTGGGCGAGGATGTTGCCCAGCAGAATCATGGCGAGGCTTTCACAGTAAATCCGTGGGTCTTCCCAAGGGTACATGAGCACTGTTCCCGGGACAATAGCGATGCCCAGTTCACCCAGGCCTTCTTCCTCTTTTAACTCAAGGCCTACGTACCAGAGAACCTGGTTATACTCGGCGATGCGCCTAACCAGCTGACATACTGGTGCCGCTTTACTTCTCGTGCAGGGCAGGGTTAATGGCGTGCGTTTTTCTGGCACGGATGGCTTTGCAGTCGTCATGGCACGATTAGAGGTGTGGACTTGTGCTACGCTTCAGAGTCGGGATTCAAACGTAGGACAGGCTTCCACTTCAAGACTGGGCAAGAGAAAGTATGTAAAGTGTTATGAACTCGTTAGCGGTGAAAGGTAGAAGATGGTATGCCAAGTTTACAAAGTTAAAAGCAAGAAGCTCAGACGCAGCTCGCGGTGGCCGAGGTTCAGCTAGAGAGACCAAATAAGCTTGTTTGCTGAGACAGCGTTACTGCGGCTGTCGCAGAACATGACTAATCAGATGTCAATGAGACAGACTTCTGTCCTCCAGTGGAGTGACACTGGCCGTGTGGAACACTGCGTTAAGCATTACGGTGCAAGTTGGCTGCCTAATTTTGAACTGAGGACGATGTTGAAGCGTACTGAGGCGACCTGAACGTCAATGATTGAAATATCTCTACTCCACCTAGATACTTCTCGCAGTGGACTGTAACCCATGAACGCGAGGTGAGAGCTAGTATGTGGCAAGATAACGGTTTGGGTGTTAAGGTCCGGTGAACGGGGTTCACCTTACATTTTCTTCAGCGCACTACTGTAGCTCTTTCTCTCTTACTTCTTTCAATGGGAAAAGAAAAGGAGCAGCAACTTTCTCACTCTTGCTGCTCGCTGGACACTCAAATACGCCGTGAGTGAACAGGAACGGAGGCCACGTTTCGATGGAGGCAAAACGCAAAAGGCACCTCTTTGTTCCTTTCTTCTTTCACCCCCTCCTTTATCCCTTCTCTTATGGCGTGGTCCCGGTGTCTACTGAGATATGCGATTCCCAGGTGGACGAAAGTATTCCGAAGCCCACCACTACGGCATCTTCTTTTTTTCTATCACTCCCTTCTTTATCCCTTCACTTAAGGCGCGGTTCACGTGACCACCGAAAAGTGAGGGCGATTGCGCCATTTGCTTTCCTCTATAGTAGGATACAACTTTAAATGTTGCTAACACTGGGCCGCGGTCAGCGGCGTCTTGTATTACTCCGCTGGCCAATCGCAACAGTAAACGAAGTCAGCTTTTTAGTGTTTGACTCTATCAAACAATCGACATATCAAAATTCTAAAGCTCATAATTTTTTTCTTGCGATAAGCTTCTTGTTTACGTAACAAGAAACGTTTAAGCAGCGGACTACTTTTTCGTCGAGGGGGAATTCTGTGCGCGGAGGCTGAATGTGGGCGGAGCTTCACTGAAGACTTTAAGTTTTATCCGACTATAAAACCAATTTCATTTCACCCTTGTGTTGTGCGATGTCAGTGCACGTTAAAGATTCTCAGGTGCTCGAAATAATACCGGAGCCCTCCACTACGGGACCTCTCTCTCTTTCCTCACTCAGTACCACCTTCCTCCTCTCCTTCACGGCGCGGATGAGGTGGCCAGTGAGAAGTGAGACAGAAATGATAGCCAATCACACAAGAAATGAAAGAGGGATTGAATGAAGAAAGAAAATTGATTGAAACCCTTTAAGTGGGATAGCTCAGTGGCCTAGTTATCGATAGAGGAAGTTGGGAGGGAGGTCGCATGCGGCGGTTGACGCCGGTAGCGCGCACGATCGAAGGCCGAGGATAGGAGCGTGTCTTTGGTGCCACCAGAGTTCAGGGGCATAATCCAATCCTGTAGGCAGCGAATATACGGGGTAATGTGCTGGGCGCGGATACGTTGTAGTCCTACACGCTCGTATAATAGGTGATAAGTGGTCGGGCTCGCGCCTGCACCGCATGTAGACAGGCGGTAGATTCAAGGCATCCTCATGTGAGTCTGGCAGTCGCCTTCTCTGTGCAGTGTGGTTTCTCCACTTAGCAGGAATGTCGGCAGTGTATACGACATTCCGGGGCGCGCCCTGTGGAAGAGGACTTGCGCGCATCGGGGAAGCCTAGTAGGAAGGAATTGGCGGACAGTTAACTGGGGGTATACGCACGAAGTCGGCATCGGTCCGCCTTGCGGACTGCAGTCTTCTGTTGGGTGGGTTCGGGATCAAATGGTTTGGTTTGGTTTATGGGGTTTAACGTCCCAAAGCGACTAAGGCTATGAGAGACGCCGTAGTGGAGGGCTCCGGAAATTTGGACCACCTGGGGTTCTTTAACGTGCACTGACATCGCACAGTACACGGGACTCTAGAAATTCTAGCCGCCGCGGCCGGGATCGAACCCGCGTCTTTCGGGACAGCAGCCGAGCACCGTAAACGCTGAGCCACCGCGGCGGCGGGATCAAATGACACTAAAGAAAAAAAAAACACCCTTGTGGAAGGCTCCACATTAACTTATACCCTCTGTGGTTCTTTGACTAGCACACGGGAGAGTCACGTTTGGCCTTCATCGAGACGCGGCCGCCGCCGCTGGGAATGAACAGACTGAACACACGTTCCTGCAGCTATTCAACCGAGCGCAGTATCCACTGAGCCACCGCGCCGGCCATCTCTGTCGACGGAGCAGTACAGACGAAGATGGTGAAATGAAAGACGGGGGAACTCACCAGTTTCAGCATCGCAGATATGAACAAGTCCTTCGGCTGAGGGTCGCCCAACAATAGCTGCAGCGGCACGCTCTTCCAAATAGCTCGCGGAGCACCCGCACGAGCTAACGCGTCGTATCTTTTTTCACGTCCAGCACACAGATACGCTTTCAGTGCGAAAGAAAAGGAAGAAAATTAGAAAGAGAAAAGCAAAAAAATACAACTAAGCTTACTGGATTACGTATTATTAAGCGAAAGCTGGTTGGAATTAACGGTGTTTCCGGCCAGTAAGAACCGTCTGGTTCATGCATGCAACGAGGATGGTAGCGCTGGCGCAAGCATATTCAAGACATTTTTTGCCTGCAAAAAGCTAACTTGACAAATATAGCTACATGATGAGACGACGGTTTTTAGACCAGCCATTGCTACAGCTTGGCCTTGGTTTGAGTAGCCCCATAATATTGTCGTTTGGCACCACCGTACTTGGGTACAGCCACAGGTCGGTTTCTATCGCCATTCAAACTTTCTCACTAGAATTTAACAGGCTGCCATGCAAAAGTTATTATTTTATCATTATTATTATTTAATCATTAGGCTATCAATCCCACAGTGTCCATCTTCTGCGTGCGTTATGCATTTTGCGTTTTGTTTTGGTGTTTCTTTTTGTTTACTTCTGTCGTCCCCAGAATTCATATAATTTTCGCCCATAAGAAAACTAATCTGAAAAACTCTCCGTTCACCCTAATTCTTGGCCGATTTCCATATGTGGGCATGTGTCACTGTATGAGGATAACAACAACAACAATAGCTACTTGGCTATGCTTTTCTGTTTCACGCATGTTTAGTTGATTGGCTAATTGGCACGTTTAGTTAAACGTACTCTTTTTTAGAGCATGTATGGTGCGGTCTTGCAGGTCCAGCTCGGGTATCAACGCGCTGTCGACTTTCCCGTCGGAATGGGGAATATCCAAGTGAATTTTCCCAGTTTCTCGTCTTCCCTCCAGACGCGAAGACGTAGCAACTTGCACCGGAGGGGTGCGCTCCGTCCGTGATGAAGGGCGACGAATTATGCATAGCGACACTTTATCAGGAAACAAAGATAATACTTGAAGTTTTATATTGAACTTGCAATATTTACGAGCAAGGTCGGACAAAAATGAAACATGGATCTGGCTAGCTAGGCTAGCAGCACTTTTTGAAACTCGTTTAAGCACCTCTGGTCGGCCGGGTTTCGGAAAGAACGGCGGAGCTATGAGCGCTGAATACGTTTGACGTCTCAGTGGACAGTTCTCAATGTTATTGGGCTACTCGTTTTTTAAAGCGATATTTATAGACTCAGGGCATATATTGGGCTACTATTCCTTGCCAATGACTCACTTCTTTGTGGGTGAACTTTTAAGCATAATATGCCATCTTACACATTGCTGGTTAGGTTGAGCCTTGCCGGCTGACAGTTGCCGGTCAAGCGCCCATGGGCTCCCTCCGCACCGAAGGATGCTGTTGCGAGAAATGCCGCCATCTTGTGCGCCTTGACAGAAAAACGCGGTGGCTTGGACAGCTAAGTGAATTGTTGGACGCTATTTTCGGGGTTTCCCTTTATAAATAACTGCGCCTGGAAGTTCAGTTTCTTATATCCTCTCAGTCCTTTAACAACTTTGTTGCCGACTGGCTCTATTGGACGATGTCTCTGGGTGTGCAAATGGTGCTTACTCCTCCCGGTCCCCGCCGAGTGCGGAAGATGGCGGCCAGAGCTACTTCGGAAATTTGGAAAAGTTAGAATCAGCAGTCGCCTTCTAGCAGCCGCGGGTCAGCACTAAGAATTAGGTTTGACACCCAAATGCGGTACGGTTAGTTTCCACCACGGCGGGTTCGAGCCAGAGGAGGAGCGTTTATTGATCTTGAGAAGGTTCTGCTCTTAAGCAGAACGCCGTAGTGAGAGGCGTAGTCATCATCATCATCATCAGCCTGACTGCGCCCACTGCAGGGAAAAGGCCTCTCCCGTCTCTCTCCAATTGACCCTGTCCTTTGCCAGCTGCTGCCACCGTATCCCCGACGTAAGCAGTCTTAAGTGTGTCTGCCGAACTTTCTCTAAACCCGGCGTCGCAATGGACTCTGCCGCGTCTTCGCAACGAGACGTTTGCATATTGTCTCAAGTCCAGGGCAGCGCCATGCTTACAGGCCATTTCAGATGCTCGAGGCAAAACTCCGGTAAGCGATATCGGTAAAACTGATGCGCAAGTAACTAACCGAAATTTTTTGTGATGTCGATGACAATAAGGTGTTGCTGACGCCGTTTTATATTAGTTTTATATTCGTACTCGATTCTAACACGCATGTCATTTTAGGCGATTTTTTCCGGGAAAAAAAATGTGCACGTTATAATATAGTAAACGCGCTATATATGTATTTTTTCACGTGATATGTTACGAGGTACCTAATTCTTAACATTAATAATAATTCCATAGAGGTAATGACATTTTACAACTTGTCCAAGACCTACCTTGATACAGTTCCGCCGTTAGACATCGTAAGGACAAATGTAGACACGGGCATGCAGGGTATCAAGCGTGTTTATGAATTTAGCTAGTCTGCCGGAAGGTTGGCGTCATGGCTAAAAAAAAAAAATTAAAAATTGGAAAGAGGGATTGGCCTTTGTCATGCGTAACGCTCGAACTAGTTGACAGCAATAAGAACAATCATGGTGTCCACAGGCATACGTTGCCACGTCCTGCGGTGCACAAGAACGTCCACAAAAAGACACAGGGTTATCGGTGGAACGCATCCATAAACCTTTAACATTTTTCTCGACTGATTTGAATTCTATATGACACTTCGTGCTAAGACATCAAGATATTAGTCCGGAGTAGGAGGAATGGAGTTATACAATCTGCAAGTAGTAAAGCAGCCAGGTTGTAAACCGTAAGCACTATACCTAAGTTGAGCACATGTTATATGTAAGAAAAAGAGAGTACACAGAAGCAAGCAGCGAAATTAATAAACACTGCCATGGCCTACATCGTGACAACAAGCAAAATGAAGTTAATGCCAAAAGGTAAAAAAAAAATCGATTATAGTGATGGAAATAAACGGCACATACCGAAAAAGCACTACGCGTTGTGCATGCGAGTTATCTTGATGGGTACGTGATTACTCTTGTGGCTATTATGGCCACATCGCGAGGCTACCAGAAGTCGCACTTGTGCGCTGGGTTCATTGCGTCGCCGCGTCTGCAGGAAAACGCCTCTGCAAACTCGGGCATATTTTGCAGCGGTACTATGCAGCGGGAGCGGCTGTGCCAGTACCGGTCGTACTGCCTTCGGCTCTTTCTAGCTTTGTCCGATTCGCACCATTTCATGCAGTGCGCCACAAAGAAAGTCTGCTCGCTGGTGAGTCCCACGTGCGGCACAGTCCTTGTGCGCTGTCCTGCCGGTCGATGTCGGTAGGTGTCGTACGCTAGCAGGATTCCTGCGAAGTCGGCGAAGCCTTCCGAGTCCGTAACGTCGTCTAATATTCTTGCCCGGGCCTCCGATTCCGCCTGCACGCGCAAATGAGATTGTGCGCGCATTAACAGAGCATTTTAAAGGAACGGTGAAAACAATTGTGAAAAACTAATGGTCCGCCTTTTTTGGTTACGATGATTATTTAGGGCAGGTTGTGACAGCTGATCCGGATCATGAGAGGGAAATAACTAGAAGAATAAGAATGGGATGGAGCGCATATGGCAGGTTCTCTCAGGTCATGAATCACAGTTTACCAATATCCCTCAAGAGGAAAGCATACAACAGCTGTATCTTACCGGTACTCACCTATGGGGCAGGAACGTGGAGGGTAACAAAGAGGGTTCAGCTTAAGTCAAGGACAACGCAGCGAGCTTTGGAAAAAAAAATCGTAGGTGTAACGTTAAGAGATGGAAGCGGGCGGAGTAGGTGAGGGAACAAACGCGGGTTAATGACATCCTAGTCGAAATCAAGAGGAAGAAATGGGCTTGGGCAGGGCATGTGATCCGAAGATAACCGCTGGTTCTTAAGGGTAACGGAGTGGATTCCAAGAGAAGGCAAGCGTAGCAGAGATGGCAGAAAGTTAGGTGGGCGGATAAGATTAAGAAGTTTGCGGAGGATACGGTGGCCACAACTGGCGAAGGACAGAGTTAATTGGAGAGACATGGGAGAGGCCTTTGCCCTGCAGTAGGCATAGTCAGGCTCATGATGATGATGGTTGTCTGGCAGCATAAGATGGATTATCAAAGCAACAGAGTACAGGCTCCCGCTGTGCAGGAAATTCGGCGCCATGACGTGACCTTGTGAGGTCATCGCAACCTGCCCACCGGACTGCGAGAAAACTGGCCACCCTGGGATGTGGCAATTAATGATTGATGGGCAGAGGTTACTCTGGAAGAGAAACCTGTGTCTCAAAAGCCCCACCGGTGGCTTTGTTTGAAACGGCTACCTGCCTGGCCAGTGGGCCATCACGTAACCGCTGCACCACTGCGTCCGGAGTGGTGTGAGGAATTACTGCTACCAAGAGAATGGCCGAGTCAGCATCTTTGGCCATTCACGCAGAACCTAGACGATAGAGATGGGGTGCACTTGCGCGGAAGGGATCTCTAACGCTATTACACTGTACACTTAGTGGTAGGTTAAGCATTATGTAAACGTGAAAGATTTGATTTGATTTATTGGTGTTTAACGTCCCAAAGCGGCTCAGGCTATGAGGGACGCCGTAGTCAAGGGCTCCGGAAATTTCGACCGCCAGGGGTTCTTTAACGTGCACTGACATCGCACAGTACACGGGTCTCTGGCATTTCGTCTCCATCGAAATTCGACCGCCGCGGCAGGGATTGAACCCGCGTCTTTCGGGTCAGCAGCCGAGCGCCGTAACCACTGAGCCACTGCGGCGGGTTTGAAGATGAAAGAAAGAACATTGTTAGTTTGTGAGAAGTGATCCGCAACGAAGACCACATGGCGCTGAATTCGCCCATTAACGCTATCGCATCACACCCTTAAGGCGGAGATTAAGTGTCTCGCAAGTTTTTGTTGAGAAATTAGAATTTAAAAATGGAACAGTTTCACAGCTAAAGTTGTTATACCGAAGGGAAAACATGGCGGCGAACCTAAGCGAACGCTCTCTGGAGAAACTTTCAGTCATCCCCTTGTGCCTGCTTGCTGCGATGCAGCCGGAGTAGCGCATGCGTCAACAACAGAATTTCTAGAATGTGCTACGTCACCGTTACTGCGCATGCGCGTTCTGCGGAGCTCGTCGCAGCGTTGAATTGAAACTGTAGGCGCGTTGTAACAGTCACGTTCGCCCAAGGGATTGCTGCAGCAACACATTCCCCGAATTACCCCCCGCAACACACTGATTTCTGATTTTGACAGAGTCACAGACTTGAGGATGCACATTTTTGTCACAGGAAACAATTTGTGCGAGCTTCTACGAAATTAGACCTAAAGTGAAGCGCTAGAAGCCTCATGTACGCGCCTCGCGAACTTCGCTGCGCCGTTCATATCTTGCTCACAAGCTTCGAGCTCACGGAGAGGACGTACGCCGTAGAATTCCTGCGTGCAGTCAAAGCCGCCAGGGCCTTCTACCACGCTAGAACTATCGGCCGCTAATTAAAATCAGCTTTCGTTAATTAATTTTCGTTGTGGTTTTTTATCTGCCATTCGTTCGCTCTGCGCCGCGAGAAGCTGGTGTTGAGCAAAAGAAAGCCGTCGCATGCAATTATCCCCTTTCTCGGTGGACACCTCAAACCCTCTGTGAAAGGAGAGAGGACCAAGAACCGAAGAAGATGAGATGGCGCCAGCCCGCGCTGCTCAGCCGAGGCAAAGGTCCTAGATTTACGGTCCGGGGCGAAGGTCCCAGAGTTCCGGTCCCAAGTGAAGGTCCTGTAGTTCTGGTCCGAGGAGAAGGTCCTAGAGTTTGACCCGAGGCGAAGGTCCTGGAGTTCTGGTTAGAGGCGAAGCTCCTAGAGTTCTGGTCTGAGAAGGTCCTAGAGTTTGGTCCAAGGTGAAGGTTCTAGAGTTCTGGTCCTAGGCGAAGGTCCTGAAGTTCTGGTCCGAGACGAAGGTCTTAGAGTTTGGTCGGAGGTGAAGGTTCCAGATTTATGGTCCGAGGCGAAGGTCCTAGGGTTCTGGTCCGATGTGAAGGTCCTAGAGTTCCGGTCCACAGGAAAATCCTGTAGTTCTCGTCCGAGGCGAAGGTCGTAGAGTTCTGGTCTGAGAAGGTCCTAGAGTTTGGTCCAAGGTGAAGGTTCTAGAGTTCTGGTCCTAGGCGAAGGTCCTGAAGTTCTGGTCCGAGACGAAGGTCTTAGAGTTTGGTCGGAGGTGAAGGTTCCAGATTTATGGTCCGAGGCGAAGGTCCTAGGGTTCTGGTCCGATGTGAAGGTCCTAGAGTTCCGGTCCACAGGAAAATCCTGTAGTTCTCGTCCGAGGCGAAGGTCGTAGAGTTCTGGTCCGAGGCGAAGATCCTTGCGTTCTGGTCCGAGGTGAATGTCCTAGAGTTTCGGTCCGAAGCGAAGGTCCTGTAGGTGTGGTCCGAGGAGGAGGTCCAAGAGTTTGGCCTGAGGCAAAGGTCCTCGAGTTCTGGTGCGAGGCGAAGGACCTAAAGGTCTGGTCCGAGGCAAAGGTCCTAGACTCCTGCCGTTAACTAACGGGCGAAGGAAGTGATACGCAGCTGATGGCTCGTACCATCATCGATGAGACGCCCTGGAAAGCGGTAAGCATTTAGTGCAATGCATTTCATGTTTGCACCTCATATCGAGGACGAGATGGGCTGAAAATTATTTCAGTTAAATGTGTGAGAATTATTTTGTGCATGTCCCTTTACAATAACACCGCGCACTTTAAAAATAAATATAAAAATACGCTGCATTACAGGAAATAGCACGTCAGATATTAGGCTGAAGTTGTGCGGCTACGTCGTTCGTTGTCTTTGAGGATTACGAACCTTTTGATACGACGAACGAAGGCAGAGCAGCTTCTTTCTATACGTCTGCATTGTGTCCGTACCCAGGAAGTAGACTGGACGTTCACGGTAGTCTACCTCAATACCCTTGACGTCGAAGCCGTGCATTGCTTCGTGGGCGACAATCTGCGAACGTTAAGAAAAGCGAGTTCACCTTGTCGAGAGAAGGGAAGCATTTTTTGCATACGGCCGAAAGAAGTTGCGCTCTTTGCGATCTGTTTTGAGGAAGAAAAGTTGAAAGGCTCACAGAAAATGGGAAAGAAGCTTCTATATTCTGCGAAATGAAAAATCATTATAGAATAAGGCTGGTCACTCAATGACACGATACTCACACGCCATCGCCCTTCATCATCAGTTATCCATCATCAACCATCATCTCTCTATACCACTCTGCGAATTCTGAGTACCTTAGTGCTCAAAACGCACTGATCTGAAGGTCTGGTGACTGCACATGATGTGTTTATAGTTTAAGGGTGAATAGATCGTTAAATTAACAGAGGCGGTTTTAGATTCAAGGATTCAAGCGGTCCTCGAAAGCTCCGCCGAAACTGCATGATATACAGTGAGAACAACTGCACCCTGAAGAGCGTAACATTAAAGAAGGCATTTTTACATTTCTTTTTCTTTTTGAAAAGGCTGCACTATGATCACGTCAATACAATTAATAAACCAGTAAGCCACTTGAGGGCGCCCAAATGCAAGGGCGCTGCAGCAAACGCGCATGACTTTGTAGGAGTACGATTGCACTTATAACTTGTGAACAGCAGTGCGGTGTTTTATGAAGCGTGCTTGTAATAAAATTTGAGCTATTTGCGCTCTCAGCCAAAGAATGACTTCAGGTTTGATGCGTGCTGCTGTGACTGCAATTTCTGCCACCGCATTTTGAGAACACAAATGCTTCAGCTACGCTCCAAGAGTACCGTGCAGTTACTTCTGGAATATCCCGATAGTGTTCTCTTTTGAACGAGGATTGAGAAATTGCTAATTACACAGCAATACGAATTTGAGACCTTTTCCCTAATCATTAGGGTGACCCTACTCTAAAACTCTCTAATTGATGTGCCTTGACGTACAGTCATTTAACATGGCTGTAGAAACACTAAGCCTTCTGTGCTGAATGACAGACTCCAAGGCAAGAGCAATGATCCTAACTGCACTATGATAGTGAATTATTAAGTAGGGCGTATCCTACTCAGCAACCCTCGCAGATCGTTAATCCTGTGCACAATCAGTTTTCCCAGATACGTTTGGCTTGTTCACCACTCCCAGCAACTGCAGCAATGCTTGATATTGCTTCTAGATCCCCACTTTTCTCTCGTCAACTGAGATCACAGACAAACGACGTGTACCTGGCCAAGACCTCCATAGTTGAAAGCATCGGGAGCTCCGCTGATGTAGACCGGTGGCTGCAGCATTCCAGGACGAATGACGGCAGTGTTCAGCTGGGAAACGAAGTAAGCGTTGGCGGCAACAGCGATGAAGTTTCCAGTGGACTTCCCCCTAATGGCTCGCTGCGTCTGGAGGCGGAGCGACGCCAGATAGGGATAGAAGAAATTATCGCCGACGTCCGGGTAGTCTGCTGCATGAACACCAGATACAGGAGAAAAAGCGTTCTCGTGTATATTCCACCGAATTTTGGTAGAGCTGGTTAACCAGTTTTTTCAAAACCAGGACAATGGCATGACATATGGTAATATGGGGTCTTACATCCCAAACGGCAGTTGCTATCAGGGGAAGGCGCTGTAGTCGAGGGTTTCGGTACAGTTTCGACCGCGAATGGTTCGTTAACGTGAATTGAAATCGCATACTACACGAGCGCTTTTCGTATGGCCTCCAAACGAAAGGCGCTTGTAGGTTGCTCGGGAAGAGCAACCTAAGTCTCTCAAGCCGTACCAAGGGGCAGCATCTGCCCCTGCAGCGCAGTGGCGCATCGCTTAACCGCAGCACCATCGAGCCATATGAAGACTCCCAGCGATATATGAATGTAAAATGGAGAATGGCCAGTTCCGTATATATGGCAATTAACTCGTTACCACTATCGTGTCATGTACATAAGGCGAAGCATAAGCCTGGTTTCGCCGACCTTTGTCTAAAGCCTAATTGACCTTGAAAACACAGCCTGGAACCGAAACTGAAGCGAAAACCGATGTGCTGGCTCACGTAATCTGCCTTTGGATGACCCACTCTAAATCATCCGCCATTTTTGTAGCGAAAGCTACATTGGCCATGAACTTGCGATTTCGCTGTGGCGGTGCCCCGAGGAGGCACAGAGACCGACATTCAGCCGTTGCCTAGCAACCGCCGCAGCTGGCGGACGCCGCGCGCTCGCCGCGCCATTTGGAATGACGCCACACCGCGCGCCTCGCCGCGGAGCCGCCACGCAGTTTGGTATGACGTCACACCGCTTGCCTCGTTGTTGCGCTCGCCTCCGCTCGCTTCGCAAGCTGCTTCTTTCGCTATGTATATCCTGGCATAGCCGAGCTAAGCCACTACCATTTTTTTATTTCGCACCAGACCGCTCCATCGCTCTAGACAAGCCACGTCTTTTACAGGTGCCGTCAAAAGTAATTGGAAGGCAATATTAAAGAAAAAATTTAATCATTGTCCCAAAATTCATGCATCCTTGGTTACATATGTTCAGCCTAATTGTGATTTTGTGAATTGGACTGTGCACCAACATACGTGGACCATTATGCTTCAGATTTAAAGAAATTAATTTTTTTTTTACAAAGTCGCCTTCCGTTTACTTCTGACGGCACCTGTACATGAAGAACGCGGCGGGCAAGTCGCCGACAGTACTGCTCGATGCTCACCGAACACAGCTTCCACCGCCGACTGCAGGCCGTACTCAAACGGGAAGCCCACGATGAGGCCCATGATTTGCGCCTTGACCACGACAACACTTTTCACAGGGTCCCGAATCCAGGCCGTCGTGCTTAGCTTCTGGAGTAGGGCTCCGATCACGTCCACCGCCACTTCACTGGCGGCATCCATCGTTGCCTGCGGGGTGACTAACAAGCGATGCGCGTATGTACAGTCGCGAGCAAAAAATATTAGCACAGATCATTGGCGATCAGAATTCGTATATCTCACCACGCGGCGCTGCGGTACGCAGACCTGCCTAACGGGCCGTTTCCATGTTTGCAGCGTAGGAAGGGGGAGGGGGGGGGAGGGATGGCCTGAAGTAAGCTTTATCAAGCGTGCACCGCCCGAGCGTTGAAGTGCCGACCCTACGTGACTGCTTGCGGCATTTATTTTGCTCGGTTATCATGAGCAAAGATGGCCTCTTTTTATTACTGTTTTTTATGTCCGCGACGGTTTGTCAAAAAAAAAAAAAACTCGCGGGAACAATAGACGATAGCGCTGCTTTTAGCCAGTAATTTTGCTGTCCGTGGCAGTCCGCTGAGCCCCCCTAATACTGTAGATTGGGAACGGCCCGGCACTCTCGTTATCAGCCTCTTCGCCACCCGCAGCGCCACGGGTTGTCATTCCGGCGCTCTGGTGTTCCGTCATGTGTGCCAATCTTTTTTACCCGCAACTGTTCAATATGCTGATTTCTGCAGTCATGTTGTTTCTCGCAGAAACATACCACTTAATGCACCGTCTTTCCCTGTTGTAACCAGGCAACGGGGCTTGCTTCTGAGCAGTACGGCTGGGTCCTTAAGACACCCTTAAAGACGAAAAGTTCTTTTAAGCCACCGCGGTGGCTCAGTGGTTATGGCGCTCGGCTGCTGACGCAAAAGACACGGGTACGATCACAGAGTTTCGATGGAGGCGAAATTCTAGAGGCCCGTGCACTGTCCGACGTCAGTGCACGTTAAAGAACCCCAGATGCTCTAAATTATCCAGAGCCCTCCACTATGGCGTCCCTCATAGCCTGAGTCACTTTGTGACGTTAAGCTCCATAAAACCAAGCCGTAAAGGTCTGGAAAGGTGAGGACAAGGGCTATACCTGTCTTGCACAGAGTTAAAGGGGTGCCAGAAATGCTCCACTACATAGCTGAGAAACAAACCCCACTGCCTGAATACTTTTGGTTCTATTTATGGGGGTTTAACGTCCCAGAAGCGACTCAGGCTATGAGAGACGTCATAGTGGAGGCATCCAGAAATTTCGACCACCTGGGGTTCTTTAACGTGCACTGACATCGCACAATACACGGGCCCCTAGAACTTCGCCCCCACCGAAATTCGACTGCCGCGGCCGGTATCGAACCCGCGTCTTTTGGGTCAGCACCCGAGCGCCATAACCACTGAGCCACCGCTGCGGCTCGGGAAAGACTTTTGGGAAAGACAGACACTTAGAGCTTCGCCGACGAGCAATTTGCACTAAGGGAGCGATGACCTCTAGACGGTATGGGTCCCACCTACTCTCGTACAACCGATACGAGAAATTTGCCCTTGAATATGCTGCTGTTTCAGAGAAGCCGGGCACTAATATTTCAATGCAGGCTCTTAGGGGTACAAAAATGGCATCAGCGGCCCAGTAATACCAGTGTACGCGGATGTCAGAAAACCCGAAAATCATGGCATGTAATCAGGTGAGTAACTAATCCTTATTTGTCAGTTGTTAATTACAAAGCCCCTATAGTTGCAGCTATATAAGTACGAGGCTCGCCATTATAACAACCGTACAAGTTTTTAAGATCTCGAAAACGCGATTAACCTCGACCATAAAGATCAAGCAGTTTTTACCTTCTCACGCGCACTGAAAAAAAAACAGCGTGCCCATCGCGCGGGCACTGCAACGCTCACTGGTGCACGTGACACCCTGGGGCACGTGTCACGTGACCTTCACTATTGCGTGTCCTCTGCAACAAAGGCGAACAGCTCAACTGTGGCGGAGCAGAAAAGGTTACGTATCACGTGCCTCAGGGCGTGACGTGGACAGGTGAGCGCCGCTGGGGTGCATTAGAGGCGCATGGTGTTCGAGAGGCGCCGGATAGGGCCAAAATTTCCGGAGTCACAGAGGCGAGGGATACAGTTAAGAATATTTAAAGGTTAATATGGCTTTAAGCAACGGCCAGCTAGAAATTATTCGCAACTAGGCGCCCAGGTATAATAGTTGCAAAGTTAACGAGAGGAAACATGTGACGACTCCCGAAAGCAGTGGATGCGATGGGCACCGCAAGAGAAAACGCGAAAGGCGATAAACGCTGTCCTCGTCTTTAGAGGAGAGGCGTCTACGTTTCGGGTTGTCTACTTCATTCTGTCCGTGTGTTCAAGCGCTACAAGTTTCGTCACAACGTGTATACTGTCCGTTTTCGAGGCGCCTCTTCCCGGGCTCTCCTCAGGGGTAGCCCGTTTTGGCGTTGCTCGCCCACTTCAGTACTATATCAAACAGCTAACCGTCTTACTAAAGCTCACATGGTTCATCTGTTTTCCGATTTCCGCCAACACTGTCATTAATATGCTGCATATCTTTACAACCCAGAATGTCTAGTATAGCGGAAGCTGTTATAACTTTGCTTCAGCGATGTAGACGTGAATTCTACCGCGTAATCTACAACATCAACCTTAAGACCTTACTAACTCACTAAGTGAATTAAAGGACTATCAAATGGTATAAACTGAGGTCAGGAAAAGCGCACGAGTAGTCGCGGTGTTCCATCACTCGTCATCGTAGCACAAACGTCCATGCTAGCGTCATTAACACCGATTTAAAAAAAAAGTTACGCCCCTCCTCTCCTCCCTGAACTCATACACGCCGATGCGCCACAAAATAAAAAATAAAAAAATAAAGCAGGTCGGGACTGCACTCCTTACTTAGGCACGCCCAGTGTGGAAGGTTCGGCCATATTGCCCACTTACGGCCACGGGGTATACGGGGCGGCTATGAACGTGCGATGAAGTGTTGCCCTAATTGGTTTAGAATAGCAGTTTTTAAAGATCTTTTTAAAACATAGAGAGCACGCACATCAAGCAGTAATTCCACTTCACAGGCGTCAATGTTGTTACACGGCTCCCGTCCTATGCAGCGATATAACTGAGCCCCTGTTGCCTTTCCCCGTACTCGGTACCTTAATTTCTCCTTTGTGTAGGCTGTGCAGCAATACACAAGCAGCACCTCAGCGCCAGTGAGAAATTTCCGTGCGTGAACGCAATCAACTAAGATTCAAACTAATATGTTTAGGATGAGAAAAGCTATAGTGGGGAGGGGGGGGGGGGTGGCGGTGCCTCGTCATGCGCAGCCTTCAGCCATAAACCGCTTGAGACAATACGCACTTAGTCTACAAAGGACTAATAACAATCCTAGTGATCTCTGGCTTGTTTACAGACTGTTACCTGCACGCTTCCCAGCCAAATACTGTACCCGACATGAAAGAAAGATAACGAGACACTCACCGATGTTGAAGTAATGCTTCGAGATGGCCAGTCCCATGACGCCGGAGACTTTTTCGTAGCAGAACTCTTCGACGACGGTGCGCTTATCTGGCGAGGCGCTCTTAGTCCGCTTCATTTCTTTACCGTGGGCTAAGGGCAGAAGCCGGTGAAGTAGGCTCCAAGCCAGCAGGAGTCGAGAGTCGTCATATGCCAGGGTGGAGTCCACAGTGAGCAGCGCGAGGACTGTCGTCGCGTTGTCCAACAGGTGAACAGAGTCCTTGGCCCCGAACGTGTGGTTTGAGTGATCCGTGATCAACTTCTTCCATTTGGCTGAAGTAGACATATGGTCGGAAAGAACTATGTTTTTTTTTTTTCTGGAACCGTAGTATACTAGTGGCAACTAATACCCCTGTCAAGCGCGCAAAATAAAGTGCACTTACGAAGAGTGTCACTTGCTGAAAGTGCACTCTAGCACAGCTAAACGTCGTAACATAAGTGCACTTGGCAAAGTGCGCACTCATGTCGGAGTGCGTTCACAGAACGCACTTTGAGCGCTGAGTGCGTAGCCTCGCCAGCAGCGACTTCAAAGACACATACGTATAGTGCATAAAAAGTACTTACAACTTTATTTTACATGCTATAATACTGTTTTTAGAAAAAATTCGTTCGTTGTAGCTACAGGCAAAGCAGCAAAACAAAGGTACGAGGTCCGATGCAACAACGCTGCCCGCCGCCATCTTGTTTGTTGCCGCAATTCTGGATAGTCTTGACTGGTCTTGACTTTTCTTCTATTTCTATTTTTTTTTCCTTCGTTAAAAACGGTCGAAACTTGTTTTATTTGTGCTATCACGTTAAGCAATCAATTATTATGACACCTTTTTCTTTTCCATCGACCTCTTCATAAATTCCGTTCATTTTCTGACGCCATTTTTTTTTACTATGAGTGCACTTTGCTTTCCCGTTTAGCACCGCGTAGCCCAAAGTGTCACTCGGGATGCCGAAGCGCACTCCCCGTAAGTGCACTTAACTTGCGCGCTTGACAGGGGTATAAGTGAACATGTACGAATGGGCGTGGCATACCCAAACATCACAGGTAATAGGACCAATATTGGAAATATATTGGAGAATGCCGGTCCTACAAAGGCCCAGAGTAAAACCATCCATTTCCATATTTCCAATGTTGCCTTTACAAAAAAGTTTTAGACAGTCTATAGAGTGTCTATAGACTTCTGTCGATAAAGTCTATAGATTGTCTATAGACAAAAGTCTATGGGTATAACAAATACCATAGACAGTCTATAGACAATCTATAGATTTATGGCCATACACTTTTAGTAGACTTCTGTCTATAGACAGTCTATAGACTATGAAGAGACAAAAATCAATATCTATAGGAAGTCAATAGAGTCAATAAGAAGTCTATAGACTGTCTATAGACCATTTTCATAAAGGTGGGCCAATCACCTGTGTTGCTTGGGTGCGCTAGTACCGTTCTATTGGGCAAAAAATGAAAGACGCCGCGTCTCGCATCACGACAGTTGCTTAGTATTTACCACACCCTTAAAGGGATACTGAGGCGGTTATCGAATCAGCTAATTTTTTAGGGTTTTGAAGTAGTGTAATTGCTGATCACGTCTGTGAAATTATTTTCTCGATTTTGGCTAAAACAGTGGCGCAATCACCAATTAAAAACTCGATGTTCAAATCTGCCGCGCCCCGCGCGCGCGTAGGAGAGGAGAACAGCGGAGATGGAAACCTCGTCCATGTCGGCCAACGTGACGTCACGTTGAGGAGCCGGGGATACTTCGGCGCACCCGAGCGAGCTTTCAGCGCCCGTTGTTTCTCGTGCTGCGTGCGTTGTGACGTACAAAGCGTGTCAGCCGACCTTGAGAATCAGATTCAACACGAGGTACTACTCTGCGTTCATGTCCATGAACAAATACGGCCGAGACTGCGTCGTCTTCCACTGTTTTTAGTAAGATCAAAAGCTGCAAGCGCAAGCGCTCGCTGCTGTGACGAAGAATTCAAGGTGACCAAAGCAAGCCTGCTCTGCTCGAATCACTTTTGTAACAGCGGCTACATGCAGAGCTTGTCCCTAATGTGACCTCTGGAGATTTCTGTCGAAAAGGCGCGGCTGAACCATGGCACAGTTCCTTCGATTTTCTAGCGCATGAGAGGCGTGTCACCATTCCGAATAAGCGCCTCTTTTAAAAGTAGAAACATGCTCACTTAGCCCCTGAAGAAACCTTATAGAGGCTTAATCATGTGTCGCTCTCCTCAGCTTAGGTACGGCCAGACCACCTGAGACGTGCTCAGCAAGGCTCGGTTAGTGATTTTATACTCGGTTCGACGTGTCCAAGCAAGCAAGCAGAGCAAAGCACAATAAAGCAAAGCAAGCAAGCATCGAAGCTCTTCATATGCGGCATCTCGTTTAATCGTAGCTAAGCAATTAAAATGAAAGCGTTCGACGTTGATTTCCGATGCAAATTTATGAGAGAAATGAATGTCAACCGAGTTTTTGCAAAAAAACACCGCCACCTTACTCGGTTTCTTCATCAAGTTGTGGCAGCGGGCGAGTTGCAGCTAGCTTGGCTTTTAAACACACACATAGTTGGCAACTACTTCACTGAACCTAAACTGCAAATCTAGGAAGGGCGAGCGTTTCCGAGGCAGCGATTAATATTTTCTGGCATCTGCTGAACGCGACACGAGTGAAGCAGCAGCCTTGTGCGCGTATTTGGCTTGGTTTCCAGCGCACAATGATTGCGTCACTATCTTGTGGTCGCATGCCTCGCAGTGCTTGGCCACTGCGCTTCGCTAATTTTGACACCAACTTTGTGTTCCTTCATCGTTTCCTTGAAATACTTTCTTGCCCCAACCTGCAACGCTGGGTACTGAGAACAGGATTTTTTGTACACAGCGCTTTGGGTCTTTTCTTTAGATGACGCTCTTCCGGGCCAGCCAGGAGGCGTCCCGTGGTGGTAATTGACTTGAGTATTGTTCGCACCCCTTCCTTTCCGAGAATACGAGCCGAGGTTGTGCTGGCACCTTTTACGCATGGTCTGCATCGCGTCTTTGACGCTGGCGTATGCTTGTGCTAGGCGTAGAATTTTTTGGTTGTGTCTTTTTTGGTTTCAGGCGATACGTGAATGAGCAAACTGTAGTATCCTTTTCTTCGGAGGTCAGAAAAAAAAAATAGTCGCCGTATTCGCTTTTACAACGACACGGAAAGCTGCGATCTGCACTCAACGCAGCGCCGGATCCGCATCGGCAGCTTCTCCAGTCCTCAAAGTGACGTCACGACCTCTCTTGACCAATCACGGGCGGCGGCGCGCAACGCGGAGTGCCCCGCGGCACAGGCCGCATATTTCGGCTAAAAAAGGCAATTCGCGCTTGTTTTTGCCTTATTTGGATGCGATATTCCAGTATACAGCATGAAAAACTATAGGATGCCGCTGCCAGCCCGATTTTCAAAAAAAGTGCCTCAGTCTCCCTTTAAATATAACGAGGTAAAATCCACTACGGCGCCTCTTTCTCTCTTCTTTCTTTCAATCCCACCTTACAGCTTTCTCTTACGGCGCGGTTTGGGTGTCCACAGAAATATGCGGAAACTATTATGCAATTTCTTTTCCTCAATAACCCATTTTCAATTTTTACAAAAAGATGGGAAGTTAAAATGACCAGGAACTGTTTCTTTTTCTGTTATTAAAATCTAGAATTCTTGAACAACACATCCTCCGAACAGCGTGCTCGTACGAGTTCTGGATGATCATTTAAAAATTGGTCAAAGGGCGACAGGCCGCTGCTAAAATGGCATGAATTCAGACATGAATTCAGGCATGAATTCAGAATTCCTAATTCTGTTTGTAGTCAATTTTTTACCAGTCGATAAGTGCAACAAGATTTCAATGCACCTGCTGTGACGTAGTTCTTTACGAAGAATCCAAGTCTTTCCACCGTTGTGAGCTCCTTCAAAAATGCGCCTTGCCTGGCTGCTTCTATACGTCCTCGCACTGCAGCAAAAAAGAAAACCCAAATGCGTAAAACCTTCGTCCACCAAGTAATCAACAGAGCTGTAGTGAAATAATTTGAAATGCTTAGGTACGAAGGAGCACCCCATAAATATTGATAAGTGGCGCGATGTCTTCTACATATAACAAAGTAATTAGTGGGCAGAGCAATAAGAATAAATATTGGTGGGTTATCAGTGAACAGTAATGAAAACTGAATGATAATAACTATTGAAGCAACTGCTCCAGAAACACGAAGTGAATATTTGGCCTCTTACTTTGGTGGTTATAGGTATCATAAAGTGAAGCTTCTGAGGAGATTTTATGCAAAAATGACATATTTGTTATTCTGCAGCCTCCGGAGCTCGGGTGTAAATCAAGGGGGAAAAATTATTAATTAACTTTCTTTCATTTTGCCATCGAACCACAACGAAACGACAAAGCTTCTGTACACTCTGCCTAGATAGGACCGAACGCGTTACAGGGGCTAACTAGTGACAACCAACAGTCCCTGAAAGAGCAGTCATTACTACCTTAGATACTAACTGCAAGATGACATGGATCACAGTGAGTCCCTTCTTTTGGGGCAAACCATGGCGCCACATCCATGAGTCCCTCAACAACTATTAGTCCCCTATGGAACAACTGCAACAGAACATGGGTTGCGGTGTGCCTGCAAGTCATTTAGGCACTCGCTCCTTTCCACAAGTATCAGTCCCTTAAACAGCAACCATTTCTATTTTAGAGACTAACTTTAGGATGACATAGGCAACACTGAATCCTTGCACTTTCAGGACTAACTGCGTTGACAAATGCCATGAGTACTTCAGCATACTATTAGTCTCCTATGGCCAAACTGTACAGAATGTAAAACACGCTGAGTATTTTGCCACATCCTTCAGTTACTTAAAGAGTGACTATGAGTCCCATATGGAATAACTCTAAAAGAACAAAGGCGATTGGAGCCTGCTATTCATTTGGAGGCTGACTGAGTTGTCATAGCCGTTAGTTCCTCAAAACGCAGTTGTTTTACCCTATGGAATAACTGCAAAAGATCAGTGGCCACAGTGGTTATCTAAGTTCATTGAAGGCTTAGTGTGTTTCCATAAGTCCCTAAAAGAGGAATATATTGCTATTCTGGGAACCAACTTTAAGATGAAGTGGGTCACAGTGAATCTGCTAGCCCTCTGGCGACAAATTGCGTTGCCAAAGCCAACGGTTCCTGAAAAAGTAACTATTAGTCTACTGTGGAATAACTGTAGAAGAAGGTAGGGCCGAGCAAATCCGCTAATCCATTGTGGCCTTAATGCGTTGTCATAGCAATGAAGCAGCAATTATTAGTATTGTACGGAAAAAACTGAAAAACATGGGCTTCAATGAGCAAGCTTGCCCTGTGGGGTCTTTTGCGTTGTCAGAACGATCAGTTCCTCAAAGGCAACCATCAATGCATCAGACATTAACTGCATGGCAACACAGGCCACAACTACCCTGCTAGCTCTTTGGGGGCAGGCCGTCATTACACCAGGCATCAGGCTGTCAAAGACGAACTATTAAGGCGGAAGCCTTTAATGCCTCATCGTTGTAAGCAGGAGTTGTCGACTGAAATGTCACGCTTTTCAATAGGTCAAAACGGTCGTGACGTCACATTGCGCGAATTTCAAACGGGGCCAATTCTAATTTGGCTAGTAACCATGCAAGCAATTAAAGAGATCGAATAGTGACGCTCCAAGTAAGTGGGAATGAGTTTAGTTCATTGCTTAATTACCCAATTAGCCTAATTAACCTTTCTAGTCAGGCCAGATAAATAAATAAAACCGAGTAAGAAATTGGTCGAGTTCGGGAATCGAACCCCGGTCTCCGGAGTGCGAGACGAGCACGCTAACCACTACGCCATGCCAGCTTTTTTTTTTCTTTATTTTCGAGATTGACATGAAAACAATAAGACCACTTCAGCTACACTTGAGCTGATACGCCATGCCAGCTCGATGGTTTGGAATGAACAAAGGCGCGTCTAGTGAATACGGTGTCTTCGTTCACTCCCATCTTAAAGCAGATGATCGGAAGTATTTGCCAGTAAGCGAGACTAATGCTCGTTGGGAGGGGAAATGGGTATAGTGAACTTAATTTTGCCAACTATTGGTCAAGAGTGTAGTAAATAATATCTTCCAGCTCGGGACAAGTTACGGGTACTTACCGATGCTCTCGGCTCGAGTGATGCGTTTGCCTAGTAACGGAATTTCAAGGCTCGGATCGTAGAGGTGGAGCTTGGCCTCGTAGAATGCCTCCAAGCGCCGGACATTGCGATAAGTGAGGAAGTTGAGTTGCATCCATTGCTCGTCCTCTTTATGGATCTCCATCTGCGAACGCGGGGTGAGCCCCCATTTGGTTGCAAATTTTGATACTGCAGGATGGCAGTGTAGGCCGATTTATTAAAGAAAAAGGGCATCACTGTCGTGCTATACGTATAATCGAAAATGCTGTTGAGATTGTTGTTGAGGAACGCCAGGGGCTGTACGATCCCTACTTTCTAATGTGGTCTCACATCACCACGATTTGGGTGATGTGAGACCACATTAGAAAGTATTAAATATATCGAATATCGGCCTATTCGGTTCTCTGAACAGGTCAAATGGTGTCATTTCGAAATAATTAATATCTACTTAAATACGTTTTTATACTTTCGAAAAGCGGCCGCCGTTTTCCTCCGCAACTGCTTTGGAAACCGCGCCCACCTCGATGCCCCTTTCTCTCCCCTTCGGTTGCTGTTCCCGAGGAACCTCTCGAAACCAATGGTTAATTAATTTAACTGCCACCTGCCTGGGTGGTGTTGGGACTGGGCCTCCGAGCCAAGAAACGGTCGAGGCGACGGTGAGTCGAAGTACGTTTATGTACAATATGTATACAAGGGCTCTTACATGATAGATACACGGGCCAAGAGCACCACGGGCTAGCACAAAGAAGTAGGGCGGCGCCCGGCGGCGGGCGTAGCTCCGGCGTGATGGCTCTTCTGCTGCCCGTCTGCTGCTCGGGCTCAGCGCGGCTCCGTTCTTATGGTGGTGGTGGTAGTGGTTTATTTAAAAAAAAAATAAAAATAAAAAGTGAAGCAAAAGAGTGTTGCCGGCCGCGGCAATTGCTATCTAATATCTTAAGCACCCGAGCTGCAGCCGGCGGAAACGAAAGGGAAAGGGAGAGGATAGTGAGGAGAAGTATAGAGGGGAGCGACAGCGAGAAAGGACAGGGGAGAGCTTTGTACACTATTTACAAAATACAAAAGTAATCAAGTTCGCGCCGCTCGCGCGCTAATGTCCAAGCATTGTCCGAAAATAAGTGCGCGCGAGCGGCCACTGCGCACAATCACTTACACAAGAAGTAAACTGTATGTACATGGCCGCGCGCACGTAGCGTCCCGGTGTCCGTTGCGGCCAATGGTTGCGGCAACCAGCCGTTCAAATCCTCCAAATCAGGTCACGGCACTGGCCACCGTTCAAATTAGACGAATGGTCGGGAGGGCTCGGCCGTTGAAGGCTTGCAGACTGGAAAAGGGGGCCGGCGAAGCGTTGTGGGGGTCTCGAGCCGACGGTGAGGAGGAGGAGGAAGGGTCCGCGCCGGCGAGGCGGGATGATTCACGCTGCAAGCCGCGACATGTCCGATGAGAGTCTGGGCTTGCTTTGCGCGACGGCGGGCCCGCGGCGGTGGTTTCCAGAGAGGGCAAAGCCAGCGGAATGTGGGCAAAAGCACAACAGTGGTTAGTTTACTAACGATCCGATGGGCAGGTTGGGATCACGCCGCATGGTCACGTGACACAGGTGGCCCATATAGGGTGCTTCTCCGTGAAATCGTCTTTTTACCGCGGGAACTAGATCCACACTCTCCGAGAATTCTTAGAAACTTCGAATTATTGCCGTGTGCGGCCGGTTTCCCTATTAAATTCAATGAAACGTCCCGGCTGCCGCCTTTTTTTTTTGAACTCACCTCTGAAAAGAGGAGGAGCCAGTCAACTTATCGAGTTCCTTTCAGGCAGTCGCGTGGTGGCTTCACTCTCGCTTTTCTTTTTTTAGGTTTCCATGAATAAATAGTTTCAATCGCAGACTACACAGACGCAAATTAGGCCCACGGAAATAAAAATACGCCTCGTCCCTGCTTTTGCAGATTGCTACGTATTACTCCGCCGATGGCAGAGCGGGAAGCCGCCATGCGGCTGGCTGTAAGGCACTCCACACGTTGGCTAGCGATACAGCTTTTTGGAGGTGAGTTAAAAAAAAAGGCTGCAGCCAGGACGTTTAATTCGATTTAATATGGAAATTGGTCACACAGGACAATAATTCGATGTTTCTAAGAATGCTCGGAGCGTGCAGGTCGAGTTCCCGCGTTAAAAGGATGAGCTCTGAATCCTCGTTAGTGCACCTTTAAAGGAGTATCGTAAACGAGCTGTGGTCATGGTGCAGAACTTCACTCACGTATAAGGAATACCCAGGCCGCTGCGCAGGCTTCTGGAACACGCCAAACTTGACGAAGGTCGGGAGGCCATACACAAAGGACAGCTGGGCGATCCGGTCCGCGACGTCGAAGTTAGGGTCAGAGTCCATGTTCGAAGGGTCGAGGCCGAGGCGGGACAGGAAAGACTTCAGCCATGGCAACTAAGCGTGATACAGGAGGGAACGCGCGCCAATTAAGCGAATGCGAAACGAACCGTGTTTGACTGATAGTACACACTAACCATCCCAAAGGTGAAAGCGTTGACGCGTAGCTTTCCCTCACTCACGGTTACGAAAAACATTTTTCGCTCATGTAACAAGTGTCAGTAGAACTACAGAAAACGGTTGTCATTGCTGCAAACGTCATGGTTCCTTTGTTATTTCAGATGACTTCTGAGGCAGCAAAGAGAGCTTCAAACCCAAATAATTTTGGGAGCCCCCGCCAATTCTAGTGACAGGTACCGTGACCACGTAAATTCTAGTCACGGCTACCCTGAAAACAGGAACCATAAAAACAGGAACCTCGAGATAACAGAGCCCAGGGCTATCCAAATAATTTTAGTGTGCTGTATTAGGGTTTAACGTCCAAAAGCGATCCAGGCTATATGAGGGGTGCCGTAGTGAAGGGCTCCGGAAATTTCGACCACTTGGGGTTCTTAAGATAAAGAGGAAGAAAGTGGGCTTATGTTTACCTATTTACCAAACTAAGCCCATTTTTTTCGCTCCATGTAATGAGAAAGGCAGCAGTTGAAATAAAACTCTCCATGCCGTTGACTGAAGCACACATCCGCACACAGCGTCTCAGACATTAGAGAGGCTGAAGGTGAGTGAACAACTCTCGTACGATTCTAAGACGGTCTGTAGTGTAACTGAAACTGCTATAAGAGTGCCATATGGTTCCTGCTTTCAACGTCAAAGACACCGAAAGAAGTCCTGCTCAAAAGAGGGAACTCTCAGTCCAATGCATGGAGTGCACGGACTTCCCTGCATAACGTAATTGCAGAAAGCCTCCCCCTCAGACGAAGACAAGTCCCCTTGTCGAAACGTTGGCTCAAGCAACCTGAGGTTTTCCCCTACCTTGTTCATTTTGTGATCGCCAAGGACCATCTACCACACCCTCTCTCTACCATGATCCCCCTCAGGTAGTAACGTCCCAATGTATCTGCATTTTCTCGACTACATATGTGAACATATTCTCAGGTATATATATGCAGCCTCGCGGACGTTTGGTTTGGTTTTACGGCGTTTAAAGTCCCAAAGCGACTCCGGCCATGAGGGACGCCGTAGTGAAGGGCTCCGGAAATTTCGACAACCTGGGTCATCTAGGAATCTTGTACTAGCGCAGTGCTAGTGTTAGGTCCTGCTTAGACCTAACCATGATCCGCAGTATTGCCGTAAATCAATAAAAAATAAATTAAAAGCATCATGCAACATTGTCTATTAGTCACACGACGTGCTTGTATACAGTAAGTATAACCGAAGATGGCGTAACCAGGAATGCTGCTTTAACAGCCTTCAGCGCAATGCGGCGTAGGAGAGACTGCATCTGCCGCGAATAACAAATCTATACCTAACGCCCACATTATGATGAAAACACAGGGCTGGCGTGCCGAAAAGAACTTAATGACGTTTACGGAACCGGACTACCAGGCAGAACCGGTCATTCACAAGAGTCATTCACAAGGGTCATTCACAAGGGTCACAAGAGTGAGCGAGCTGCAGTACGGCTTTGGTACTGCTTTGGAAGAGCCTTAAATGTAGAGTGTGATCACTCTCGTGAGGGTTTCTTGGAGGAAAGAGTTAGTTTAGTGCAGTAAAAAAAACAGTGCCATACAAGGATCGCCATCGACCTCTTGGCTTACACACTTACCACGCAAGAAGTCGGTAACATCAAATACTATGCAACGCATTCGGAAACTAGGGCTTATCAAAGGTCTACGAAGTGCCTTTGTCTCTTCAATCAGGGCTGTGTCTGCAAATTCCATGCGACTGTTATACCTACTCTATGCACCCGTTCTGTCAAAATAAAACAAATGAACAACAAAGAAAAAGAACTGATCTGCACACAAGTCACTCGCCTTAGAAGTGTGAGCGTGTACTGACAGACAAAAATGAAGCCAGTATTCTTCGCTCAGCGGAGCATTATACGGTGCAAATGATGTCAATCCGTCTTCTGAGGCAATTGCCCTCAATAAACGAGGCGCTGAACCTCGGTCTTTTGACGCTACACAAGAGGCAAGCCGTACTCGCCGGATGCCAATGCGATTTTGTCATTTACCACAGAATCAAAATCAAAATGATGGGGACAACAAGTTACAACACGACGGAGAGAGTGGCGACAAGGAACGCGCGCCTAATTGTGTTCGTTGTCTTCATGCAAACAGTTCGACTGCACGAATAGCTCCAGCAGTGAAGCTCTCAGCGCTACGCATTAACTTAGGAAGCGTGCAGAAAGACCATGGTCTTAATTCTTGGCATATACTAAACAAAACTACGCCTATAGGCGGAAGGCTCAAATCAGCGGTAAACGTGACCGTCAGGAGTAGTGCATTTGCAATGACCAGCGCTTCGTCCTCGACAAACCTGAAGTGTGAGTTACAGACACTGTGTTAGCGCTGCCTGTCTCGCTGCAATGCCACTGATTAATGCAGTTGCTACGCAGAGCACCTATTTGTAATGAGGAAGCAATTATCATCTGCATTCAAACAATTGCAGCTATACGGCCGCAAAGGAAGGCTGCAGATACCTCATCGTTGTCGACAAAAGGTTGTCAGCAGAGATGTCAAGCTTTTCGGTTGGCCGAAATGGTTATGACGTCAGAGTGCGCTAATTCGAAGTAATGAGGTCACCCGGATGCCTGACGCCCCCTTTGGAGCAGACGGCAACTAATAAAAAATAGTTGTCATCCACTCCAACAGGTGGCGTAAGGCGTCCATGTGTGACCACGTGTGTGTGACCATATTACATACCTCATTACTGCGAACAGAGCCATGGATACAACCGAACTCATAGAAGCAGAGAGAGAGAGTTGTGCTAAAGAAGCAGCCAAAGTCGGTAGTCAAAGTGTTTAGTTCTAGTCAAATAAAGCACTATAGTCGGATACAACTTGTCTGCAGTGAAGCTCCGCCCACATTCAGCCTTCGCGCACAGAATTCCGCCACGACAAAAAGTAGTCCGCTGCTTAAACGTTTCTTGTTACCTAAACAAGGAGCTTATCACGAGGAAAAAATTATCAGCTCTAGAATTTTGATACGTGGTTTGTGTGGTATAGTCAAACATTAAAAAGGTGATTTCATTTCCTGTTGTGATTAGCCAGGGGAGCAATGCAGGACGCCGCGGACCGCGGCCCAGTGTTAGCAACTGCTGTCTTTTTTAAGTTGTATTCTACTATAGTACAGCACGAACAGTCTCGCAGTCAATGCTAAACAGTGCGCCAGGAAAGGCTTTCGCCTTGCAGCACTTTAGAGAGCCGAAGTGCCCCCTGAATTTTTTACAGAGTTTTAGCAGTTACGGAAAAATTCGTACTGCTTCGAGGATTCAACCCAGTATGCATCTCTCTGTGTTTCGGATCTACTCTACATCCACTCTAAAAAACCACCGTAAAAACGGCATGTCGACAAGTTCGACAGAAAACACCAGAAAGAATGCCGACAAGAGAAACCCTTCGTTGCGAACCACGATGTAGCCGTAGACTCAGACTGTCATTGTCTTGTCTAAACTGTAATATTTCTGCTAAGCCTGTGAGTACTCCAAAAATCATAGCCGCCGGATAAGCTCTATGAGAATGTACAGTCGTCCACATACCTGTCTAGAGCGGTCGTGCGGCGCACCGGAGAGAACACTTTCGTAATTTACGAGTGTCCTAGGGCTTGAAATGAGACTATATCGTGCATACCCATTCACATGGAACGCGTTTAACTCCTTATGTCTTTAAATGTTATATCGGGTCCACCAAGTAGCGGCGATTGTCATTAATGCTAAACAGACGTGTCGCTGGAGAGCTCTATAGACAGGTGTGTAGACGACGCTTAAGTCAGCGTACTGTAGCTCTTGAAAGCCACTTTGTCTAAACTAAAACGCTTATATCATGGCAGTGTATATTATATAGACATCTTTCATGACTGACAAGTATTCTAGCGAACTCAGAGATGTCGCTACAATCACCCGTCCTCCTCACACTTCTCCCTTCGATAGAGTGACCTCTGCGTACCTCAGAATTTCTGTTGTCGGATCCGAGTTTGACGCACGCCTGATACATGCTGGCCGCCTTTTCCGAGGCACTTTGACCGCGGCGTGGAGCGACAATGGCGGAGAGGACTTCTCTGACCCCTCGCTTCGTGTCATCGGTCAGCTGTTGGGGTGACCACAACAAGAACGGTAGGAAACATATGCGATAGGAGATTGTTCGACACCAAGCTACAAACTTGAGCTAGTTGGTGGCGCATATTTAGAGCCCTTTGCTTTTTGGGTGAAACCCCATTTTAACAGATTCTTACACACCGAACACATTTCTTAAAAATTGGGTTGAACCTGATTTTCCCCCTACAGTGACCCGTACAGTGTACACACAAGGGCAAAAGAGTGAGTTGCTCGTTAGGATGTACATATACGAGGTGTCTCAGGGAGGGCCATCAAAAATTGTCAAAAATAGGCTTTATGGAGAAAAAGATATGGCTTTTGCGTCGTAGCATTACCAGTGTTCGCGGACACCGGAAAGCATGTGACTGACATTTGGTTAATTAATTTATGATAACAAACTTGTTAACTATCACAGATAGGCAGCTAGTTGCAATTAGAGATTTGTAGCCGATATCATGCTTTGATGGCTCGATATCTTGCTTTAATTTTTGGCAGTCTAGATTGGGCTATATACCTTCAGGTTATGATAGCATGGACTATAAACGACATGTTTTAAAGCAAGATAACGCCGCTTTAGTTGAGAGTCTTGGTTCATTTGGGGTCCACTCCCAGTTGGGCGTTAGATTTACATCGGCTCGTGAGTGCATGGTTTTCCAAGTACAGCGCGCCGAGAAACTGCTCACCTTGAATAGGGCGTCAATACCACCTTCGAATCTACTGCACACAAAGCTATAGAAGTCGTCACACGGCTTGTAGCTCCAATTCAATGAGGCGTTGATCAACTCCGCGGCAAGCAGATCGCCGTCTGAAGGGCGCGTTGTTGTAGAACTTTTCTCAGTCTGTGCAGTGCTCGTGTTTGAGGCAGTAGTCTCACGGGTAGTAGTCTTTTTTCGGGTTGTTCGTGTGGGACGCGTCTTTGTCGTGCCAGATACCGAGGACTGCGGCGAGGTTGTCGGTTTCGTGTACGCTGAGAAGGCAGAGAAAGAACCAGCCGCTGTGATGAGTGCCCGAAACATGCCTAGTTCGTCGTTTAACATGCAAAGGTCGGAATATGAGGGGCAGGTTAGGTTATGAGTACGGTGAAGAGGTAACAATCGTTGAAAGTAGGGATGCCACGGGGGCATAACATCAGGAAGGCGATCATTGCAGAAGCAAAATGTACTATCGCGGGCACAAATAACACCCCACCCCCCCTCCCCCTGCCCAACCTCCAGCTTCCAATCGGTGAAACTCTGTGTGGGGGCGCCACCTGACAAAATACTTCTGGTGTCAAGACCGGCGCAGTCGGCCCTTCTCGACACCAGAAGTGCATTGTACGGTGGCGCCCCCACACAGAGTGGCACAGGTTGTAACTTGGTTTGGTTTGGTTTATTGGGTTTAATGTCCCAAAGGAACTTAGGCTATGAGGGACGTCATAGTGAAGGGTCCGGAAATTACGACCACCTGGGGTTCTATAACGTGACTAGGAGGGGGGACTGTTACTTTTGCCCTCGACAGTAAAACTAATACTGCTAACGCAGATTTGACGCATTACACTGTATGATGGCCTGTTAATTTTTGAGACGTGCAGCAGGCTTTAAGGGAACTGTGGGAATTACGGAACTACTTGCTGAGCTCAAATGACAGTTATAATGCAGATAATTGTGCGTTCAGGGAAATAAAGCTAAAGACTTCGATCAAGAATATATCGAGACATCTATGATAGAAGGAGCCACGATTCGTTCAGTAAATAATTCCGTGAACAGCAATGGAACAGTGAACAACCCCAAAATTGAAAGCAAATTGCATGAGCATAATGGACCAGCCCACAGAGTGGAGGGGCAAGAAATCTGCTGCCGAAAAGCATTCTGTAACTAAGGCGAAGCTTGGTCAAATGTTTAGGGGAATCCCCCAAGGTGGAGTAAATTTGTAATAAGGGAGTAATTACTCATTGGCATCCACCCAAGCGCAGCCATACGGCTACAAAGGAAAGCTAAACAACTTTCTCAGAAACTTCGCAGTTAAAGAAAAATTCGTCCTGGTCCGGGGTTCGAACCTGGGACCACCGCTTCACCGGAGCAGTCGCTCTACCAACTGAGCTAACCGGGACGGCAAGCTTATGGTAGGGCGACAGCGAATTGATCAATAACTCGAAGTGGGAACAGTGTTGGTCAAATGTTTAGGGGAATCTCCCAAGGTGGAGTAAATTTGTAATAAGGGAGTAATTACTCATTGGCATCCACCCAAGCGCAGCCATACGGCTACAAAGGAAAGCTTTCCTTTGTAGCCGCATGGCTGCGCTTGGGTGGATGCCAATGAGTAATTACTCCCTTATTAAGGCGAAGCTTGCTGTTTGACCTCAGGCTGAACGGAATTCAGTGCGCATATTATATACGTGACACCAGAAAAAGAAATGCGCACGTGCAAAATATATCGACGCACAAGCGAGACATTTGAATTTAGGCTTGAACGATTGTTTTGAACTTCTAAACGCAAAAAAAAATCAGGATGACGGAAAGACTACTCACGGACAAGATGGGCGGTTTATATAAGTTCAACATGAACAAACTAGCCCAAACAAGAACTTTAATTGTGATTGTTTTGTTGAAGGTCGTGCTCGCTGATCGAGGCTGAAGTGTCGAACATTACTTTTAACATCATTAATTGGGCTGAGATGATTTCCCGCGTTCATTAAAAAAAAGTTGCCTCTAGAGTGCATGAATTCACTCCAAAAACACGACACACATTTTCTGACCTCCGTGCATCAAACTCACGCTGAAGTCAATGCTCTGCAGTGCTCCATTGTTATGCTGTCCATTACTCTGATTATTCTCCGTACTGCAGGCAGTATAAGCATACGGACCGAAAAAGAATGTTTTCGGTATGACGGTGGCTGTAAGCGCGACAGTAGGTCCACGTGAAAAATATTGCCGATGTTGGAGCATGAGTAGCGACTGGCCTACCGGGGGTTCGCCTCTTACCGGTGGCTGTAGGAACTGTGGTCCTTCTCCTGGTAGATGGTGGTGGATAGTCCCCGTCCCTCGCGTCATCGTTCCTTCTCCTTTCGTTGCTCCCGATGCTCGCGACGTCAGCGCTTTCACCGGTGCGGTCGTCATCTGTGATGCCACAGACCGTAACCGAAGATTGCCTCTCTGCGTCGCAAGCCCATGCACTAAAACCCCGAAAAAGCCCGCTTTGCAGTGGGTGCCATTCTAATTGAACTGGCTGCGGCCAAATATTCTGGTCTTCTAACTTTTAGGGACGTTGACGAAAGAAGTTATTAGTGGCGTATAAGGATCACTGTAGTTTCTTGCTTTGAATCGCACAACAGGAAAGATGTCCCGTTGTCAAGGCATTCCTGACCTCAGCGGCGCGTTATGTGAATCACTCTGAAAACACAGACTCCCTAGTTCTTGGTGGCTTCTGTTCGTACAGCCGGTCTCTGTGTCTGACGTCTTGTTATTGCGCCTGAGGCATCGATCGACAGGGTTGACTAAACTTAGCGGGAACACTTGAACGTGTGGTTCTGAAGCTCGCGCAGCTTCAGTGATGGGTGCATCCCGCAGCTGGGGCCTTCTGTGTCGGTGCCCTGTTAGATAATGTTCACGCTGCCTAAGCAATGCACTCGCACGTGGGACTGCGTAAGCCGCAAACCCTATCACTCAAATGTTTCCAGTTAGTGTTGCCCTGGTTTATATATTAAATAAAGTTATCAAACGCGAGCTCTCTGTAACTAAAGCCAATGCACTGCCCCATCGGCAGACAACGATGACTTGGCCCTCAGTTTGAACGATCCCTTGCGATTCGCTTAGAAAAGCGGCAACGTCAGAGCTGGTCAGAGAATGAACGTGTATTTCGCGCTACTTGCTCGACGTATTGCGGGCAAATCGACTTTTCTTCTGAGAAACGCGAGAGGGATGGCTGGTTTGAGCTGCCAAATTCGCTATACGGCTTGCGTTAACATTCTTACCGCTCCGTGTCATTTGAAGAGAGACGAAGACGGCCATCCCGACAACTCCCACGACAATCAGACAGAAAATGATGCTTGTGGCTAATTTCGTGAGGTCGGAGTCTCTGTCCCTGCATCGGTAGTTTTGAATTACGTTCGCGCGCACACACCAAAATATGGCTCATAATTACAAGTGAAGAGGCACCATACATTGGGAAAAAAACGACAGTGCTTTAACTCCGTTACACCGATGGTCGAGCGATAGCTTTTTTCTTACCTTACTATGCTTTTGCTGCTTCTTGGCCTGACTCGATGTTTGCGGCTGCTATATTTAATCAGTTTAAGTACTCAATTGTAAGTTTTAACCATTTAGCCCTGGTCAAATTTGGAGGTCACCATCGTTTTGTCCATAGTAAAATGAGTCTGGACATGAACTTTGGTCCAAATCCGAGAAGGCAGAATTTTAGAGGTCGGGGTGGGTGAAAATTGAAAATGTACAAGGCCAAATTTGAAGGTCACCATCGTATTGCCCGTAGTCAAACTAGCCCGGATATCGATTTTGGTCCTAATTGATGAAGGTCAAGTTTGGGGGTTGGGGTGGGCCAAATTTTGGAAGTGTGGGGTGGGTCAATGATGGCGACAACCGCGACCAAATTTAAGGACGTCATTGCATTGGGCATAGTAAAAGTTCGCCCCTCATAGGCTGAGTCACTTTGGGACGTTAAATCCCCCTAAATTAAAACATAGTGGTTGGTTGGTTTATGGGGTTTAACGTCCCAAAGCGACTAAGGCTATGAGAGACGCCGTAGTGGAGGGCTCCGGAAATTTCGACCACCTGGGGTTCTTTAACGTGCACTGACATCGCACAGTACACGGGCCTCGAATTCCTCCTCCAAAGAAATTCAGCCGCCGCGGCCGGGATCGAACCCGCGTCTTTCGGGCCAGCAGCCGAGCACCATAGCCACTGAGCCACCGCGGCGGCAAATTAAAACATAGTCAAAGTATGCTTCGGTATCGGACTTAAGGCTATTGCTATGAAATCGCTAAGTCCGCAGGTAATTCAATGTCAGATGAACTACCGAAATGAACCTCGAAATCAGCAGTTAGTAGAGTTATCGCTTTAAAACCTCAATTACAAGAAAGCGGCTGCAGCATGCGGCTTCATTCTCACCTGCACTAGAGAATTGCAAGTGCCGATCATTTGGATATTTGTGTTATTGCTTGGCTATACATGTACGTACTGCCAGATCAATAAAAAAAGAACTTTTTTTTTCCAGCGAAGACGCACCAAGCTTGCAGTCTTAGTCTTATTTGCTAACATTCCGTAGACTATTGGATTTAGATGGCCACTGCTAGTGTTCGTCCTGAACAGGGGTTATCTTCAATTTATTTTCTAACTCCTTCAAACAACTTGGCTACAAGAAGGAGCACCGTTATTATATGCGGCTATCATCAGTTAATAAACTTATTTAAGCGTCTTTTCTTCATTTGTAAAAAATTTAGTCATGGAACGACACTTCAAGTAATTCGTTCGCATGTGCACACGGTTATGAATTTGCCAGTCCGTCACATTTCCATCAATGGACTAATCTTCGTTCTGTGTGTGAACTGATACTGTACGTCCAGACATGGTGTGTCTCAAACTGTATAGATAAGCTCAGCACTCCATACCATTTGCTGTAGCTGCTGGTGTAGTGACCTTACTGAGCACCCCTTGCGATTCTTACTATTATTCTCCGGACTTGTGCACAATTGGTGGGCGAAACTGCCCTCTAGTACAGAGGAATTCACAGAGCTTGCAAAGATTGTGAGCCTAAAAACCGGTCGTGGCCTTTATTCTAGACCACGAGAACATTTTTTCTGACTTATGAATCTTCTCAAAGGCTCTCGTTGGAAAGTCTCACCACCCTCATGCCACTTTCTCTCGTGTCAGCACAGCGAGGGTAGCAACTCGGACACGCTAATTCGAGGCAATGTCGAGCAACATAGAAGCAAAGACCTGGCGAATGACGATGAATTCTAATGGCACAACGGAATATGAGGCCAAGGAGCGCCATGGCACAAGTGTTTTTCGTCAACTGAAGGTGGGATCGAAGACCAATTTCCGATTCATGTCACCCCAAAAAGCAAAGCACCAGGCCAGGCTAGAGATTGTACCCATTGTAACACCCGTGGCTACCCGGCGGCACTGGGGATCGAATCTCGCACCTCCCACATGCAAGGCGCATGCTCGAACCCCTAGGCCACCACTTTGGTACAGCTGGTAAGTGAAAAAGCAGGGAATGCCTTCTGGTTGGTTTAGCAGACGTACGAGTCATATAACAAGTACGAGAGAATTTTAGCAGGTAATTTTCTTTCAGAGCAGCAGCAGCAGACTGAACACGGCTGGCCGTTCTGCAAACTTCCGGTGCCCTTCAATAAAACATTGTGCTGGGATAGTTGGTTATTCGTACTTGGTAGGAAGACAGCGCAAAAACGACAACCACAGGGGAGGACAAGACACAAAAGAACGCTAGGAATGCTGGGTTTGTGGGTTTTGGCAGTGAAAAACACTTCCAGGCAATTACCTCGGCAAATGGAATTATCACTTGCTCACTTCGTCAAGTTTAAATCCTTACAAAAGTTCATAAATTTAGTTTCAACGCGGACATCACCTTTCCTCACGCGGATTCAACAGCTTGAAGTGCTTTTTTCTTGTATCTTGTTGCATCACAACGAGGCCTCCGACCTTGTCAGCTTGTAGTAGTAGAAGATCTTGATCTCTGAAGTACTTGACAATGCTATTAAGAACACGGTTTGACCGGAAACCTGTAAATTTTGATGCACACTTCGCAAAGCTGTCAACACCCTCAAGAAGGCACCTCTTATGGCCTTCTCCACTAGCCTTCTAGGCAGAATTCTGGGCAAAGCGTTCTTTTGTGTTTTGTCCTCCCGTGTGGTTGTCGTTTTGCGCTGTCTTCCTACCAAGTATTCCGGTGCCCTATCCTGTGTCTACAGCGCTCAAGACCGGTTCACTAATTGGTGTTAAAAGCGTTGTTAGGAGCAAGGAAGCAAATGGTACTCGCTTCGCTACCGTCCGAGAATTATCGGCTCAGTGTGGATCATGTGACTTCCAAGACAACGTTGCTGTGCAGGGCGTCACAACACCATGCGAAGGCTCTTTTTTTATAGCTGACAGACACTGTCAGCCAGCGCGTTAAACTAAACTTCGCAGACTTCGTAACGTTATGAAATTATGCGAGCGTGCTCACGGTCGTGGGCTGTCTGGTTGCCCCCGGAAATGTGTGTTTCGTGCACGGTGAGGTGTCGAGGAACAAGGAAATACTTACCCGTGTTTGGAGCCTGAAAGGCGGCAGAAGCAACCCCATGAAGGTTCGGCACATATCGAGCCTATACTGACGGTCAGAAAGACTCGCGTAGTAGGCTCCGAATGCGACCATGTGGCATGACATTTTTGACAGTAATCTTCATAATACAGCCGGAGAGATATTTTGTATACGTCTATTCAGAAGGCTCTTAAAACCGTTTTACTTAAAAAATTGTTCACATATTCTTCGGATTTTAAACCGAGAGAAAAATTCCATTGCTTCAGGGGAACGTGGGCAAAAAGTTCTAGTTGCTGGCGGAAACATGTGGAACCCAATTAAGAATGTGCTACAACTTGATATGAACATCCGCTGTGAAAAAATGACTGCTGTTGTCCTCATATGCAATGCGAATCAGCGAGCGCTTGACGTTTTGTGCAGTAAACATATCTGGTCTAACGGGGCAATTACAGAGGTGGTACAAAGCCTCGCGGTTTGGAGTGCCCTGGAACAATTGACATGCATTACTTCTCCAAGCAGTAAATACTATAGCACTCCAGGTTTTGACACTTTAGGCCAGGTACTGGTGATAAAGGTTCCGCATTCCGATATAACAAAGCATTAAATGCCGCCTATAGGCGTACTACACAGCGGCACCGTGTTTATTGGTGTGTACAGCCTTCTAAGAGGATGGCACTATTCACACGCGCATGCCACCCCGTGTGAACGAGAAATTATCGTCTTTCTTTTTTCTTAAAATACCTGCGAATGTTCTAGAAACGCATTAGCAGCCGTCTAAATTTGCATTTTTCTCGTTTGCCGGAAAAATTAATAAGCTGTACCGCTTAGCAGCATTGTATTAATTTTTAAGCTTTATTCAGCTACGCTTTATGCAACTATTAGAGCATAAACCTCTCCGCAAATGCAATACACCTTCTGTGAAATCAGGTGGCAGGGCAGCTGTTTGATGCTCCTAATACGGGCTGGCGCCGATGAAATAGCGACTAATACTGAAGGAAAAAGTGGCAGATACGACTCAAAAAAGACCCTCTTTCGAACGGCGCACATATGTTATCATGACGTAGGGGTAAACCGAATGCACCTGTTAAGCGTAGATTGCATGGCAGGTAGCCGGCTGGCTTGCGAAAGCCCATTGCCCGCATTGTCGTGACAATAGCTCATTGCTATGGGGGTACAGTCTCATTACAGGACCATTGGCCGCTTTTTTCTTTATGTGTATTCGCCTATGGCAACAGGCTGTGTCTCTATGAGTAAGTTGTCACAAGCAAGAAATGCGATCGAGGGATCCTGGTATTAACCACAAGAGACATTCGACAGCTGGCAGTATTCCAAAAGTAAAAGCAAAAAGAAAATGTTAACGCGGAAGTGGAGTTTTCTTAAAGGACTTCACATGAAAAGGAATTCAACATGTTTATCCAGGGAGTTTGCCTCCCAGCCTTACCTTGCGTTGCACGTAAGAAGTGTTGGTGTTGGTGAACGATTACGGGTGCACTGGATTCGATCTGTAGCGGCTCTTCTGTAACCGAAACAAACGCAGTGGAGGCGGTAAGCAGGAAAGAAATCAAAGTATCATGAAAGGATGAAAACAGCAATTAATTGAGCATATACAATTTGTATTGGTTAGCCTGCGTGCCTAAATAATAATGCTTCACCACTGCAGATTTAATTTAAGACTCTGATGAAAATCACGAGATTTAGGCCGAGGAGCACTCGAAACATACTCGCCGATTGCGAGGCTGCTGTAAAAAAATCCTTTGTAGGATACAGTTACAGACTACTTTAAGAAGTGCTGTATTTTGAGCAGGAGTCAGCGTTAAACGCGAAGTGGCTTAAACAGCAAGGTTGCCAACATCTGAGCTGAATAGGGGAAAACTCAAAATACTTATAAACTTAAATGCATATCTTGCGGGTGATGCTCGGAGACAGCGTATCTTATGTGAAGTCCAGGTGTGATACCTTCTGCAGACCTAGCCTGCAAGCTGCCATCATAATCATATTCATCATCGGCCTGACTACGCCCACTGCCGGGCGAAGGCCACTCCCATCTTTACAATTAACCCTGTCCTTTGCCAGCTGTCCTCTCCGTGTCCCCGCAAACTTCTTGCTCTCATCCGCCCACCTAACTTTCTGCCACCCCCTGCTACGCTTCCCTTCTCTTAGATTCCACTTTAATGACGAGCGGTTATCTTGCCATAATGATAGCTGAGGTAGAGTTCCGTTAACGTAACAGGAAAACGCGAAATTGCAAAGCCGACATTAGCATTCCGAATAGGGATAAGTAAAAACCTTTAAGAACTTTTTCAACGCTTCTTCCACACTCACAGACCGGGTTGGTTGGTTGGTTAGTTTATTCATGAAGTCAATAGAAGGAACGCCGGTTAGTTTATGGGGTTTAACGTCCCAAAGCGACTCAGGCTTTGAGAGACGCCGTAGTGAAGGGCTCCGGAAATTTCGACCACCAGGGGTTGTTTAACGTGCACTGACATCGCACAGTACACGGGCCTCTAGAATTTCTCCTCCAAAGAAATTCAACCGCCGCGGCCGGGATCGAACCCGCGTCTTTCGGGTCAGCAGCCGAGCACCATAACCACTGAGCCACCGCGGCGGCATGAAGTTGAGTGCTTCGAGCTCCTGACAAATGGAGACACTTTTTCATGCAGGATTATTTGTCGGGCTTTTACATCAAGGGCCCAGTAGCACCGCTGTCCTGTCTTGTACTTCACGTACGTATTTATTTCCGGCTATAAAAATAAAAGCAACGGTGTTCAAAGTTTGCAAAAACCTACTGAACAACAGTACAAAGCATATTTGAATACACCCAAGCCTTCTTTAGCTACTGAAAACGAAGCCTACATTTCATGAAACTGTCCTGAGCCTGATGTAACAATAGCACGAAAGGAACACTTGTCTAGCGCTTGTCTGCGCCCTTTCCTTTCCATCCCTCGTGTTCCTTTTGCGCTTGTTACTTCATGAACGTTATCCAACTGGCCCAACTGTCGGCTTTGTCCCGAGCTGCCTGAGAGGCGGCTTTTATGCCCTAAATTTCGAAAAGGTTACGTCGTTCTAGCTTCAAAGCTCCAGGGCAACTAAAGCCATTAAAATCAGAAATGAGAAAAGTAGAAAAGGAAGTATGTATGGGAGTATCCGGCTCTCTTATTGCAGGTGTTCTGCTTACCTGAGGGGAAACCCGTATAATGACGGGGCGTTGAAGGAATGGCCATGAAATGACCAGCGCCCGGAAGTGTGAACGCTTTGGAACGGGGCCGAGATCTAGAAGGCGAAGCGAACGCAGCGAATGGTAGCGACTGCCTGCGATGAACAAGATGGCCTGACGTACTCGTCCACTTCCTCCTCTTGCCCTGCGCCCCGTATAGGGAGACACATGGGCCACTGCCTCTGCGTACCTTGAAAGGATTATGCTGCTTCAATGGCTGGAGGGCATCACCTCCGTCTTAGACCATCGGCACAGCTTCGGGACGAGAGCACGGAAGGCACCAGAATCGCTTCTTCTTCTTCTTCTTCCTCTTAAAACATGGAACATACCCACATGGGGGGATTGGCCGAGGTGCAGTGGCACAAACAAAGATATTTCCATGGGCAATTACGACAAAATATCGGAGCCAAGCGTGAATTTTGAAAAATGTATCCATGAAAAACGACAGAAGAATATTTAAAGTTAAATAACAAAGAACATTTTGGTGAAAAACAAAAACTACAAGACTTTTAAAGGAGTTAGCAAATCAACCTAGCAGTTGATGAACCTAGCAGCATGGAGATTCCCGCAAATCGAACCCAATGCAAATCCTTTGGCGCTCGAACCGAACGATAATAACACTGGCAGAGATAACGGGAGTCCTAACCTGGAGAGAGGGACCTCTAGGTAAATCTTTCTCTGAAGTACGAACTTTGCACAGCAGAGGAGAAAATGGTCCACAGATTCAATGTCCCCGCATGAGTCAAAGTTTGTCGGTGACCACCCTCAACTTAAACTGGGAATTCTGCACCGCAACCTTGTCATTGATACCACGCACAGCCTTGTTTTGCACGAATGGACGTTCCAATTATATGGTAAGTGCTGATAATCAGTGGTATTTAGTAAGGGATTGCGTAACCCTCGATCGAGACTCTTTCTTCATCCTCTTTATAATAGCACATACCCACGTGGGGGGATTGGCCAAGGTATAGTGGTATAAATAAGGAAATTTCCATAGAATTACGACAAAATATCGGAGCCAAACGCGAATTTCGAAAAATGTATTCATGAAAAACGACAGGAGAATATTTCTTCTTCATAATATTTATTCTGCTTCGTCATAATGGATGACAGACATGCCACCAGTCACGGCATCTCGAAAGCGGCCGTGATAAAAAAATCACGTTTTTGTATTACGTAGACGTCCACACCGTCACATCATCCCCGATTTAAAAGTGAAGACAGGAAAGGGTTCTCAAAATGCTCTGCTTATCTATAGTCATTCCGTGTAAATATGAAGCTTTGTCAATATTGTCATCATTATCATGATGATTGTTGGGGCTGCCCTCGAGACATATTGCGAGTACCCTCAAGGCGGCCTGGCCATGACATAGGCGGTGACTTCCACATAATAAATTAACGCAAAGAGTGAATGCAGAAATAATTACATAAACTGACAAAAAAGGAATTGAATTGGATTTTGTGACAGAGATGGTTTAATGTGGGAGATAGGTTTCATGAGATAAATTTCGGTTTAAAGAAAAAAAAAAGAGTAGTAAATCACGTGCGAAGACGTTTTGACCCGGGAAAAAAAATTTTGAATGGCGGAGCATAGATTTTCTTTCACTGTGTCCAAGCATAGAAGCTCTAACCGGGTTTCAGAATTTGTTATTTCAAGCAGTCGCTTACTTATGGAAGCGAAGCGGCGACATAACAGAAAATGATCTACTGTTCCAACTCAGCCGGGTATGGACACAAATAGGAGAACAACAACACAACCAGGGGGAGATCGAAAGACCAGTCAAGATCGGCTTCAACATTTCCTAGCCCAACATGCACAAAGCCGTATTTTCATCTTTCCCCGTATTTCTTCCTGATCAATAGCCGACGGAACCGTCCTTCTCACCTTTCTTCACACGCTGATGACGTATTTGCCTAAAATCTTCGGCTACCCCACTGCATGAAATACCGATATAAGAGAGAACGCATGTCTTAGACTGCAGATGATGTTGGTGCTAGCGGTAATATTGTGTATGAAAATTTTTAGCCGCACTCATCTTAACTTCACCAGTGAGTGATGTGCGCCTAACTATACCATTCTGCGATACGGAACAAGTAGGGCATACCAAACAATTCTGGCCGAAAGCATTTTTGAGCGGAAAAACGTTAATGAACGTAATTTTTTCATACAATGTAAGATTTCACTACAACAATCAGTATATCCGCAGATCACCCGACGGCAGTCTTGTATTTTTTTTCCTATTAACGTTTTGCTATCGTCAAAACCGTGACCCGTTGGTTTTCTATGGCAGTCTTAACTGTTCGTTGCGATTGATGGAAACACTTTAAAAGATTTTTGTAGCGAGAGCTACACTACGCTACCCAGTCGAGCATTTCGCCGTGAGCCTGGGAGACCGATAGTGCGCATGCGCGGCGCATGACGTCATAGTTCGCCGCCGCCGCCGCGCGAGGAGCCGCGCCCGCCCTCTACGCCCGCCGGCGCCGCGCGGGAATGCGCGTGGAAGCTGTCAAATTGTTACCGTCGCTGCCGAAGATCACCAAGGGTGTTAACTGGGGCCCCGGTACAGGATGGAGAAGTGCTCTGGGGCTGTGTGTTTGATGCCGTTGACCAAAAACCAATCGTAGCTACAATAGAGATGAACACGAGTTGAGAGTGTGAGATTCCTGATTTATTGTGCCGCTCTCGCTGCGGGCATCGACACCGAATTTTTTGTCGTTGATGGGCGTTAAGCAGTTCCGAATGCGGCCCGAGAGAAGCTCTAAGGAAGCTAAATCTTCTTCAGGCTCAGGTTGAAGTACTAGTTCTTGACCTTCTGCTTCGCCCCCTCAGGCATCTATGTCTGTGAGGTCACCCCGCAGGACATCTTCGATCTTGGAATCGCTTGCGATGTAGAGGTCAACTGTTGTAGTCCCTTGTGATCAAGGTTGCGACTTCCCGCCGAAAGTTCGCATTCGTCCCATTGGCACATTCGTCCGGTGATTGGCTGTCATATCTTACGAGTTTAATTCTGAAACTAAATGTACTAAGCAAACATAGCAAGTTATTATCCTGAACGACACATTTGAGTGTTCCTAATACTCACAAGCACAAGAACAAAATATCGCACCTTAGCAGCAGGAATTATGTTATACATCTCATCCAAACACTTTAGCACTGAACAAATTATACAGTAGCTAATGAACTAATGTAGTATTTAAGAAGAACAAGAATGTGTACATATATAAGTATTAAAATAACTAGAAGTTGGCAAGGTCTCCAGCGTAACAATGAGAAAACGAGGTTATTGATCAAAAGTACAAAAGGGTTAGTGCGGTGTGGTCAGTTTACGGTATAGAGTACAAAAACATCATCATGCAAACAGGAGGCGACCTTACATTGAAATATGGCGCCATCACAAACGTTCATATTACGCCCTCACCACAGAGCTACCAAAAGTCGCACCTTTTCTCGGGGTTCATCATTTCACCAGGCCTGCAGTAGAAGGCGTCTGCAAACTCGGGCATGTTTTGCAGGGGCACTATGCAACGGGACCGGCTGTGCCAGTAGCGGTTGTTGACTGCTCGCATCTTACTTTTGTCTGAGTCACACCACTTTATGCAGTGCGCCACAAAGAACGTCTGCTCGGCGGTGAGAAAGACGTAGGGCACAGTCTTAGTGCGCAGTCTTTCCGGGAGATGGCGGTAGGCGTCGTACGCCAAGAGGATACCCGCGAAGTCGGCGAAGCCTTCGGAGTCTATAACATCGTCCAGTGTTCTTGCCCGGGCTTCCGATTCCGCCTGCGTGCGCAGAAGACATTATGCTTATATTCCGAACTAGAGCGTGGATGCACTTTCCGAAGTTTAAGCAAGAATTTGCTTCAGTGCGGTGTTGGAACACTGGCTCACGGAACAGCCGCTTCACGCACTGAGTTGACGATGGCTAACAAATTGCACGTTGAGACCGAATCGATCCACATTGTGGGAGGTAGCTGACGCGCTATCCCGTGCCCCACGTTGGGCGCCAGTTGTGGGGTTCCTAAGTGGACACAGGCCACCACCCACCGCGGGTTCGAGCTTCGCGCGAGCCAAGGGCCCCGATCAGCCGTCACCACACACACACTGGGACACCGTTGCAGCGCACTCAACCTCCGCTGGGAGGAGAGCGATTCGCCGCAAAGAAATAGGCCTCCAAGTTCACAAAGGAGACGTTTATTCACATCGTCCTCCAGCAGATACACACACACTCAATCGTCACCCCGTCCCGGGGGCGCGCGAGGAGCAAAGCTCCGCTGCGCGCACGAAGCGACTCGAGTAATGCGCACCGCTAGCACGCCGCTGCAGGAGAATGTCCCCGCGGCAGTGCTGTGATCTCTCTCTCGTGTCGACCGTTGGGCCGGTTGCGAGAGAGAGTGGGCATTCAACGCAAGGTACGCCTGTCAGAGGTCGCTGGACCCCGCTGGACAGGCTCGAGCCGCTGCAGGTCAGAGGACACGTGCGGGCGAGCTCGAGTAAGCACTGGTCCGAACGGCAAGGCCGGCACGGACAAACAGTAACGTACGCACCTTACGCTGTCTCGGAGGGATCTCTCTCTCGGGGCCCCGCTCGGACGGTCGCGCGGCGCGCGGCCGCCCAAAGCGGGGTCCCGAATTCCCGCCAAAAGGCGCCAATGGCAAAGGCCCTTGGGGAGCCGGGGCGGAGCTGTGGCTAAATGACAGTGATAAGTCACCCAGCCGCCTCTCCACCGCCTGAGGCGGGAGCAAGGGAAAGAGGAGAAACAACGCGGGCGGCCGGCACAGCCGCGCAAAGGCGACGGCGGAAAGCCAGATTCCCACAACATATCGAACCAAGAGAGTTAATTTACAGCGTTTATGTGGAACGCATAAACTGGTATGGTTTAATGCAGAGATGTGAGTGCCCCTATGTAAAAATTGTGGTTGGATCAGCTCGTGTTAACGGATATATCTGCAGGTGCCATAATTGCTTCCATCGTGAGGATTACAAGCCCTTCTTTCTTTTCCTCTCCTTTTCGCGTCTAGATCTGAACTTTCCAGGTTGACCTTTAAGCCCTCCCTGCATCAATTCTTTATCCCCTGGTTACTGAACGCAAATAGAACCGCATGGAACCATTAATTTCGTATATTTTTGTATTGGATGGCTTTCTGAGATGAGACGACTATGGCTTGCATAAAGTTAATAGTCAGTCTCCGAGAGCGTATCGGTATACGGCAGCCGGACTGAAAAGTGATATTTCAAAGAAATCAGTATATTGTGGGAAATATCTACCCTTAATTAATGCACTAATATGTAATCTGCGTTCTTCATATTTATTTTCCTGCACTGCTTGAAAATAACAGTTATGACCGTTCTCGAAGGGTGGTTTTTTGCACCTAAATACATTCAGCGGTATTGCACACGAATCTTGGAAAGGTTTAACTTTGCTGCAGACTAATTAATTTCATTTTTCCACAACTGACTGACATTGTTGTGAAACAGTTTTCTCGTTTTATTGCGGGAGTAGCATATCGCGTATTTGCCCCTGCTGTTAAAACGTGCCAATGGATTGACGGTACATGAGAAATTAATAAATAAATATTCGGTGCTTCAGTAGATTCTCGTGAACCTATGAGGCCGAACTCACGCTGGTATGGCGCTCACTACGCTCGACCACAATGTACCGTCTTTGTCAAAAGTAACCAGGCTGCATGGTTTGCTTCTAGTTCGTACACTGGAGCCCTTGTGGGTTTCCTAAAGATCGAAAGTTGTTCGAAGGTTAAGTCCTTACCTTAACGACCATTCCAGCTTCAGGGAAGCTGTAAGGGCTCCACTGTACGAGCTGGAAGCAAACCATGCAGCCTGGTTACTTTTGACAAAGACTGTACGTACCTTCTGATACGAGGCTCGAAGGCAGAGCACTTTCTTCGCGTAAGTTTGCATCGTCGGCGTGCCGGCGTAGTAGACGGGACGTTCTAGGTAGTCAACCGCGATGCCCGTGACGTCGAAGCCGTGCATTATTTCGTGACCGACAATCTGCGAACATTGTTGATAAGGGGAAAGTTGAGTATCTCAGAGGTAGGGGAACAGTTTTTACTGGTGCAAAATAAGCTGCACTTTATCTCCGTCTATTTAGTGTGGAACGAAATGTTATAGAAGTACTAGAATCAAGCAAAAAAAAAACGCCTATAAACTGTAAAAGAAAAAAATCCGGAAAAAAATTCACAACTATCGCAGCTTCAGTTGGAACCTCTATGCGTGTCTGCGTCAGTTTCTTTTGAATTTTTGTTCGATCAACCCCCTTATTCGGACTAGTAACTGCTGTAGCAGCTACCTGCTATGCCGTCATGGTGCTGACATTTGAATAAAGCACTTCTTTTATTTTTGATTTCCATTCTCACTGTGCCTCTGTCTACAAACCAGAAAGTTCACAGCCTGGTGGCCAGGTTGTGATGCCATCACAGGGTCGCGTGTTCTCCTCGACCAATCAGCGAGTTTCGACATTGGCAGGGTTTCGCTGTGAGGACAACTGTAATGTTATCCCATTAATAAGCGTTCTCTTACTCACTCTTAGGAAGCCCTTAACCGTTACCACTCGTTTCATTACAGAAAATCCTGAGCATCTTAATGCCGAACACACACTGAGTAGTATGACTGGGGTTCAATATTGCCGTGCCGCTTACCTCATGTTTCACATTTTTCATAGGAGCGCTGGTGTGCACTTGGGGTATGATTACAGTATTCACTCAGAAAATGAACTCACGCACCCTAGTGGAGAGCTTAGGCGCTGACAAGGCAGACGTTACCTGATGGTGCAGCCCGCTTTCCATCACCTCGGGTGGACACCGAGCGCTTGATGCTCCTCTTGCAACGTTTTAATAATTTTTTTATAATTAAAAGCAGCAACGCCAAAGGGACGCTATTTATATCTAAAACTTAATTCCTCTCCCTCGCTTCTTTTCGCCACTTTACTACAAATTACCTGGCGCCTTCGATTTGGTTTGGTTTATTAGGGTTTAACGTCCCAAAGCGGCTCAGTCTATGAGGGACGCCGTAGTGAAGGGCCCCGGAAATTTCAACCACTTGGGGTTCTTTCGAGAACAATATACCACTATTCTTACGGCCGGCCATGCCAGATGGCTACAGAAGATCTGAAACTTCTGTTTTCAATGATGGACTCCAAGGCGACAACGTAGATGCTATGTAAAATATGACATCGCACTACCAAGAACCTGGTGCCTTCCTCTTCTAGAACACCGTTTCCGTGTATGAGTACAGGCAAGAACTTTTATCTTGAATCCGCGAGTATAACTGACGTTCTGGCCCGTAATGCTGTCCAAAGAGAGCAACTAGAGTTCACTTTAGCACAGCTCACCATCGAGACGAAGCTTAATTGTAAGAATTTGCAACAATCAATCATTTATACGGCAGATCGAAGAGAGAAACCCTTCGTGACCAGTCTGGTTTCCTACTGGTTTCCTGTTTGCTCGCGGAATAATCTTACTGGCTCTTCGTCTCATAGATGAAGGTATAGAAACCTCTATGTTTGAGAGATGGTGTGGTTGTTTCGACATTCGAAAAAGGGCGCCAGCTAGCCTTCACTCCCATCAGCAGCAGTCTGTGCGTCGAAAGAATGTGGTGCTCTTATTATGCGAGGAAAAATAAATTTTACCTTTTCCACACTCAGATTAAGGAGGAGGGGAGGAGGGATTTTCCATGCTCGAGCGCGTTCATTACAGGAGTAAATACTGCGCCTTGCTTTCCTTCGTTGTGTCGCAGAAAGAAAGCAAACACGGCTCGAGAAGAATATATCACTATTCTTACGGCCGACCATGCCAGATGGCTCGAGAAGATCTGAAACTTCTATTTTCAATGACGGACTCTAAGGTGACAACGTAGTTGCTATGTAAAATATGACAAAGGATTACCAAGCAGGGCAAGCCCATGCCGTGACTGGAATTTAATTAATCCCTGAACAACCTGTTTCGTTAATTCCTCCCTGAACAACATGCTTCGTTATTTCACACCTATCATATCGAACTTCGGTAATGCTCGTCACCTATTTGCAGTCCCCGCGATGTCGCTCTTAAACTGCGGTAATGCTCGGCACCTATTTGCAGTCCCCGCGATGTCGCTCTTGAACTGCGGTAATGCTCGACACCTATCTGCCGTCCCCGCGATGTCGCTCTTGAACTGCGGTAATACTCGACACCTATTTGCACTCCCCGCAATGTCGTTCTTAAACTGCGGTAATGCTCGACACCTATTTGCAGTCCCCGCTATGTCGTTCTTAAACTGCGGTAATGCTCGACACCTATTTGCAGTCCCCGCAATGCCACTCTTAAACTGCGGTAATGCTCGACACCTATTTGCAGTCCCCGGGATGTCGCTCTTGAACTGCGGTAATGCTCGACACCTATTTGCAGTCCCCGCGATGTCGCTCTTGGACTGCGGTAATGCTCGACACCTATTTGCACTCCCCGCAATGTCGTTCTTAAACTGCGGTAATGCTCGACACCTATTTGCAGTCCCCGCTATGTCGTTCTTAAACTGCGGTAATGCTCGACACCTATTTGCAGTCCCCGAAATGCCACTCTTAAACTGCGGTAATGCTCGACACCTATTTGCAGTCCCCGCGATGTCGCTCTTGAACTGCGGTAATGCTCGACACCTATTTGCAGTCTCCGCGATGTCGCTCTTGAACTGCGGTAATGCTCGACACCTATTTGCAGTCCCCGCGATGTCGTTCTTAAACTGCGGTAATGCTCGACACCTATTTGCAGTCCCCGCGATGTCGCTCTTGAACTGCGGTAATGCTCGACACCTATTTGCAGTCCCCGCAATGCCACTCTTAAACTGCGGTAATGCTCGACACCTATTTGCAGTCCCCGCGATGTCGCTCTTGAACTGCGGTAATGCTCGACACCTATTTTCACTCCTCGCAATGTCGTTCTTAAACTGCGGTAATGCTCGACACCTATTTGCAGTCCCCGCGATGTCGCTCTTGAACTTCGGTAATGCTCGACACCTATTTGCACTCCCCGCAATGTCGTTTTTAAACTGCGGTAATGCTCGACACCAAATTTGCAGTCCCCGCTATGTCGTTCTTAAACTGCGGTAATGCTCGACACCTATTTGCACTCCCCGCAATGTCGTTCTTAATCTGCGGTAATGCTCGACACCTATTTGCAGTCCCCGCTATGTCGTTCTTAAACTGCGGTAATGCTCGACACCTATTTGCAGTCCCCGCAATGCCACTCTTAAAATGCGGTAATGCTCGACACCTATTTGCAGTCCCCGCGATGTCGCTCTTGAACTGCGGTAATGCTCGACACCTATTTGCAGTCCCCGCTATGTCGTTCTTAAACTGCGGTAATGCTCGACACCTATTTGCAGTCCCCGCAATGCCACTCTTAAACTGCGGTAATGCTCGACACCTATTTGCAGTCCCCGCGATATCGCTCTTGAACTGCGGTAATGCTCGACACCTATTTGCACTCCCCGCAATGTCGTTCTTAAACTGCGGTAATGCTCGACACCTATTTGCAGTCCCTGCTATGTCGTTCTTAAACTGCGGTAATGCTCGACACCTATTTGCAGTCCCCGCAATGCCACTCTTAAAGTGCGGTAATGCTCGACACCTATTTGCAGTCCCCGCGATGTCGCTCTTGAACTGCGGTAATGCTCGACACCTATTTGCAGTCCCCGCGATGTCGCTCTTGAACTGCGGTAATGCTCGACACCTATTTGCAGTCCCCGCTATGTCGTTCTTAAACTGCGGTAATGCTCGACACCTATTTGCAGTCCCCGCAATGCCACTCTTAAACTGCGGTAATGCTCGACACCTATTTGCAGTCCCCGCGATGTCGCTCTTGAACTGCGGTAATGCTCGACACCTATTTGCACTCCCCGCAATGTCGTTCTTAAACTGCGGTAATGCTCGACACCTATTTGCAGTCCCCGCTATGTCGTTCTTAAACTGCGGTAATGCTCGACACCTATTTGCAGTCCCCGCAATGCCACTCTTAAAGTGCGGTAATGCTCGACACCTATTTGCAGTCCCCGCGATGTCGCTCTTGAACTGCGGTAATGCTCGACACCTATTTGCAGTCCCCGCTATGTCGTTCTTAAACTGTGGTAATGCTCGACACCTATTTGCAGTCTCCGCGATGTCGCTACTGCGGTAATGCTCGACACCTATTTGCAGTCCCCGCTATGTCGTTCTTAAACTGCGGTAATGCTCGACACCTATTTGCAGTCCCCGCGATGTCGCTCTTGAACTGCGGTAATGCTCGACACCTATTTGCAGTCCCCGCAATGCCACTCTTAAACTGCGGTAATGCTCGACACCTATTTGCAGTCCCCGCGATGTCGCTCTTGAACTGCGGTAATGCTCGACACCTATTTGCACTCCCCGCAATGTCGTTCTTAAACTGCGGTAATGCTCGACACCTATTTGCAGTCTCCGCAATGTCGCTCTTAAACTGCGGTAATGCTCGGCACCTATTTGCAGTTCCCGCGATGTCGCTCTTGAACTGCGGTAATGCTCGACACCTATTTGCAGCCCCCGCTATGTCGTTCTTAAACTGTGGTAATGCTCGACACCTATTTGCAGTCTCCGCGATGTCGCTACTGCGGTAATGCTCGACACCTATTTGCAGTCCCCGCTATGTCGTTCTTAAACTGCGGTAATGCTCGACACCTATTTGCAGTCCCCGCGATGTCGCTCTTGAACTGCGGTAATGCTCGACACCTATTTGCAGTCCCCGCAATGCCACTCTTAAACTGCGGTAATGCTCGACACCTATTTGCAGTCCCCGCGATGTCGCTCTTGAACTGCGGTAATGCTCGACACCTATTTGCACTCCCCGCAATGTCGTTCTTAAACTGCGGTAATGCTCGACACCTATTTGCAGTCTCCGCAATGTCGCTCTTAAACTGCGGTAATGCTCGGCACCTATTTGCAGTTCCCGCGATGTCGCTCTTGAACTGCGGTAATGCTCGACACCTATTTGCAGTCCCTGGAATGTTGCTCTTAAACTGCGGTAATGCTCGACACCTATTTGCAGTCCCCGCAATGTCGCTCTTAAGATCAGGTTGCAGACAAAATGAACGACGCGTACCTGGCCGAGACTTCCGTAGTTGAAAGCACGTGGAGCGCCCCTGATGTAGACTGGCGGCTGCAGTATGCCGGCAAGCATAATGATACTGTTCTCCTGGGAATTGAAGTATGCGTTGGCAGCAGCAGCCATGAAGTTCCCGGTAGCATTTCCCCTGATGGTGCGATATGTCAGGATGCGCAGCGACTCCAGATACGGATGCAAGAAACTCCAGCCAACATCCGGGTAGTCAGCTGCGTGAGCACGAAAGAACAATATTCTCTTGTGCAATGTGCTCATCATCGGTAGAAGGAGTCGCCAGCCTGGTTTCTTCACGGCGAAACAAAATTATCTCCCACCTACATCCAGTTAGCCCTGACCTGTACTGTCTAGGGCGATGGCACCTGTGCATGTGTTTTATTTCATTTTGTGACCAGAATTTTTTTTATTTAAATGTCCTCTCTCATAATGGAGAATTCGCTCAAAACTTAAGGAGGCGAAGACATTCGTTTGTCAATCTCATTTCTTCTGTTTATTCATATTAAAGATTACCAGTGCATTAACATACAATAAACGCAATTGACGTTAGAGCTACTAGCTATCTATCGGTATCTTCTGAGCGTCTCCATTAATATTAACGTTAACTTTACTTAGATTAGGATTGTGATGACAGACGTAAAATCATTTTGGAAAAATATTCATATGACTGCGATTAAGTCGCTCTAACGTTCATGTGTCTTTCATATTTGTAGGTTCCTCTGTACTTGCTTATCGCAACACATTAATGCGTTTAGTTATGTTTGATTGTGTTGCTATATTCTGTTTGGTTCGTAATTGTGTTTACAGATTGTCTTGAGATCGAGTTACTTAAGCTTCATACCGCAGGTGCAAGCAGTTTCTTCCAATTTCTTAAAAGTAGTAGCCGGTGCTGCTATCCGGCATCAACCTCTTCTTTAATGTCCATGCATATACGTATATATGGACATAAAAAATCATCCTTCGTGCCATTAAGTCATCTAAGTCGCATTTTGTCACAAAACACACTCTAGAGCTTGAAACCGAGAACTTTTACGAGGTAAAGCTATCATAAGACAATCCTTCGCATATCAATTTTTAAAAGACTCTCTTTGGCATCTGCGCGTTTCCACTTTTCATTCATGTTTGTGGGGTTTAAATGGGGGGAGATAAACACGTATTCCCCGTTTAAGCGCGGCTGACATGGTTCAAAACCGCGCTGACCCCACCCCGTGGTCGCGTACGCTACTGAGCGCACGCCGACCACGGCGGGCCGTGCTCTACGGGAACAAAGGAACGACACAATGGCTGACACAAAAAAGGCATTTATTGCTATAGCAACAATAACGCCAGCTAGCAACAAAATACACTGAGGAATCTAGGATGTCCGACTCACCAGCACGGCTACGAGCGAACGTTCGCCCACGCTAGGGCAAAGGGATAAGCTCCGAGGCCAGACGGGACGGGGTGGCGGGAGCAAGTTCCGACTACGAGGCGCCCGCGGCCAAGAGCGGAGCTTTGCGCGTGAACGTCCACACGCTATCCTGTCCCGGGGAGAAGAGAGCCAGCTATCCCTCGCGCGCGCGCAGCAAAACGCCATCCGTGGCGCTAGTGTCGCTGCGACGCGAGCGCCCTCTCTTGTTAGTTAGAAGTAACCGAACCGAGAGGAGTGCTTTTCGGGGGCAGCTGACAACGGTGGGGTGCAATGCGGGAAAGTGAACGCAGGGGACGAAGGCGTCCCCACATCCCCCCAACCTTAAATAGACCCACGCGCCTGCAAGTTACATGCTATGGAGGAGTCTCCTGGTCTTCATGCACTTGAGGCAGGTCGTGCAGCGGAGGTCACGCCGACAGAGTGCACGCAGTCTTCCGCGGTATTCCGAAGGCGGCGTGAAGGTCTCCGCTGGGACGACTCGCATGGCCGGCGGACTATGTGCCCGCAGGCCCGCGAAGAGGAGGACCGGTTGACCACTGCAGGCCAAGATTCCGCAGTAGTCGCCAGGGCAACAGCAGCCAGAGGTGGCTGCTGTCTGGTCTCGCCACAGCTGCCCCGGATGGATGCGGCGAACAGGATACAGGCCGCTCCGTCGCAGCAGGCGGCAGCGAGACGATGTGCACAGGACAGCAAGCCGCAGTGGCTCCGCTGGATCTGAAAGATTGCCAAAACACACTCCGCATGCCTTTAACGTAGGTCACGGGAGGGGAAACGGCGTACACAAAGGCCTGGTGGCTCAATGCTCAACTCGCTAGCAAAACGTGTCGGGCGGCAGTGCAACGCAAAGTTCGAGTGAACAAAGCCCTTTCTTGAGTTGAACGAGAATGCTCGGTTCATGCGAGGTTAAAAAAAAACGGGTGGGCCAGCAAAGTGCGCTCCCTCTCAACATCACGGTCCGGTGGTCATGTCACTTTTGACAAGGTGCAGGCAGCTATGAATAGCCTTAGGCCTCACCACCATAGTGACGGTCGATGACCCCCAACAAAAGAAGGACCCGAAACGGGTTTCGTGCGCGCAGCCGCGAGGAGACATCAGCTTTGTGGGGTGGTCCTCCCCGCTCACTGCACAAAGCAGCTTCTGAGCGATCGGCGCCCACCGTATCGGACGGTGTCGGAAGGCCCGGTGCCGAGCTGCAATACCAGCGAGCTCGTTACGGCACCCGTGGCCACAGGCCACCCGGCTCCCGGAGCCGCGACTCCCAGAGTCGAAAAAGAGACAGCGAGAAAATATATACAGAAAACTCGGACCACCCACGCGGCTTCCGTACTCACTCGCTTCGGGCTCGGCAACTCCGCGGGCGCTAGGCCTCGCGCTCCCTCGATGCGGACCAAGTGGTTCTTGAAGCAACTCCAGGAAGAAAACTTCACAAAAAAACATGCTGAGCATGTCGAAAAGTTCAAACATGCTGCAGCGCAATACACCTCGCACTCAAGAAAGCATGCCGCAGGTCCTAGCGATCAAAATTCACACTAGGCCTACCACTTGTCAAGTATGGACAAAGAGCGTTCCTCGAACCAAACTGACTGTCGTCCAATGTTCCAAGAGCAGGCCCCACGTTGGGCGCCAGATGTGGGGTTTAAATGGGGGGAGATAAACACGTATTCCCCGTTTAAGCGCGGCTGACATGGTTCAAAACCGCGCTGACCCCACCCCGTGGTCGCGTACGCTACTGATCGCACGCCGACCACGGCGGGCCGTGCTCTACGGGAGCAAAGGAACGACACAATGGCTGACACAAACAAGACATTTATTGCTATAGCAACAATAACGCCAGCTAGCAACAAAATACACTGAGGAATCTAGGATGTCCGACTCACCAGCACGGCTACGAGCGAACGTTCGCCCACGCTAGGGCAAAGGGATAAGCTCCGAGGCCAGACGGGACGGGGTGGCGGGAGCAAGTTCCGACTACGAGGCGCCCGCGGCCAAGAGCGGAGCTTTGCGCGTGAACGTCCACACGCTATCCTGTCCCGGGGAGAAGAGAGCCAGCTATCCCTCGCGCGCGCGCAGCAAAACGCCATCCGTGGCGCTGGTGTCGCTGCGACGCGAGCGCCCTCCCTTGTTAGTTAGAAGTAACCGAACCGAGAGGAGTGCTTTTCGGGGGCAGCTGACAACAGTGGGGTGCAATGCGGGAAAGTGAACGCAGGGGACGAAGGCGTCCCCACATGTTCAAGCAACGATATTTCTCTAGTTACATTTTCTAGATTCCCCAAAATTGGTCAGTTGTAAGGCCTTTCCGGTGTCAAGTTTCTTGAGCAAATGAAATGAATGAGATGGAAATAAAACAATTGTACAGGTGACGAAGAAGAGAAGAAGGTTATTCAATGTTGAGCAAAATTACAAATCATAGCATTGTCTCTTCCGCACCTTGACTGAATAGGGACCCATGCAGGATTGTAAACTGGCATACTTCAAACAAAGTAAGCCTGGGAATAACGCGCAGGGTGGTAGCTCTCGATCAGGCGAAGCTGAAGAGTAATTGCATTCTGACATCGAGTCAACTTTGAGGGTATCCCGGAAATACGGTTGGCTAGGGACGCATATAAAATGCATGAACTAAGGAGTTTCTCACATCTGGAAGCCTCAAAGAAAATAAAAAAAACACTACATTCAGAAAAAACATTGCTTCCTTAATGCTAAGTTTTATGTACTCTTGTCGAAATGTGACGCAATTTTAGTGACAGACAACCCTATATATAACGCACAAAGGCGTTAAATCCATATAACGAACCTGAACATGTTAGGGACTGCTTTATTGTCAATATTTAGTTTTTTTCAGGGAAGATAAGCATGAGTGAGAATCATGTCGCTGTTGCAAGGATTTTAAGGATTTATAGTTATTAAGGAAAAAAGCTATCGAGTTCATCTTAGACTGTGCACTGAATTTCGTCACATGAATTCCACGCGCACTAGAGCCATCAGCAGCGTAGTCTGGCGGCGAGGGACTGCAACCGAAATGACCGTAGTTAAGAAGTTCAATGCGATGAAGAGACAACGGAAGCATCTATACCGCCACTTTTCCCGGAGTCGCTGCAGATGCGGCTAAGCAGCGACGGGGCATAAGCGTTCAAAGGACGAGTAGTGTTCAGGGCTGCTTGAAGCTCACCAAAGGTAGCTTCCAAGTAGGACTCGTTGGTGTATTCCCACGGGTAGCCCACGACGAGGCCTAAGACTGCGGCCTTATCCAAGGCCAGTGTTCGCACGGGGTCCGTAATCCAGGCCGACCTCCTTAAGTTTCGCAAAAGGGCCTGGATCAGCCGATGGGCCAGCTGAGCGGCAGACGAGAGCGCTCTAGGCGGGACGACTGAAATACAGCACGCCCGTTGTGGAATCGCCAATGTGAAACATGCGCCATCAGGAGAAAAAACGAGTAGCGCTCAGCTGGTTGGCTAGAAAGATCTCAATTGTCCACACACTTCAAACTGTTATGGTCAGGTCCGACTTCAACAAAATGCGACGAATCTTCAGACAACGAATAGAACGAGAGCTTATCTGTATAAGAGCACTTGCTGCTGGGCTAGTTGGTTTTGGTTCATAATTAAATACTTTTTAGGCGCAAAAAACAGACAAGACACATAGGTAGGTGACAGGACGAAGCGCCAACTTCCAACTGATTTTATTGCATGCATGGAACGTATTTATACAGCTTGTCGTCACATGTGCAGGAGGGTAACCTAAAGCTCAGGAACGACATGATAAGGCGCACTCTAGGAATTTCTTTTCACAGTTATACAATGCAACTTATGTGTCGCTTACGCACAAGTCGCCTTACTTTTTGATGAAAAACGCTTCTATCAACTCCCCTAGCATTATTGTCATTGCTTTTGCCCAGAATGCGCACATCAGTGAAGCATGGCTCAGTTGGAAGTTGGCGCTTCGTGCTGTCACCTACCCATGTGTCCTGTTTTTTGCGCCTAAAAACTATTTAATTATGAGCTTATCTATAACTGTTTGAATTTCAAGCAGGGAAGATGCTTTGAAACACGCATACACTAGACGGGGTGGGGACAGACGGTAGTGTTCACTTTCTATCACGCGGGCTGAGTGTTGGGACTGTGTCGTTTCATTACTTTTGCTCCTTGGTTCAAGATACCAGAACTGCTTCGATGGACGGTGCGCCAGCGTATTGGTCCTCTTTCCTCGCGGTTGCAACGACAAGAAAAAAATTATATGCTTTAGAATTTTGACAACAGGACCGTTTAATAAAGTGCAAGATTAAAAAGCTGATTTCTTTTGCTGTTGCGATTGGCTAGAGAAGTAATACAAGACGCCGCGGGCCGCGGTCCCGTGTTAACAGCAGCTGTTTTCTTTTAAGCTGTATCCTACTATAGTACTTTTCCTCTCTGCCTTGTAAGCTGTAGGTTACCTACATGCTTCCCAGTCCACGATTGCTGCCAAAATAAAAGACGAAATAATACACACAGTTGTCGAAATATTGCTTCGAGACGGCCAGTGCCATGACGCTGTAAACTTTTTGATAGCAGAACTCTTCGACGGTGTTGTTCTTGGAGTGCGCAGTTTTTCTCATTTCCTTGCCATGGGCTAAGGGCAGAAGCCGGTGCAGGAGGCTCCAAGCCAGCAGGAGTCGGGAGTCGCCACGTTCCAGACTGGAGTCGAACGTGAGCAGCGCGACGACTGCTGGCGAGTTGTCCAACACCAGGACAGGATGCCTCGCCTTGAACGTGTTTTGTGAGTGGTCCGTGATCGCCTTCTCCCATTGGGCTGAAGGAGACGCGTGGTCGGAAGCGGTCAGCTTTCTTCTGAGTCCGTATTAGAGAAGTGCTGACTAAGTGTTCAACTGTGTTCAACTGTGTTCAACTGGAAGTCGCGTAAACCCACAAAAAAGACGTACCATGTTGCTCAACACAGCGGCTGAAGCCGCCGTCTTTGATCGCATTAGCCTTCCCGAAGTTCCTAAACCCTATAAATAAAACACAGCCGCTCGTTTCTACTTCGCACGCGGAAACATAAACGACAGGTATTTGTAGAACGAATGATAAAATATTCATAACTGCGTTATCTTTATCGATGCAAGCGGAAGCGCTTTTTCAGCGGATATGACGTAATACCAGAAGCCAGGAACCTCACGTTGCATAGCCCTGACTCCCACGTTCTGAGTCTCGGCCAATCGGTTGGGACCGAAGTGGACGAGCCCACTGAAAAGACACGTTCAGAATAAGGACCGTGGAGCGACTTGGCACAAAACACTCTGAGCCAGGCAGCCAGAAGGGGGGTAGAGGGGCTAGTCTTTGTGGACTCTACACGTTGTCGCATGCCTTAGTCATTAATAATCAAACCGTATCTCAGATAGGAGACTCGCTGCATGCACAGAAACATAGGCCATAGCCTCGTCAAAGAAATAACCGTTTGTCAAGTGGAGCACTTTGTCAGTTTTACAAAGTGTCAGTGAGCATTATGTAGCTGATGCTAAGCATTGGCATGACATTAAACGCGCAAATATTTAAGTAAATTACCTCAAGTTTGCAGCCACTGACATTTGCGACTTCTTTAAGACATCAAACACGTGGAAGATTCGGAAACACCCAATTAAGCAGCATGGTTATCGGCCCTAACACTCTCTTAGAAATTATGGTTACTGCTTGCCTGATTGGACAGGTAACTTCGCTAATTAAGTTTGTACAAATTACGGTGGTCCCAAAATTTTTGTCACGGCGCTTTAGAGTGTGGAGCCAGAAATACACAGTGGCACACTTTATATAACGGAGGATTTATATAGAGAACGAAAAATCCATCCGCTTAACACTCTGTAACAAGAAATTAAGCGTGAAGTTCTAGTGTGCCCAACCGTACACGTGTCACAGCTCGAAATTCTTTTTTCGAGCGTTAGCTCTACTACCCGGGGTACAACTTCGGAAACATGCCGGTACTTTGACCTTCAAGATCAGCCAAGGTCACAGGGGAATTCAGTCGATTTCGCTATATTCTGACTGTGTCTAAGCGCAGTACATGTTACGTGATAAGCCATGAGTTTGGACCTTGCGTTCATATCTTTGGTAAATTCTAGTTACATCGACTAATTACTGGCCCGAATTGATTAGCGTAATTCGTTAATTGCGATCAAAACCAAGCTTTGCTCTACATATTACTGATATACCGTTGGAAAGCTTAGATGAAGTGCAAATGCCCTGCGAAGCTAACGACGAATTAATTAGCGTTAATTAGTTGCAATTAAAACCAAGCTTTGCGTACTAGCAACGAGTCATATACCGTCGGAAAACTTAGCTTGAGCGGAAGTGCGCTGTGTTGGTTATCAGCCTGAATGAATTAGCGTTAATGAGCTAACTGCAATTAAACCAAAACCAATCAGCCCCAGAGCTAACACTCTACTAACTAGGGTTAGCAGAGTTTAACCCCCTACTCATTTTTATTTCCTCGCCGTAAGCCCCGCATTATGATCTGCGGCGTTTTGGCGGACATAGATTATATCTTCAAGCCTGACCTGTGGTCAAGCTTGCGCAGCCGCTTCTCGTTCTGCTTTCCTCGCAAGCTGCGGCTCACTTATCTTGCCTAGGAATAGAATATATTGGGAGTAGAAAGAGAAACAAGAAAAGACAACTGTAGGAGCGGGAACAGAGTCACTATTGTTGCGAATGGGCATTCCACCACTGTTGTCCCTATTTCTAACGTCAGGGTGATCATGACAGTGCGGCCGAGTTTCCTTGCTTCTCATTCCGCTGTGGTCACAAGCTCCGTACGGTTTATTAATCTTGCCTAAAGAAATGTAGAAGCTGGAATTGTCACCATATTTGCAACTGGGCACCCCACTGTTATGACATCAGGGTGATCATCACAGTGCGGCCGAGTTTCCTGGCTTCTCATTCCGCTGTGGTCACAAGCTCCGTACGGTTTATTAATCTTGCCTAAAGAAATGTAGAAGCTGGAATTGTCACCATATTTGCAACTGGGCACCCCACTGTTATGACATCAGGGTGATCATCACAGTGCGGCCGAGTTTCCCGGCTTCTCATTCCGCTGTGGTCACAAGCTCCGTACGGTTTATTAATCTTGCCTAAAGAAATGTAGAAGCTGGAATTGTCACCATATTTGCAACTGGGCACCCCACTGTTATGACATCAGGGTGATCATCACAGTGCGGCCGAGTTTCCTGGCTTCTCATTCCGCTGTGGTCACAAGCTCCGTACGGTTTATTAATCTTGCCTAAAGAAATGTAGAAGCTGGAATTGTCACCATATTTGCAACTGGGCACCCCACTGTTATGACATCAGGGTGATCATCACAGTGCGGCCGAGTTTCCTGGCTTCTCATTCCGCTGTGGTCACAAGCTCCGTACGGTTTATTAATCTTGCCTAAAGAAATGTAGAAGCTGGAATTGTCACCATATTTGCAACTGGGCACCCCACTGTTATGACATCAGGGTGATCATCACAGTGCGGCCGAGTTTCCTTGCTTCTCATTCCGCTGTGGTCACAAGCTCCGTACGGTTTATTAATCTTGCCTAAAGAAATGTAGAAGCTGGAATTGTCACCATATTTGCAACTGGGCACCCCACTGTTATGACATCAGGGTGATCATGACAGTGCGGCCGAGTTTCCTTGCTTCTCATTCCGCTGTGGTCACAAGCTCCGTACGGTTTATTAATCTTGCCTAAAGAAATGTAGAAGCTGGAATTGTCACCATATTTGCAACTGGGCACCCCACTGTTATGACATCAGGGTGATCATCACAGCGCGGCCGAGTTTCCTGGCTTCTCATTCCGCTGTGTTCCCAAGCTGCGATTTACTAATCTCTCCCAGACAATTGTAGAAGCGGGAACAGAGTCGCCAGTGTTGCAATTGGGAGCCCACCGTTGTCCCCACTGTATTGACGCCAGGGTGACCATGGTGGGGTGACCATGGTAGTGCGGCCGAGTTTCCAGGCCTCTCATTTCGGTGTCCTCATAAGCTACGGTTTAACAATCTCTCATAGACAATTGTAGAAGCAGGAACAGGGTCACCATTGTTGCAACTGGGCACCCCACCGTTGTCCCCACAGTTTTGATGGCGTGGGGATCATGGTAGTGCGCCGAGTTTCCTAGCAGTCGGCGCGGCTTCATCGTAGGGGCAGGCTAGCTGAAGAAAGATGACGGTGGAGAAAACGAAAAGGGCTTTTTTATAGAATGTTTACAACAGAGCAGTACAGAGGTTTGGCGTGGGGGCCGATAGCGGCTTCTCGAGACGGGCTCTCTCGGTGACAAACGGCGGTGACCCGGTCGCAACGTCGGTCTCTCCGCCACCCCTTTGATCTCTGTGGACACTTCATACCGGCGGTGGTATACCACGATACCTCGGGTTTGGTCGGTACCTCTGATACAACAATGGCCGACTAGTGCTTCGGGTGCTCCTCCGCTGCAGCGAGGCGCTTGGAACTATATATCAGGCAGCTATCAGACACCTAACAAGCAGCTAACTATCACAGTGAGAGAGAAAAACTTTATTTCAAGAGGAATTCAGGGCACGCCCCAGGGTCCCCGCACGACCCCACTGCACTCAAGTGTTTATTTTACTAAGGACCATAACACTGGCGGCCCGGCCGGTGGCGATGGTTTGCACGGCCCTTTCCTCCGAGCGCAGCATGGTCTCCCAGTCCTCCCAGGTCTTGAGGTTCTCTAGGTCCCACGGGGGATGGTCCGCCGGGCAGAGGGAAAGGATGTGGAGAGAAGAAGCGAAGGGTTCTGGGCATAGAACACATGCCGGAGTGGGGAAGGATGGATGATAATGGGCTAGGGTAAGGGGTGAGGGGAGAGAGTGTGTCTGTAGTCTGCGCCAGAGTGTTGCTTGTTTGTTATCTAGGGAGGAGTGGGGCGGGGGGTAGAGCTGGCGTGAGGCTCTGTAGGCCTGCGTCAGCTCGCTGAATGAGTGCATGCGCTCCTTCGCGAATCCCCGATCCGAGGCCACCTGAGCCCGATTTAAAGAACCTCGGGCTAAAAGGTTGGCGGCCTCGTTTCCGGGATTCCCGGAGTCCGCAGGCAGCTATATCAGCTCCACTTGGCGGGGTGGGGGTGCATCGGGCGAGTCCAGTATGCCAAAAGCAGGGAAATGGACTCGGCCTCGAGGAAAATTTAGAATCACAGTTTCAGAGTCACTTAAAATGTACCGGGCTTCCGTGCGGGTGATAGAAAGTGCAATGGCGGCTTGCTGTAGCCTCTAGGGAGGTGTCTGGAGGGAGAGGTAGTGTGAGGAGGGCGGACAAAGAGGAGTCCACGACAGTTGCTGTCGCTTCATCACCAGTGCAGGCAGCGTCCACCCATACGGCGTCCGGCTTGGAGCCGTACGCTCGATGGAGTGCCTTCGCACGGGCTCTGCGGCGCTGCTCATGGTGGGACGGGTGCATATTCCTCGGGAGCGGCCTGATGAGGAGCTCCCGGTGAAAGGGTCGTGGGATGGCGAGGAGGGTTGGGTCGTTGGCCGGTATTCTGATTCCGAGGGAGTCCAGAATATACCGACCTGTGGAGGTTTGTGTGAGCCTGATGTACTGGGCCTGTCGGTGGGCCTCCACCAGTTCCCCGATCGTGTTGTGGAGGCCCAGGCCTAGCAATCTGTCTGTGGGTGTGTTGAGGGGAAGATGAAGTGCTACCTTGAATGCCTTGCGAATCAAAGCACCCAAAGCGTTTATGTCATGTTTGGATAGTTGTAAGTATGGGGTAGTGTAAAGCGGACGGGTGAGGACAAAGGCATGAATGAGGCGACATAGGTAGCGCTCCTTCATACCTTTATGATGTCCCGAAACTCTGCGGATGAGCTGCGATATCGCGCCTACAACCTGCTTGAGTTTGTTGAGTGTGGCGGTGTTTTTGCCATCGTTTTGGATGTGCAGGCCCAATACACGGAGGGTGCCAACCTCAGGTACTGGGTCACCATTCAGTTCAATGGCAATGGGGGAGCGTGGGCAGCGGTGGTTCTTAGGCCGGATGAGGAAGACTTCGGATTTCTCTGGGAAGAAAGACAGTCCGATGGTCCGTGCGTAATTTTGGGTGAGTGTGGCTGCTTCCTGTAAGCCTCGCGATGATTCACGCCGGGCCCGGGCGCGTTCAGGCGTGTTGCCGCCGCACTCTGTGCATAGAGGTGGCCTTGTGCTGCGCCGATAAGCTCGGCACCTGGCAACGGCATGCCAGTTTTTTGCAACGTTCTAGCACAACACTATACCAGGTCTTTCAGGGAAGCTGAACCAGAGCTTTCTGAAATATGAAGGCTGCTTCTGCGGCACAATAATAGCTGCGTTGTCGGACTTAGGAAACAGACCGAAAGATGCGAAACGCGCATGGCTCCACTCGAGCATTTCTTTAAGAATGTACTTTTTCTTGCGAAATTTGGTGCAGCTATTTTTCACAGGAGGAATAAAGCATCCGCACCATGCAATTCTTATCAAGGGATTATGAACGGCAAGTGCAATGTACCTGCTGTAACGTAGTTCTTTATGAAGAATCCAAGTGTTTGGACAGTTGCCCGCAGCTTCTTGTCCTTGTTTTTCCGGATACTTTCGATTCCTTGTCGCACTGCAGCAAAACAAAAAGGATAATTGTGAAACACCCTTGTGGAACTTGCCATCAAAAGTGTCTTTTTGTATCCTTCAATCTGAAATGCTAAGATATTACAATTAGTAACGATTGTTAAACGAGGTCTCATAAATATAACAATCTGAGTAACGAACAATTAAGAAAAATAGGTTTCCAGTTAATTATAACGAAAAATTTATCGCTGAATATATCTAATATATAGTCCCTAACACAACTTAGAACAGAATTTATAAATATTTATTTATTTACAATACCCTGAATCGACGAAGCATTTTACAGGGCAGCGAGGTTGAAAGAAAAATATTAGAGGCAAATGAAATGATTGGTTTGGTTGGTTTATAGGGTTTAACGTCCCAAAGCGACTAAGGCTATGAGAGACGCCGTAGTGAAGGGCTCCGGAAATTTCGACCACCTGGGGTTCTTTAACGTGCACAGACATCGCACAGTACACGGGCCTCTAGAATTTCTCCTCCAAAGAAATTCCTGCCGCCGCGGCCGGGATCGAACCCGCGTCTTTCGGGCCAGCAGCCGAGCACCATAACCACTCAGCCACCGTGGCGGCGCAAACGAAATGAATACAGACACGCGGTAACAATTTGCGACAAGAGAAAATTTCCTGGAAGACTTGTTAGAAGACTAGCAAGTTGTCGACAAACAACTTCTCAGAATAGTACAAATGCGTGTGCGTGTGCGCGTGCGCGTGCGTGCGCATGCACATGCGCGTGTTGTGTTTTATGGCACATAGGCGAATTGGGCCATCATGCGCCAAGCACAAGGAGTAGTATAAGTAAAGACGGTGTAACCATATTAAGTTCAATAGCAACATAAACCATCAGAAAGCCTGACATGACATTGATAAACATACAAGAATGAAAAATATGCATAAAACTGCAAGTGATAATGCAACAAGTTCAAGTGCGGTATTTAACAAGCAACAGAATATGATATGGTAAAGCGATGAAAAGAAAAAAAAAACACCACACCACATATTACAACACACATATTTCTTATTGCACAGCAAAGTCAATGAATTACAGAAAAATAAATGTGATGGCTCCGTTTAAGGAATATTAAAAAAAATCCTTAAAACACTTATATGACGTCATAAAAGAGGGAAAGCGTATAATGCTTTAGGAAAAAGAGCTTAGTCTTTGATGCATGCGATATCGGCTGGGAGCTGGCTCCATCTTTTTCAATATTCTCATAGGTATGACGTCGCAAGGATTCATTGCTGATCTTGCAGGTAACATGTGGAATTCTTTACATCATGATGTCCATAATGCTTTCCTAGAGCGCAGAACACTGGAAGACACGAGGGGAAGAGACTACTGTCAGCTGTCATGGAGTAGCCGTCCTGTGTATTTCTCAGAGTACGCTAATGCTCCACAAACGCCATGAATGAGCAGTTATACCGCACTTGTGTCATACTTTGTTTGCTTATGAGGGTTTAACGGCCCAAAGCGATTCAGGCTATGAGAGACGCCGTAGTGAAGGGCTCAGAAAATTTCGACCACCCGGGGTTCTTTAACGTGCACTGAATTCGGACAGTACCCGGGCCTCTTGAATTTCGCCTCCATAGAAATTTGACCGCCGCGGCCGGGATCGAACCCGCGCTTCTGTCATAGTGCCTAGATTGTTAGCCCAGGGGAAGGAGCAAATTGAGTTTTTTTATTTTATTCTGTGTTGAATTTATGTCGCCCCGACAAAAGCGCTGTACAATCGAGGTTAAAAGATTGTAAAATGTATTCCAGGGATTAATCCTTTAGAGATTGTTTGCGTTGTCTCCAGCACCACTCCCTCAGAGAGCTAGTCTAAGTGCTTCGGAAATTAAATACAAAGCAACATGGTATACAGTGAGTCTACTAGAACTTTAGGGACTAACGTTGCATTAACCATCAGTGACTCCGTAAAAGAGCAACATTTATTTCGTAAAAAATGAAGGAAAAAAAAACTTAAGCTGCATAGAGTCTACCAATTCTTCGGGTAATAAATGCGCAGCAGAAGACTGTGTCCGTTAATGAGCAATCATTACTTCCCCGTAGAGTAACTGCAAAAGAACGTCCATAGTAAGTATGCCAGTCTTTTGGAGGCAACTGCAATCCTATAACCATCAGTTACTAAAAGAGGAAACAATTCTCCCTCAGACAAACTTTAACAGAACAGACCTAATTGAGTCAGGTAGTTCTTTGCAGAGCATCTACTTCGCCATAACCACCACTCTCTCAAAAGTAACCATTACTGCCTCACACAGAACTAGTAAAGTACATAAAGTGACGGTCGCGAACAATTTTAACGGCGCAAGGGCAGCTTTGGGCAGAGTGTTTGGAGCAAGGTACTTTCTTTACTCAAGGAGGTCAGAGACCAATTTCTAAGTATTCCACCTAGCAGAAGAACATAGTGAATGGGTTGGACCTCTGGGAGAATAGCTGCGCGCTGACAGCCATCAGTGCCTCAAAGAACCACTGTTGCGCTCTTATAGACCGGCTATAAAGGAACATCGGAAACAGTGGATGTGCTAGTCCTCTAAACCTGCGCCATAGCAACGACCATTCTGATGTATCTGACCTAGTGCGTGCTCATTTAGGCCACGTGGCTGTTGAGGCACACTCAAACACTGTACCTACCTGCCCATCTAACCTGCCTATTGACCTAACCTATCTATGCTACCTAATCAAACCTAACCTAACCTAACCTAACCTAACCTAACCTAACCTAACCTAACCTAACCTAACCTAACCTAACCTAACCTAACCTAACCTAACCTAACCTAACAGCCCCTTAAGGAGCAACCACTACTCGCTCAGAGACCGACTCGAAGGTGACAGAGAAAAAGGTTAGTCGCAAGAAGGCTAAGTGGCAAAGTTAAACGTATTACAACCGCTTTCGGCTAAGTGTACATTTAAGCAATTTCGCCCGCCTTTCGGGCGAATAAATATACGCACCGATGTTCTCGGCTTCGACGATGCGTCTGCTGAGCAGCGAAGCGGCCATGTCAGGGTCGTAGCGGCGAAGCATGGTGGCGTAGAAACCCGCCAACATCCAGTCGCTTCTATGAGTGATGTAGTTGTATTGCATCCACACTTCGTCAGGCTTGTGTATCCTCATCTGCGATATGCGGTGGGATCTTCTTTTATTGTAGCTTTTGATAGTGGAGGAGAAGGGTACGGCACGATTTCCACCAGGACACAAAAAAAAAAGATCAATCTATAGGAGGTCACTGGGAATGTTGCTGACGTTATTATCAAGGTCGCTTTTGAGAAAGTTAAGGTAAGCCAGGAAGTGGACGCTACCAGAGGTCATTTCTGGTATGAGATAGGGGTGAAAGAATAGCAGACATTTTATAATAATAAATCGAAAATCGCCTTCTTCCACTCGTTGCATGAATAAAATGCAACAGTTAAGAAATTATCGAAAACTCTTCTTTTTATTATGATTATCCCTGACCAAACGAGATTTTGTCATACTCTTTACGTGTTCGAGTTAATTCTTAAGTCTATGGTGCGACAGCGTTAAAGGGTTAATGACTATATGGAATTGATCATTTTTTACTTCGCAGTGATAGGTCTTTGGGAGTCCTCATACCACTTCTGGTGCAGTGGTGCAGCAGGTAAGTGATGCACCATTTCCCCCGGACCAAGGGTGTTTCAAATAACGCCACCGGCGCCTTGCGAGACGAGACGAGGATGCTGAATGGGCAGGGTTGAAGTGGATGCATGTTTGTATGCTTGTGAGACCCAGGTTGTTCTTACCGAGCAACCTCTAGAGACCAGTAATGAATTGAATGCCGCCTGCACATCGTGGGCAGTTTGCTCAAAATACGCTGGGTAGGTTAAAGGTGCACTGAAGAGGATTCTGAACATGTCTTTTTGCCGCGGGAACTCGATCCAGACGTTCCTAGCATTCTTAGAAACAGTGACTTATTGCCCTGTGTGGCCGATTTCCCCAATTAAAACGAATTAACGTCCGGCTCCCTCCTTTTTTTTTTGAATTCTGCCTCGTACGGTGGGCGGAGTCGACCAACGCGTGGAGCGCCTTTCACCCAGTCCCGTGGAGGCTTTGCTTTCGTTTTATTTTGTTTTCTAGGTTTCCGTGAATAAATAGTTTCCTTCGCAGATAATATAGCCGCAAAATAAGCCCGAATAAATGAAAATACGCGCAGTCTATTTGCTACTACGGACTACTACGTATTACTCCGCCGATGGCAGAGCGGCAAGCCGCCACGGGACTGGGTGAAAGGCGCTCCACGCGTTGGTCGACTCCGCCCACCGTACGAGGCAGAATTCAAAAAAAAAAAAGGCGGGAGCCGGACGTTAATTCGATTTAATTGGGGAAATCGGCCACACAGGGCAGTAGATCGCAGTTTCTAAGAAAGCTCGGAACGTGTAGATCGAGTTCCCGCGGCAAAAAGACAAGTTCAGATTCCTCTTCAGTGCACCTTTAACACCTGATACGGTGCGCAGGTTGTGTTGACGTCACAAGGTGACGTGGCCTAGGTGGCTAGGTTGGTCGGCACGATCAACCTTGGTCTCAAGCCTCGGCTTCTCTGGGAGTTTCTCGCTGACGCCGTCTACGCCGACGATTACGACAACGGGTTTTCCCCGTCATAGTAGTGGCTGCTCCGTCCGGGGTAAACACTAATGTTAACCCCTACTGTGACGCATGAATAGCATTGATTGTCTATATTTTTTCTCGCAATTTCTGGGGAGTTATCTTTACGCAAATAATCATTCTCTTCTAATTTTCATTCTCTCCTAATTTTCCGTCCATGACGGCTACAAAAATACTGAAAAATCCCCTTACGCTTTCCTTAGTTTCAGTGGCTGTTGACCTTCCTCATATGAATGTCGCAACAAAACCCTGATTTCCCTATCCGTTTCTCCAAAAAAGGGCCGCACTGAAAGAGTGCTTGACGTTTCAGTCTTGCGCGGTCCCATTTCCTTCATTTGACGAAATAATGGCGTCGAAATGCCTATTTCGCTCGCACTGTGGCACCCTAAAATCATGCCAAAGTGACTGCAGTCCTTTTTTTGACGGCTACAAAACACAGAATTAGAAACCGAACGTGACCTTCGGCAGTTTTGTTTGGGTAAACAGGTAGAAGGGGTACATATTGTAACGTACATATTGTAACGGGTAGGAAGCGAATGGTGTTACAATTTTCAATGCAAATCCGCTTATTGAAAACAGTTGCGTAGTTCATCTGAAGACAGGAATCGCCGTACAGCTCACTTCCGATGGCATGTCCGCACCGAAGGCCAACATTTTGACGCAGGCGAGCTAAGGAGAATTTCGAAACTGATTTCAAAGAGCTGCAGTAAAAGTTTGCGTACGTATAAGGTGCTGTTACTCGAATGTACAGGTTCCTTGAACACGCCCAACTCGACGAAGGTTGGGAGACCATATACCAAGGACAGCAACACGATCCGATCCGAGATGTCGAAGTTCGGGTCGGATGGGACGTTTGACGGGTCGAGGTCGAGGCTTTGCAGGAAATCCTTCAGCCATCGCACCTACGCGTGAGAAGGCAAGAAAGACAGGCTAATGAAAGACATCAAAACCGGCATGTATAACCTTTTTTTTCTGATATATTAGCATCTGATGACCCCTGCGTTCTCGGTCCCCTACTACTTTGAATTTCACTCTAATTTACCCCACCCACAACGCTCATTCGAAGAAAAAATCTGCGTTTGGCATTAGCGCACTCGTTAAAGCTAGCTCGTTGACGCGTAATTTTTCTTTAATTGCAACGAAAATTTTCTATTACTCTTATGTGATGCATTCCGACAGTCACTACACTCAGGAGATTGTTGCATAAGGAATCATAATTTCCTCATTTTATCGCTGCAACATTTCCTAACCAGGTCTTGTCTATTGCCCCATGCAGCTCTTCCAGATACCAATGCTGTTTCCTTGTTACGAGATAACATCACCTCAGTTTGCCATCTGTTTCATGATCACGTTCGAATTGGGTTGATTTGGCGAATAACGGAAGCACTAAATCTTTCTGAGTGATTAATCTGCTATACGCTTAATAACAATTATGTTACTAGGTTTGCAGGAAGAAACAGCTTTTTACTTCCAAATGTTAATGCAAATAATTGAAAATGACCTCCCATTTTGCCGCCACTTTATTCGGAGGACTTTGGCTTTTGCATTTAGAACTTGATCTTCGTGAAGTTTTTCAACAATAAGACAAATGTTCTATCCTCTTCCCCCTCCGAAGAGAGGGCCACGCGTACCTCAGAATTTTTCCTGTTGGAGCCTAGACGGACACAGGCCTGGTACAAGCCCGCCGCCTTTTCCGAGGCACTTTGACCGCTGTGTGGGATGACAGTGGTGGAAAGGATTTCTCTGATTCCTCGCCTCGTGTCATTGGTCAGCTGTTAAGTGGACGACAAGAGAAGGAGTATGAACATGCGAATGGGAATTTGTTTCTACGAGAAGAGGTTTTGGACATTTTGTGGAGAGTATTCGTTTCACAGCAACAAGCAAGAGTTGGACGAGATGAAAAGGCAAACATGCACGCACTAAACAAAATTACGAAGGGCACTTAAGACTGCTTCCATGCTTTGAATACGAAAACATAGTCTCATCGTGACGTCTGTTGCGGGATTCAAAAGTCGGCTGTGGTTTAGCTCTGGTTAACCCGAGTTGAATTGCGAAAGCAATTGAGGGCGTTGTCTCTTCCTCGCTTCGTTCTTTCGTTGTTGCCTCTCTTTCGTGCTCTTCATAACGACTAGGATTCACTGAGGCGAAGCGCATATACATATATGCCCCCCGCGAGGCGACACCTCCTCTCCCTCTACCCCAGCGGAGCACATCTGGTGGAGCGAGTGGGGAGGGCAGCGGCGTCGACGGCGGCGCCATCTGTTGGAGGGCCGCTGCGGCGTTGCTAGGCAACGGCGGCTCAAGGTCGTTCGTGGGCTACGGCATACGGCGGAAGTGCGACCACGCGACGAGCCTAGCTGGCTGGCGTAGTGTTGCTTTCGCCGCAATAAAAATTCCTTCATTTCTAATGACACGCCTATTCATTATAGCATACAGTCGCAAGGAAACGCAAACGCTGTAGGTTCACCATTTTTCGCCTAAATTCAATGCGCTTTGCGACCGATTTGTGGCGTGATCGCCTCGCACTTTTGGGAGAAATTATTTACTTCTTTGCTGCAGCCTTATGGTCTACTGCTGACGTCATGCGAGAGCTTGGGGACGTCACTGAGGAATTCCGTGCCATGGACGGCAGCAGACGGCGAATTTTGTGCTAATAAGACATAATGCTTTCGCATTAGAATATTGCATGTTGTCTTGCTAGAGCTGTACATTGGCTATGAGAGGCGCTGCAGTAAAAGGATTTTTTTTTTTGCAACAGTTCGTACCGTAAATATGTTAACTACGGGAACAACGGCCGTACGGCAGCAGCGGTCGCTCAAGTACGGCAATGGTGTTAACGGCAACGCGTTACCACATTGGTCATACCAGCCGTAAGGCCGTGTTGCATTCGTTAAAGCGCACCGACATTGCGATCTGCGTTTTCACGTTCTGCCTATATAAAATAAAGCGAAATTCGACCCCGTTACCTTGGGATCGGCAGCCTAGCGCCAAAATCACTGAAGCACCGCGGAAAGAGAAGAGAAAAAGTAACACAAAGGTGTGACCAGCCCACATGGTGGACGTAAGCACAGAAAATCGAACGATTACACCATGAAGGTAGGAAAAAATCAGTTTGCACTTCGTATTCCTGGTGGTCATTCAGTGAAGACATAAAATGGAACTGTCCAGAACAGCTCACTTTTGTGTGGTTTGTTTAACGCCGCGTACACGAACTGCCCCTCGAGAAAATCGCTCCGTGGGTCCACAGTGTATCCACACAGTATATCCGCAGTATATCCTTTTTATATCTACACCAGTGACGGGAGCTTAAACATTGTCTCTCGGTCCCTCTGACCATTACACACATGACGGCGTCCAAACGATCGCGAGAAAGGCGCGGTCGCACTCGAGAGGTAGGTTTCCTCCGCATGCAGACACGTACAGTCTTTGTCAAAAGTAACCAGGCTGCATGGCTTGCTTTTAGCTCGTACAGTAGAGCCCTAGCTTCCCTGAAGCTGAAATAGTCGTTAAAGGTGAGGACTGCGGGTCTTCTTACCTTCCAACAACTCTTGGTCTTTAGGAAAGTCACAAGGGCTCCACTATACCAGCTATAAGCAAACCATGCAGCCTGGTTACTTTTGACAAAGACTGTACCTCCTTCGCCAATAGTAACCGAGCAATATTTTGATTCTCAAGCATATAACGGGGCCTTTAAGGCACCCCTGATGACCAAAAAGGTTTCAAAACGCGAGGAAAACGGTTCACCTTACTTTACGCAGAATCATGCAGAGCTTAAGGGCTGCCGTTAAGTGCTTCACTACGCGCCTAAGAAACTAACCACCGTTGCCCGGTTACTTTCGTCAAAGACGGTAGGTCAACTTTACGGGAGCTAGTCGTTCTCGAACTGCCTGCCCGGTCGAAAATGCGGTTTCTCTCACTGAGGGCGCTGTTCGCTGACGTCCGCAGCGCCACCCTAAGAAGGCATTGTACCCTATGGCGAGGCCGTCCGACGGTTGCACTATCTGCGGAGTGGCACAGTTACCTACGCACCGCCCTTTCAGCCTCTCCTATAATTAAAAAAAAAGTTGCTGAGCTTAGGCGGATGGAGGTGTGCGTCGTGGGTGTTCACACCTGTCTCGCATGAAGGTCAGTGTAACAATTTTCTCCAACGTGCCACGCTAGGTTTTTCGCAAGAACAAAAGCAAACATTCAGCACATGTTTTCTCTATAAAGGTTGGCCTGAAGGGCGCTTAATTCACCAATTCGTCGAACAGTGCTGTTTTAAATGACAAAAAGCATTGCACAAAGCATTCAGCAATTTTTGTGAGCCATCGTGCTTTTGTAATTGTTTCGATTCTCTTTCTTGAGAGAGTATTACCACAACAGTGATCACCACACTTTCTTTTCGTAAAGCGTAGTCTGTATGGTTATTGTTCGGTTACTGTTGTATGGTTGCAAGGTTATTATTCCTGAGTTATTGCTTTTATTCTTGCTGTGTTAAGTTAGTATAGGTGGAGGCAATGTTTTTAGTTTTGGCAGTCTAGTTGGTGCCATGTATTAGTTATATAGCAGTAGCTTCAAAACTCACCTTTTTTTGGTAAGTTTCGGTAACATCGGTTAAGGAAGGCTTGGATCAGCTGAGATTCTCTCTAAACTCAGTTTTTTCTTATTGCTTCGGGAGCGCATGCCTTTCCAAGAACAGCGAGCCGAGAGACTACTCACCTCTACTATGGCGTCAACATCCCCTTCGAATCTACTGCACACGAATGCGTAGAAGTCGTCGCACGGGTTGTAGCTCCAATTCAGCGAGGCGTTGATCAACTTTGCGGCAACCAAATCGCCGGCCGAAATGGGCGGTTCTGAAGACTCCTGCTCACTTTGTGTAGTGCTAGTTTCTCCGGAAGTCGACTCAAGAGTACTGGTCTTTCTTCTGGTGGTAGTCGTTCGCTTGGTTTGTTTGGTTCGTTTGGTGCTGGGGGTCGTCATCCGGTCAGGTACCACGGGCTGCGGCAAAGCTGTCGGTGTCGTGTAGGCTGAGGAGGTAGAAAAAAGAACAAGCCATAGAGAACTAGCACAAAACACGGCCACATAGTGGTTTGGAGGACATGCGTAAGGATAGGAGGGGCTCGTTTGGTTATAGATCGGATATATGACTACCGAAGTAGTTAAACTTAGCAGATCGTGCGAAAGCACTTCAGGCAAGCACCAAACCGCTTGCAAGATAAAGGTCAAAATTCAAGGTTAAAGGCCAGGCCCAAGGTACGAAGGTTGAGGTTTCACACCGGCCCCGGAATTTTTCAGCTTTGCTAGTGAAGTAGTGCTTTGGCACTGAGAATAAGAGAACGGTTCTAAGTGTGTAACGCTGGCTTCAAAGATAATTGAGAGAGCCCGAGGTGAACGCGGATAGAGCCAGCACTACGGTGATATTCTGCAGCGGGGGTCGGTGGTTCGCGAACCCACCACTTCCCCCTGCAGAGGCCGATGTTAAAGCCGCTGGTCTCTTCGTTGTCTCTCACCCTCTCTTCCTCTTCCCTCTCCGTTCTTTGCTCTAGAAGTGGTGAGGAGGGTTACCACTCTCCATTTTGCCAACTGCCTACTGAGGCAGGTGTGAAGTGGCAGGTGGCACCGCCGACGTAGCAGAGTTGAACGAGTTAGAATAGAGCAATTAACGATAACAAGAAAAATCATCAATGCTACAATTTAATGCGTATCATTACAACCCGCATGTCGGAAAATGGTGTCTGTCGGTGTAGTCCGAGAAGTCTAGAAGCGGAGGCGTAGCAAGCGGAGGAGATAGCGGTGCTGATAAGCATCGGTGGAGTGGAGTCAGCGGACGCCAGTGGCACGGCGGTCAATCAGAGACAAGGAGAGGGTGGAGGAGATAGGCCGGCACGGCGGGCGCAAACCACTCAGGTAATCAGTTCTCTAATCTTCTAAGTGGTATAACGGTTGTGGGGATCCGCTCGTCCCCTGCGGTTTGCTTCCCCGTGATGCGTCTTCCCTAGTTACCTTAACCAATAAGGGAAGGCGCCGGCGTCGCAGCGATACGAGCACCACGGATGCCGTGATTGCTGCGCTCGTGCGAGAGGGAGACAACTCTCTCTTCGGCTGGGTATCTTGACGCGCGCTGACGTTTAGGCGCGGCGCTCCGCTCTCCGCCAGCGGAGCGAGGCCGTGAGAGAGAACGTTCTCCCGCATCTCGTCCCGTCCGGTCGTGGAGTATTTTCCTTGCCCTAGCGTGGGCGATCATTGGCTCGTAACCGTGCTGGTGAGCCAGACGATCTCGATTCCTAAGCGCATTTTGTTGCTAGCTGGTGTTATTTTTGTTGTAATATATACCTGTTTCTGTCAGCTAGAGTGTCGTTCCTTTGTTCCCTCAGAGCAAGGCCCACCGAGGTAGGCATGTGCTCGGTAGCGTACGCGATCACGGGGTGGGGTCTGGGCGGTTTTGAAATGTGTCAGCCGCGGTTAAGTGGGGAGAATGTATTCATCTCCGCTATTGAAAGCCCACACGGTATAACAAAGCAGAATTCAAAAAATAAAATAATTTAGCGAGTAGTCATGGCACACTAAACAACCCCAGCATGTTAGCGAACAGGATGATGTTACGAACCACCGCACCAAGTGGAGCGGCAAGAAATCCTCTGCCTAAATGCTTTTATGTGTTGAGGGAAAACTTTATAATTCGACTTAAGCCACGACCGGATTTCCTGATCTTATTAATTAAACACGTATTAGGGATGACAACTCAGATTTAAATGAATGCGAATTTGACAGCTATCGATCAGGCCAACAAATAGTGCAATGAGGAACTGGAGTATACTGCCTTCTCTATTACATTAATTTCCAGCGTCCGTTGATAATATACTACCCGAAGCGCGCCTCCTCTACACGCTTTTCTACGCTCTGTGTAATAGGCCTATGTTGAAGTCAGCTCTCGGCAGTGTTTCGCATTGGGGCTCACTGCTATAAGAAACCCTACCAACACAGCAAATCTCCTCGTTATGACCCTTACCTCGTACGAAATTACACACCCCAGAGGCCGTCTCTTGATGACAGATAGAGACGAACACATTTCCAAACATCCATATACTACATCTCATACACCCAACATTATACACGGACACTTGCCCCAGGTGCCAGGCACTCTTCCACATTTCATAGGGATATGGACCCAAACCGAACACTCTACAGACGGAAAACACTTTTGAGCGGTAGGAGGCGCTGCTGACCACTGATAACCTGGAGGGCCAACGGGCCCTCACCCAACAGGGCCGCAGTGCAACTCAAGCCAGTGCAACTCTGGAATAAGGACCCCACCCATAAACTATGACAACTCCCCCTTTTCCTTATGACCTATCTATCAGGGCTATACGCTTTATGCGCAGAATGGAGGAGATGTGCGAGCCGCGGGGACAACTGGTCTTCTGCGGGTTCGCCTGGATGCGTTGCCTCCTGTTTTTCTCCACCTTTTCTTTCTAGATGAGTGATTACCGTTTCCCCCGTTGTCGTCTGCATCGTCGTTGTGGTTTGCCTCGTTGCTCCCGGTGGCCTCGACGTCAGTGTCGTCGTTGGTGCGGTCGGAATCTGCGACATCATCCGCCGTAACGGGACATTACGTGTCTGCGAAGCTATAGCACACTAAAACAACGAACGGCTTCGCTGTGTGGGCTGTTTTACTCAACCAAAGCCGTGAAGTTTCGGGCCTTAAGTTGATCGTTGACCTTTCAGTGACCTTCACGAAAGCGGTTCTATCCGGCGTATGATTATCACCGCGGTTTCCTTGCTGGGAACACTGCTACACGAGCACGGCTATGCAGTACAGGCGCCATTGACATCAGCGGTGAGTTATGCGGTAACCGCATGAAGCGATGGACTTCGCGACGCGACGTACTATGGCAGTGGCCGCCGCCTACCACTGCCACTAGCACACTAGCACGAAGTGACCAGAACTGGCGCCATAGCACCACGTTTCAACAGTGTTGGCCGGCTGTGGCCGCATCAATGTTCAGTTACGGAGCTTCATCACATAGGGACACCTGAAATGGTAGCTCGTTTTTAAGTCTTTAAAGAGCACGAAGGAAAATAAAGTAACGTGAAATATCCTCCTTTTGCATGTACGTTAAGTTTTATGATTTCACTTATATCGCCAAGCAGATCGTAAGAGACGAATGTACCCCAACGTCGCCTGCTATTGGCTAGTTTATTGGGGCATTTCAGGGAGACGGGCGGAATTTTGAGCAAACCCGTAACCTGAGCAATGCGACGAGTGGCAGCCACTGCGTAGCCTACAGCTCACCCCACAGAGCCATTGCACGGAGTGTCGTCGAGAATTTTCGCCCCGATATACGCGTTAGCGCTTTACATTATCCGCACTGAGAACTAGGCCCCCGCGATTCCTAGAGTCATCGATGTACTCAGTGAATTACTGAAATTAATAAACGCAAGTGCGGTTATACGGAAACCATTGCAAAGTTCATCGACATATGATCCTGGCCACATTCAGTATTTCAACGAATCCTTTGCCCTTATTTATCATAAAGGGTGTACACTTCCCCATTCCTTTCGAATTTCAATGATTGGGCCTGTGCGGTACAGTGGACACCGCGAGATTGCTTTTGAGAGTTTGTGGGAGGGTAGGGTGGGGTGTTGGCAGGCATCTATAAATTCGCTGGAATTCATACAGCGTTCTTACCGCCGCGTGTCATTTCAATAGTGACGAAGCCGGCAAGACCGACAACTCCCACTGCTATCAGGGAGAAGATGACGGCTGATGCCTTGAGGTTTCTTTCCTTGACCCTGCGTGGGTAATTTGAATTACCTTTACGCGCACTTCCCAAAACATAGCGCGGGATGGTAAGCTCAGAATAATAGAGCAGACACCCTATTTAAACGTTCGAAATGAGCCACTCGTATGTAATTATGAGAACATGGAGCCCATAAGATATGAAAAAAATTATGGAAATCTATATCTTGTGTGTAGGGAGTTATAAGCATTCCACATAATTTCGATACGATTTTCATACAGTGTACATGACGTCATATGGAGTTCGTCAGTTTCCATACGTGCTTCCATATAGTCCATACCGATTCCATATGCTCCATACTGAGTCCATAAAATTTCTTACGGAAACGATGGAATTATGGAACTCGGCACATGAAAACTTTCAGTACAGATGGTGAAAGATGTCAGTGAGAAGAAGGCTGGTGCAGCACTCTGAGTGGTCCAGCGTCAAACTAATTAGCTCAAACACTGATTACTCGAAGGCTTCTAGACTTTATTTCAAACAAAATTGCTACGACACTTCTGGAATATTTTCTTATTGAAGGCACCCACAGGATGCAAGCTGTCTCCATCTTAATTGCGATCATTTGTGATTACCCCGCTTAAAATGCGCGGCCGATAACTTTTGTGGGTAGTCGGAAGGTGCGTTAACACCATCCACAAAATTCATGATTTTATTGATCCATCTAGTGTACTTTTATTGCTTTGAGAAGAATTTAATCGCTTAAGGAAGCTCCAAATTACTCTATTTTTATATCCACACCGTTCTTCATTTCCCTCAATTTTACTTGTGATGTTTCTTCAGACTCAGCTGTCAGTGGGTGTGTTAGGCATGTCGTAGGCTGACAGACAAGTTCAGTTCTATGATGTTGAGAGAGCATACTTTAGTAGAGAATTTCATGAACACTCATTTGTACTTCCAGTCTATGTCCTCTCGCGTGAACGTCCAAAACGGGAAGCAGCATATAGAAACTCCAGACTGTAGCGCCAAGTTCCAAAGCCTCGTTACAAACGCCCAACTTCATTGAAACTCACCCCAACGACACCTAATGAGATAGTCTAAATACTCCTCCACGTCACTATACAAAGTTTAAAGTCAAATAAAAAACCTCATGGTCAAAATTTTTTGTTCGCTCGCGGCCTAAAGGTGTCTCAAGTTTCTTTAATGGCGTTTAACACCCAAAGCTATTCAGACCATGAAAGAAGCAGTAGTGGAGGTCTGCGGATAATTGACCATCTGTGGTGGTTTAACGTCCTCTGACATCACACAGTACACGGGCCAATGTATAAAAGTGGCGACAGAAGCGAAATCACTAAATATAGATCCATTTACGTTCAGCCTATATTAACTAAAATTTTTGAGCCACCAACTCCTGGGAACAAACCTTCTGTACGAAATGGAACATTATAGCTGACTCGCAATACAGTTTTTCGAAAAAAGATAATTAGAAGAAGCACTGATAATAAAGAAAAATATTGATAATCCTGAAACAAGAAAATACACGTTTGGTTTGCTTTTGAATTTCAGCAAACCATTTCCTACTAAGTTAGACTGTTACAACGTTCACGGGATTTCCTTCGCACTATTTTCTAGTTATTTAAGTAACTGCTTTAAGCATGTCCGCATTAACTCTAACAATTCAGAAAAGCGAGCCATCGCATAGGCACACACTGTGGTATCTATCTAGCTTATCTAGTATAACCGATTTAACTGGCTTAGTAATGTACGGCGATGACACAATTTTTTCAGTGACTAAAGTCTGTGCACGCGACAAGCAAAGACGAATTTATATCTATCTCCACTCCTGGTTGCAGGCGACAGATTATCTTTATATCTTCCCAAAACACATTAGTACATCATTTTCAATCTTGTTAACACCACTGAGCGCTATATTCTTGTCAATAATTTTCTTAAAACTAAGACTGAAGAAAATCGCAAGCCATATATTTCTCGGGGTTTGAGTGAGTGAGGCACTATGATTAAACACACATATTTCGAAACTTATTTGTTGTTTGAGCAGATTGCTTAGCCGGCCTAACAGATATTGACTCGTATTATTCTTGCCTGGCAAAAGATAGCAATATATTGTGCACTTTTATTATTTTAGAATCTGGTCCTCCATGCTGATCTGGGGAACTACGACTAGAGCAATTAGCGAAAGCTGATGAATATAAAAGAGAAAGCACTCAGAGCATTTGCAGGGTGTAATGGCCTAGCACAGAACTCACCAACAATGCTTCTGCTCATTAAATATAGTGTCCTCAAGGCAGATAAGTTATATTTCTTTGGATTATTTTGATCATACACAAACAAACGTTATACCTTCATTCTTGACAGTTCCTGCGCAACAAACACACTTCAAAAAGCAAAGAAAATTAGTTTATTAAATCTCGTCTAATTACGCGTCATTAGATACCAGGTGAATACAGTTCTTAAAAATTTATGTTTATATCATCACTTAATTTCTTCCGCAAAGCGATTCAATGATATGTAGTCATATTCAATCTTCCTAAACTGCTACGAGCGATTTGCTTACAGCTTGTGTGCGGGATCTATAAATTTTGCTGCTAATTGTTTGAAGTCTGTGTATTGCATTACAATGTGACAGTGTTGTGCAGAAACTATGCAGAAAAGACATTGTTATATGACTGTTTTGCTGCTTTGGTTCATAATTATTGTAATCTATATATACGTCCTTTTTTCTAGTTTACATTTTGACTGAATCAATATTAAAAACTCGATTGTTTGCAACTGTCTTGCGGACTGTACATGGAAGCTGAGGCCTCAGTAGTTTCTTGCTATAGAAAAAAAAAACAACCAAATTGAACTGAAATTGGAACATGTGCACTAAAAAGTATTCATTTTGTATATCATTCGCTATAAGGATATTTTGCTTCTGTTATCTATCTTGTCAAATGTTTTCACATAACAGACGCACTATTCGTTCGATACGACGCGCAGGTTTCTTGCGTACTTCTCGCGTTTGCCGTGGCTCTTGCTTCCGATGGCAACTGCCACGGGACCACATGTGACACAACCTCACGAAGCTCCATTGTTCATCAGCAAAGCAACCTCCCGAACCCTGCTATTCAGTCTCAACCATAGCAAGAAGTGAACGGCTGTGTCGACGCCTCCTCTAGTCGTGGCGTTCGGCGGCGAAAATCGCAGCATGTGTAACGGGCCCACACTCTAAATGATTCATCCTTTCGGTAGTAACAACCACCGTTGGTCCCCACAGGCGACTTCTGGTAAGCGATTGGACTAACCGCGAGACGAGGGAGTCCCGTGTAGATCTCAAGGAGAAGATGTTTAGCCCATAGTGCCTCCTCGGACAGTTCTCTGCCCATTACTGCGCCATGTGAAGGCCACAGCAAGCATCTCGATGGTTGGTTTAGGTTGGTTTAGGTTTAGGTTTATGGGGTTTAACGTCCCAAAGCGACTAAGGCTATGAGAGACGCCGTAGTGGAGGGCTCCGGAAATTTCGACCACCTGGGGTTCTTTAGCGTGCATCTCGAGGCAGCACATTGAATGACCGCTGCCTGCGGTTGTGGTCTTGCACGCGGCTTCAAGTAAGGTGTCTTTCGTGAAGGTTGAGGTATCGAGAAATGAGCGAAGACTTACTCGTCTGGGGGAGCTGAAAGGCGAGAATCAAAGGGAAGAACAGGGTGAGGCTGTTGCTTATGCAACTAATAAAAGACTATCACGGGGTAGGATCCGTATGCAATCAACTTGAAACATGGTTAGACATAATAATAGTAATCAGTATACAGCCTGGACGGGGCATTCATGCTAGTCTGGAACACTGATCATCATCATGCACCTGTTTAATTTAGATAGAAGGTTGTTTCACACATTTAAGCGATTTTATGGCGTGAGGGACGCTTAAGGGTGGAGGTCTCAATATATATTCATGCACGGACGCATGATCGCACAGACCACGGCTTTTTCGCCGAAAGAGGTGAGTACTGTTAACGCACTAAAGAAGGAGATGCACTCTGAAGCGGCGGAGAAAGCTGTTAAAAACAGAAAACCAGCACGAAGGGAGGCTGTAGTAGGACACAGTTGAAGAATGAAGTGGCAGATGCCCCTGAAAGGAGACCCTCCAACCAACGGCGTCAACCGATTTTCATGGCGCCGTGGTTAGTGCGATTAGACGTTGTTATTCGCCATTCATCACGGATTCACTTAGGATCGCGGGACCGTTCAACCTCACGTCATGGACTTGTTTGATTTCATGGCCCACACACGACTCAGATCATGATAGAATGTAAGTCCCAACTCACACACAACTAAGATCATGATCTGTGCCCCTTGGCTTCTGTGGCTGTTGGCTTCTCTCATATTTATAACGAGCCCCTCATTCCCCTTTTCTCGTCTGCTTAATTGCTTAACGAGGGCCTCGGTTCTGGCAGCCTTGATGCCTTAGGAAGCATAAGAGGGTTCTCACACAGCTTCCACCCTCGCCGTTCGATGACGTTCTACGTCACTTCAGTGGTAACTCAGGACGTGCTACGTCCGCCGCTTAAGAGCGTGGGTGGCGCTGGTGAACACTCCCAAGGTTAGGTTATTTGTAAACATAAATACCCCCGAAAGCAGAAGGTTTGACAGCCGTCGCCGTAGCTCAGCGGTAGAGCACCGGAATTCGGAGGTCGTGGGTTCGGATCCCACCGGCGGCATGTGGTTGTTTTTTCTTCTGCTTTTCTAATCAATTAGCTTTAATCGATGACATATTCAGTAATATTCAAAACCGAACAACAGCACAAAATAAATAAATTAGAAAAAAAATCCCCTGTGCCCCTTGGCTTCTGTGGCTGTTGGCTTCTCTCATCATGATCTGAATGTAAGTCCCAACTCACACAACTCAGATCATGATCTGAATGTGAGCTCACGACTTAGATCATGATCTGAATGGGATTCCAGTCTCACTAACGACTGAGATCATGTTCTCAATGTGAGTCCGGACTCACTCACGACTCAGATCATGATCCGAGATGAGACTGAGTGAGCCCGAGGGAGTCGAGTCATGAGTTGAGTTGGCCGACCTATGCATGTCAGACTAAGCATATTAGAGAACCACTTTTCGTTTTTTTAGAACGTGCGCAAACGCGCTAAGTAGACGAATAAATTTCGGCTAAATTTGCGTTTTTACCGTCCTCTAGCAGCAATTAATAACTTGTACCACAAAACCCAAATATTTCTTGTTCAACTGCATTGAGCTATTTTCGCGCCACTCCTATAGCCCATCAATATCTCTCCAAGTGCAATGATTCCTCAGTGGCTTCAGGTGGCTGGGCGGTCGTCTCATGACCATAATCGACGCTGTCACCTGTATAGTGCATCAAATTCAAGAATCAAGAGGCTATTTCCACTTAAAGGAATGCCCTTGCCCATTGGCAGCGACCTATTGCCATGATATTGCTGTCAACACTGGCATGGACATTCTAGGGTGGCATAACAGGTGGCTAAGATGTGCAAAACTATTTACCGCGACGTCACGAGAATAAGCCTGCTTTTGAGGGAAATTCTCCGCTTCGTTTTTGCGTGTTACACGACTGTCCCTGTCTTCGACCTCACGTTAACTTTTCGGCTAGATTTGTGAGAGGTGAAAAAGCTGTCGAAGGACCATAAGTTAATACCAAAAGGGCCTTTTAACAACCGGGTGTATTCCACGTATAAAAACACCAGCCAAGGCAAATGCCAACATGAAGCCAGAGTCTACATCTCGAGGGTACTTTTCAGATCTTTGATAAGAGCATTAGACGACAAGCGATACTGAGTGTGTACGCAGAGCTTTAATACCTCTTGACAGGAATAGATGTCCTCATGCAATTGCCTTTCATACTTACACGCAGTTATGGGCTTTACCGGAACGTATTTTTGGTGGTGGCTGGGGATGAGTGGCACATCGGATGTAATCTGCAGCGCATCCACTGGAACAGGAAACAAACAGTGCAAGCAGGGAAAAAACTAAATATGCATAATGAAAGAACGAAAACATTAATGAATGACGTAAAATTGTTTACACTGACTAAGGTGTGCACCTTCAAAACTTGATTTCATCATGACAGAGCCCAGAAAAGAGTGAAAAAAAAGCCACTAGGTTTTTCGTACAAAAGCAGCACCGAAGAGGTAATCGCCGGTTGTGAGGCCGCTCTAAAAAAATCTTTCGTAGCTATATGCTCCACTGCTGGAAATAGTACACGCCAAGTGACCCACATAATAAGGCTGACAACACCTGAGTCCAAGAGACGAAACCACACCAGAATCATAAATCTAAACGCACTACCATGTACGCGATGTAATCAGCACTATCACATTTATTAAATAGGTGGAAAAAGAGAGCTTAGTGTATTTGCATTCTACACTTATGGGACATTTACCTCGGAAATCGTCAGGTGTTCAAATGACAGATTTACAAGAGAACTCGTGAAACTCGCAAAAGCATATTTCGGGGCACCAAGACTTTCCTCAGAAAAACTTCAGAGAAAGCCTACATTTTTGACAGTGTCGTGCGCAACCGCAGGTGCTGCTTTTGCGTGCTACAGTACAAATAAACTAGGCAGCGGTTCAACGCTGCCGAATAGAGTTTCACGTAACGAAAGCAACATAAGCATGGTTAAACATGGTTTATCTTTGGTAAATCTTTTATTGTCTCTTAATTCTACCCTTCACAGCCGCTTATTCTTCACTGATTGTTTTCATGGAGGCAAAGACTGATCTATGTTCAGTTGCGCACTGCTCTGGTTATATATACCCCATACCTTACATCACAATTATGATTTGAATCACGTGACACAACGTGATAACCACATGGCTTTCTTACTTCTCTGCCGACAACTTGCAAAGTTAAAATTCAGTGTCAAAGTTCAAATCAAAGTTCAAGGTCAAATACCAAGGTCAAATACCAAGGTCAAACACCAAGGTCAAAGTTGAACATCAAAGTTGAACATCAAAGTTGAAGGTCGAAGGTGGTCCATTAAGTGGGTCGCATATGGTTAGGTATATGTGCATAGCAACACTAGCCATGGCTTATCTCAAGGTCGTTTCAAGGTTAATCGGAGGCTCACGGAGAAATTCGTCCCAGCTATAGTAGTGTAGCGTTCGTTACAAAAAATACAACAAATAATCTCCTTTCATGCGTATAGCTTGAGGGCGCTAACGTAAGGAGCGTAAGAAACTAGGAAGCTGTATGGGAAGTATGTCAGCATTCGCAATTCACTCGCAGGTGCTGTACTTACCTGAGGGGGTGACAGAATAAGGGCGCGGCGTTGAGGGAACGGCCATGAAATGACCAGCGCCCGGAGGTCGGAGGGGGAACGCTGCGTGCTCTGGGACAGGGGCTGGATAAGGCTGGGGAAGTGATGACAGCGAGTGGTAGCGATTCCCTGCGATAAAAAAGATGGCTCAGCTGGCTTGTACGCCGCGTTTATCGCGCAGCTCAACGTTCGCCCAATGCCCCCCTTATAGCGAGGCACATGGCACAGTCTTCACTCCGCACCTTGAATGATTCCTGCGGCCGCAAATGCTGGTGCACGTCGCCTGAATCTTAGGACTCAGGCAGAAACAAGACTCGCTCGGCAACGAACTTCTTCTTCTTCTTCTCTGCATGAAAATGACACATACCCACGTGGGGGGATTGGCCAAGGTACGTTGGTGAATGCCAAGGAGGTATAAGTGTGGGAAAAAAAAACTAAGTAGAATAGTACAATGATTGAAATTAGGAAATATGTGTGAATTGTTAAAATTCTTCAATAAACAAACAAATTAGATATACCAGGAATAAAATAAAATTTTCTTTTTGGACGGCAACGAACAAGGCTATCTCTTCTTCTTCATCACTCGAAAAGAGGTCTACTTCCTATTCATAGAATCCTCTTCCTTTTCGTTATACAGGGTGTTTCACGTAACTTGAAGCAAGGATTAAAAAAAAGCGGCAAACCGCAGCCCGCTGAAACCAATGCTATATGGTTCGCCATCATGTGGCGCTCCTCTGAATATTTTTTATTGCGCTTAAATAGTTAATTAACTAAGATGAATTATGCAAATTTTCAAATATTTATTTTAGTGCCAAGACAGTTACATTAGGTTGTAGAGCAGGTTTAGAAACAACCGATCCAGTTTATTGTAGCATCGTATCTCCTACGGGGTCCTTTTTCCCGGCATCTAAAGAAAGCCCGCAAAATATGAAAAACTACCTAGTGACTGCGCTCGTGCGCTATCATGTTGCAGCGCTCTCAACGGCGCTTCGAGCAAACGGAGCGTGCCCGCTGACCGTGGCGAAGTGAACGGCCACCCCGCCGCTGCGGAAAGTGCTAACGCGCTGTCAAGGTGATGCTAAGAGCGCCGGCCGTTCACTTCGCCACGGTCCGCGGGCACGCTCCGTTTGCTCGAAGTGCCGTTGAGAGCGCTGCGAGCGCAGTCACGTGGCAGTTTTTCATATTTCGCGGGCTTTCTTTACATGCCGGAAAAAAGGACCCCGTAGGAGATACGATGCTACAATCATAGAGTTTCTTACTATTACCTAGAGGGAAAGCTGGCGGCCCGTCTATGGGAGTTTGCATGGCGACCCCTCGAGACCACTTCAGCCACCATGGGCGCTCAAAGCATCATGGGGCGGTGAGCTACTTGTTGCGGAACTTCAACTTTTGGCCAAAAAATAATAGAAAAATAAAGCTGTTCGATAACTACGAATGTCCTAATATTCAATATCTTGTCTAATGATTGCAACAAACGAGCAGGAAAGCATTTAAGTGAAAAGTTTGCCCAAAATAAGAGATGACTAGCTTTCCTATTGGCCAAGTGATGAACACTACAAAAACAAATATTTCGTAATTAACAAGCGCACTTTTAAAAGTAAATATGTTTTCAAAAAAAATTTTGTTGCTTAGGTACTTTAAGAGGTTTTTTTAATGGCATTTCGGAAGAGTAGAACCTTTTATTGGCGTCGTGAGTCATCGCGTTTTCACTACTATGACTTTTGCACACTGTGTTCGCGCGAAAGTCGTCTGCGCACACGCGAACAGCGTTTTTGGAATTGAATATCTTAGTAGCCCCACTCTGTGTTTCCAAAAAAACTACGACTGTCTCGCAACAAGTAGCTCACCGCCCCATGATGCTTTGAGCGTCCATGGTGGCTGAAGCGCAGCGCCGCCAGCTTTCCCTCTAGGTAATAGTAAGAAACTCTATGGCTACAATAAACTGGATCGGTTGTTTATAAACCTGCTCTACAATCTGCTATACATTATGTCAACTCTGAAAACGGCATAATTATTCGACAAATAAGAGGCACTTGCACACGATGAGTTTAGCCACGTTTCCGTTACGCATATAATATCGTACTCACATTGATATGCATTCGCGAAGGGGGCTTCCCTTTTCGTTCGGAGCCCTCTCGTGTTTTGATAATAAAGCTTTGTTTCCGGTGCCATTTTCGGGCGTGGCTAAATCACCACTTGGATCATCAAAGCGCCGTGAGGGCCACAGTTTTCCATACAAAGGGCGAAAAACACAAGCTGAGCAAATACTCATCCAGAGACACATAGAAGGAGCAATACGTATCGTACCTCGTTTTCAGTTTTGTACACGTGACAACCTTGTTACCTACTACATCTGCCAAAAGTTCCTGTATGGCTGACACTGTTGTAGTCCATCCAGGCGAGAAACAAATATAATTTTCTATGCCGCTAATTTGGACGCTGTTCAAGCATGGACTGCTTAGCTGCGCCAAATGTCGCTCGAGGCCGAGATGGCTGGCTCACCACTTTTGGCTGGCGTGGCAGATTAATACTTTGGTGCTGAGCAGGAGGCTTTGATGAGGATGCAGAATTTGTCGCAGCGAGCGTTGTCGCCACAGCAGACGCGTAGTTGCGAGACTCCGAAGACTCGGAGGGCGAGCACTCATTGTGGTTGGCGGTACGAACCAGAACAGATGCACTTAGGTTATTCACAGCCTCACGCAGGAGCACATTCTCGGCTCGAAGTTGTCCCACCTCATCGGCCGACGCATCCATTCGACGGGCCATTTTTTGTATCACCTAAAGAACACTCGATGAAGCACTGACGGAAGCTGCGTCTTGAAGATCCAGAGAAGAGCGAAGTTCCTCGGGGGGCGTTTCCGTGCCGCCGGCTGTGCAGATAAGCCCTGTCGACGAAGGATCGCGCCGATTTACGCAGTGAACACGTTTGTACTATCGAGAGCAAAAATAAGACCCCCCTGCCAGCGCGTTCCGATTCGCACCAAACTAGGGGCTTTATGGATGGATGGATAGGAGCGCCCCTTTTGAAACGGGGCGTTGCCAATTGCCGCCATGCTCAGCTTTTCTTTCTTTATTTTTGTTCAAATGTGTTGTCAATTCTCATTAAGATTCGCCATCTTCTTTACCTACAGTTTCCTACACTTTCAACCTTATGTCACATCTCTGCTTTTCAGCCACCAATCTTCCAATCCCTTTTTGCTAACTTCCACTGCAAATTTATTTACGTGACCATTGTTATCTTTAAACCCTAGGGCGCATGCCAAACTGCATGCGAGCGCCACCTGACGAAGCACTCCTGGTGCCGAGACCAGCGCAGTGGCGCGCGCCCATCTCGAGGAGCACTACTACGCATTGCGCGCCACTGCGCTGGTCTCGGCCCCAGGAGTGCTTCGTAAGGCGGCGCTCGAATGCTCTTTAGTTTGGCGCTGATTGGCACGTGCTGGCAGGGGTCTCTTTTAAGGCGAAAGCCTTCAATGGCTCATACTGTCGTCCGTTAGCAGAGGGTGTCACTCATGTTTAACTTGGGAACTAAAAACGATAGAAGAAAACCAATGGTTCCTTCAAATAGAGGAGGGAAAAATGAACCTAGAAGCCAAGTTTGATGACTGTAGATGAATCAGTTAATAAGAGGCCAAAGTGTCGAAATTGCGCCGAAATAACGCGGATGTCGATATAGCCACGGGAACGGTGTGACGTCACATCCACCGGAAGTCGTCACGGCATAGTGAAAATTGTCACAGAATCCTCGGAAAAACACCGAATTTGTGTAATTAAGCGTAATTAACACTAACAATCCCCGAAAGATGTATGATATGGGTATCGATATAGCACGGGAACGGTGTGACGTTACATCCACCGGAAGTCGTCACGGCATAGTGTCCTCGGCTTTCGCCTCTCAACACTTTAGTTGCCAAAGTGTCCTCGCAATTTCGTTATGCTCTCGATTGTACTTGCTCCAGGTCCCGGATTCCATGAGGATATATCGGATTCCTCGGTCTGTATGTTGATACATTTGCAGTGAAAACGTTGCTTGTAGGACACGCACGACGAAAATTGCTGCCTACCACGAATGGGCTGGGAGCAGCTCGCACAGGCGTCTGTTTCGGGCGCCATCTTGGAAGAAGATCCTGAAGAAAATCCTGGGAGAAGATCCTGCAGGCACCTAGGTGTTGACTTTAACCGCTATCAATTCTAGCCGCGTTTCAATACGTGCGAAATTATCTCAGAAAACAGACGAGTGAAATTATCGATGCAAGGAACATACGACACGCGGATGACATGACCGTCAGTACACCATGGTCGGGACTAGAAAGAAAGAAGCTTTTTTTTTTTTATGGATGCACAATAAAAGTGCCTGACTTAACACAGTGGGCCATTCTTGTTTAGTTCACGTATGCATTGATCATAGGGTTACATCTGAACTTTCCCGGTTCCGGTTTCCTATTGCCTGGTCTCTCGTGCCCGTTCATTTATCTCCGTCCTTACGCACATGTCCACCTCCGCAAAACTAAGTCTACACCTGCTCGTCGCCTATGCTTGTCGTATGCACACGCGCACCTGTGCGGACAGCGGTGTCGTAAAATGGGACAACGTCACTTATGCAGCCAGTGCTTTTGTGCACGGGCTTCTGCAGGAAAGTACACCTCGCCAATTTAACTCCGAGTTTACCTGCACAGTATAACAGCAAACGCGTGTTTACAAGCGCAGATGACAGCCTGAAAGAATGGAAGTTTATGGGAGCTGATTTAATAAAACCGTAATGATAAGGTATCCTAGTGCATAAACGAATAACCGCTCTTCACATCATACAGGGTAATTCTGTCGTAGCTTGGATTAGCTGGTAACAGTTCTGTGGTCTCCTCTTTTCGGTAACAAAACTTTTGCAGTGGATTTTTCAGTAAGCGTTTCGCTTTCGATAAACGCTTGTATCTGCATTCCCGTAGGTACAAGCGTTTAATTGTTCCCTGTACCCCTCGTCAGCAATTGTGAGCAAACTGGTCCGAACTGCTGTTTTACTGGGGCCCGGTATGTCTGCGCTCTAAACACGAAAGGAGTAAAAAGGAAGTATGCTGTTTCTTGGCACACTCCCTTTAAAGGCAAATGCAGCATTTTTTTTAGAATTACGCGATATTCAAGGATTCAAATCTATATAGGCTGCAGGTAAAGCATGCCAAGTGTTTCTGCACTAACATTTAAAATAGTGACGTAAACGACGATTGAATTTTGCGCTTCTCCTCACTGCACCTGAGGAGTGCAGAGCAATCCAGCGTGACGTCACGGAAGGTATGATTTCAAATTGCCGCTGTCGTCAGCCACACCCTGCCCTGACTCATTAGACGTTGCCGAACAACTCTTGGCGGGGTTTACCTTCAGTGACGTTGGTTTTTTTCCTTAAAAGCAGGCGTTTGTGCGTTGGAAATGTAGCGATACCTTGGATGACGTCATCATGTGCCCCCCACTTGGCGTTGTGCGCTGCGGAGAAGCTTGAAGGTGTCCGGATTTCAATCGGCGATTGCTTCACTATTTCAAGTGCTAGCACAAAAAGACTTCGCATGCTTTACCTGCAAGTTTCACACATTCGACCCTCTTAAGCTCGTTGATTTATAAAACCTATGCAGTTTCCCTTTAAGGGACAGGGAGTATTGGCCAAGCTCTGGGGTAGATTTCTATCACTGAAAATACGCAATACTGCCGGTAGGCAACGGAAACAAATCCCCACTTCAAAACATGCGAAGTTTTAGCAGTTACGATAAATTAAACTGAGGTTTCAATTTCCTTTATTTGTTAACCTCAGTACCTTCGATGCTGCGTTTAAAACCGTCCTTCCATTGCTAACTGCACCAAGTTACTATTATTTGCAATGGGATTATATTCCCATTATCCAAAAGTAAGCCCTCTATAAATACCGGGTGTTTCAGCGAACACTTTCAAAAATTCTCAGAAGTAGAATTGCCTTGGTAAAGATATGGCTTTTGCAGCATAGTATTACCAACGTTGGCGGACACCAGAAAACCGATGAATCGTATTAGGTAGTAAACTGGCTCACTAATTTTTAATAATTAACTTTTTAACTATTACAGTTAGGCGCCTAGTTGCAATTAGATATTTGTAGCCGGTCGTTAGTAATAGCCATATAAGTTTTTAGAATTTCGAAAACGCAATTGCCCTCACCGCTGTGGCTCGACAAAGTTTGGCTACATCGGGCGAAAAATACATGTGCTATCGAAAGCATGCAGGCAAAGCATCCCCTCCAGTGCACGTAACTAGTCGAAAAAGCCAGATTTTGTCGAGCCACAGCGCCGAGGATAATCGCATTTTCGAAATTCTAAAAACTGATATGGCTATTACTAACGACCGGCTACACATATCTAATTGCAACTAGGCGCCTAACTGTAATAGTTAAAAAATAATTATTAAAAATTAGTGAGAGAGAGAGACTCTTTAATGAAATGCAGAGAATTTAGCCGGCGTTTAAAAATCGCTGGCATGCTACTCTGCGTAGAAAGGGGAATTTGGGAGAAAAAGACAGAAGGAGAGAAGCGTGGAAGAGGTAAAAAAAAAACCCGAAGATAAAATGCGGCCATGAAATGGGTACTAAGGATGCAATGGCGAGTATTGATGTAACATATGGAATGATGGAGCGCATAGTCCGACAAATGGGCTGACGAAGTTCACTGCATGAAGAATGCATGAAGGTAACGTGCAAGTGAATTTAGAGCTTATCAAGATGTCCAATGTCTTTTAAATATGTAAAAAGAAAGTTCATTGCAAGTCTCTGTTGCCTGAAGCAGGCTAAGGGACCTAAAACTTTGTCCATTGTTAGGGGCACTGGGCAGAGCTTCTGCATGCAATGTTCATAGTACGCACGCTCGTTAGCATACGCAGGGCACACAAGTAGGATATGTTCCACAGTTTCTATAGAGGCACAATTGTCACAATGCGGACTGTTCGTTTGTCCAAAACGGTATCGCAAGCCGTTTGTATATGCAGAATTCAGACGAAGTCGGTGAAAAATTAGTGAGCCAGTTTACTACATAATACGATTGACCGGTTTTCTGGTGTCCGCCAACGTTGGTAATACTATGCTGCAAAAGCCATATCTTTACCAAGGAAATTCTACTTATGAGAATTGAGAATTTTTGAAAGTGTTCGCTGAAACACCCGGTGTAGTGATCGAAACCTGGCCAGGAACTTGGAACGCGCAACCAATTGCCTTAAAGAAGAGTGCGCTAGCGGACAGCTTACTACCTTTTTACTTTTATATAGGCTTATTCCCTTGCAAAAAAGTTTTTGACAGTCTATAGAGGGTCTATGGACTTGTGTCTATAAAATCTATAGACTGTCTATCCTAGAGAACAGTCTATAGGCAATATAAATGTTAAGGACAGGCTATTGACAGTCCATAGATTTATGGCCTTACACTTTTAGTAGACTTCTTTTTATAGACAGTCTATAGACTATGAATAGACAAAAAGAAAAAACTGTAGAAAGGTAAAAAAGTCTATAAGAAGTCTATAGACGGTCTATAGACCATTTTTATAAGGGTTCATCGTGGGAATGGTTGCCTGCTTTTAACAGTACACGAAGCGCGCACGCATGCATGGCACGTACAGTCTTTCTCCAAAGTAACCAGGCTGCATGGATTGCTTCTAGCTCGTACAGTGGATTCTTTACGGCTTCCCTGAAGCTGAAATGGTCGTTAAAAGTAAGGACGGGGGGTCCTCTTGCCTTCCAACAACTTTTGGTCTTTAGGAAAGTCACAAGGGCTCCACTGTACAAGCTAGAAGCAAACCATGCAGCCTGGTTACTTTCGACAAAGACGGTACATCGTTCGTCCGTCAACCGCTGCCGGAAGCAGTGATCTCGGTGGCTTCGGCAGATATGCAATCGACCTGAACGGAGCAGTGGAAAGGAAGAGCTATAGGAGAGGGAGGGCTCATCCTTTCCCGCGTTTGCAGCGACCGGCCGCCCAACCCCTACCTGTTTGTTTCACCGGGAAATCCCGGTGACTCGCCGGTGAGAGAAGGAAAGAGTTATGGGGGAAAAAAAAGCACGTGGGAGCGGTTGCTAGCTCGGTCGCGCTTCTAACAATCAGGCGTGCCTCTCTTCCGCTCCGACGCGCTACTTTACACGAAGAGATGCCGATATTGTCAACATTAAATCGTGCGTGCCGTGGCGTACGTTCATTCACGTCATTTTGCTATGCGCGTGTGCCGGACACATCTCGCCACACGTGTTATATGAATTGTGTGGACAAGGATATACGCGCTGAGCTGTGATAGCCGACGGTATCACACTCCGAGCCGTATGACACAACGGAAACGAGGAGTATTGCACACCACTGCGGCAATTGTGGTTGTGGCTGATACGGAGGATAGGGAAAAACTCAACCGGTATCGGATGTCTCGTGTGCAATATCGGGCGGGTTTCAGTGATGCACGCCGCTGTTTAAGAGCAGTCGCCAAACCGGAGGCACTGGGGACACGCACGCCCGACCGGTTCATCTGATCGCCCGTAAACAAGCCTCGTCCTTCGTAGCAAGCATGCGGAAAGCCGCCAGGAGCCTTCTCGCGCTTGCAGCGTTGGGAGTGGTGCTAATAGCTACGACGGCCGGTGAGTACGACGAATTACTTTTGAGTGAGCAAGCCGCACTTCACGGTGTCTACGGACGCCACCGCTTCAAGGGTTCAATAATGAACGGCGGCTATTCACTCGAAAGCAAATCCAGCCACACTGTGCCTTCATCGACAGTGCAACTTTTATCCAATGGAAGAGCCGAGCTCGCCCTCTCCATAAGGAATTGCAGTACTGTTCTGATTGTTTCTGAGTCTATTACAATTTAGGATCTATGTACCTGAGAAGGCTTGAGTTGACATTAACAGTTTTTAAGAAGCGTAACTAAAGGCTATGAGCCCCTCAATCGCGAAACTCAAGTTACAAAGTATCGGTAATTACCCGGTTCGCAAATTGTATTTTTTCGACACACCTGAATTCAGCGTATCCTCTTACTAAGGTAGTGCAACATCTCATTAGGAGCCTTATGCAGCACGCTGGTCCTTCTGGTCGGTGCGACAAAGCAGATATGGTGAGGCACGTATAACCTACGGAGCTGTACCCAAGCAGCACAGGTGATCGCCTCAATATTGGAAACGTAATGGCAAAATCCGGTCCAACAAAGGACCATGAGTGAAACCATCCATTTGCATTATTCAGCCGATCATCTGCGCTGCTCGGGTAGTAGTACCTTGTTTAGGGCTTCTGACGCATCTTTTATGGATTTTTCATTGCCTCCGTAATGTACAAAAAGCCTACTTAACAAAAAAATGCGAAATCTGAAAAGTGTTCAGAAAATCTAAGATTTCTTGTCAAAGGAGGAGGTTTCAAGGTCACCACCAACATCGGTCACTGCACGTGTCTTTAGATTTCACTAAACAAATGACCACAATCACCCGGTACGGTCAGACTTGAACGCAATTCAGTCGTTTCCAGCACGAGATGTTTTCAGATATTTTATTCCGCGCAGCGCCGCGTGGGTGTGTGTGCGGTCAGGTCCTTAACATCATTCATATAACAGTCAGAATAGGAGCGCCCCAAAATGTCTCGCTGTTTATCCGGGCGAGCTGAAAATGCGGAGGTCGTAGATTCAAAAGGAAAAGCAAACCAGTGCAAAACATGGATCCCGTGTTTTGTGCTGGTTTGCTTTCTTTAGAATGTTGTACCAACTTGCCCGATCTTCTGCCTTGTCGTAGTTTCAAATCAGTTGGTACTAAAAGTTACGCCGCGTCTACTCCTACCTCGGTGGGAGTTAAAGAAGCCCGGAGGGCGGAAATTAATTCGAAGCCCACGCGACTGCGGCATCCCTCGGAGACCTTGAATTCGATTTAGCTGGTAAAAATGAATCAGTCAGTCAATCACATCGAGTGATGAAGTGCTTCCTGCACAGTGACTGGGTTTTCACCACAATCCGTGCATTCAACGAAACGTACGAAGACGCGTACCTCTCTCTCTTGTCTGGATGGAATTTCGTCTTTCTGTCATGTTCCCCAAATCGTCGCAACAGTGTCCGCAACCATTTCTTTAACAATGTATACATATTACGGATGCACTGACACGCAGAGGCCCAACAATGCCCGGGCGTGGAGATCGTTCCCCGCAGCGGCTGGGGGGCGCGGGCCCCTCGCAACCGGGTCGCCATGAGTGATCCGAGGGCCCGGTACGTCTTCATCCACCACACCACGGGACCCCAGTGCAGGGACAAGACCAGCTGCAGCCGATCCATTCGAGGACACCAAAACTACCACATGGACAAGAACGGTGAGGGTGCAGCCTGAAAGCTGGTTTGATTCGTGGTTGAGGAGCGTTTAACGTCCCAAAGCGGCTCAGGCTATGAGGAACGCCGTAGTGGAGGGCTCCGGAAATTCCGACCTCCTGGGGTTCTTTAACATGCGCTGACATCGCACAGTACGCAGGCCTCTAGAATTTCTCCTCTATCGCAATTCGACCGCCGTGGCCTGGAATCGAACCCGAGTCTTTCGGGTCAGCAGCCGAGCGCCATGACTACTGAGCCACCACGGCGGCTGTAAAGACCAAGAGGTCTGCTGTACTGTGTTCTCATATCAATTTGCAACTGGTCGCCCTTTCCGCAGGCTGGGCAGACATCGGCTACAGCTTCCTGGTGGGCGGCGACGGGCGCGTGTACGAGGGCCGTGGCTGGGGCCAAGTGGGGGCCCACACCAAAGGCTACAACAGCAACGGCATCGCCATCTCCTTCGTGGGCGACTTCACCAGCGCGACGCCCAGCAACAGCATGCTTAACGCGGCCAAGAACCTCATAGCCTGCGGCGTCAAAATGGTATGCTGCTCTTTGAGCACTCACAGGTTAAGTGAACCATTCATCCTCTGCCTGAATACTTGCAAGTTACAACGCAGGCTATCCCTTGAGAAGAAAATGGTCTTGCTTCCCGAGGAATGGAAAGTATGCTTCGTTAAAACTTAAGAACAGTATCAGGTTGGCAGCTATCCGCCTCATTGCAATCCTCTGCTGTACCCCCGTGGTGCCGATATTTACCGAATCACTGACTTCTGATACATAACCTGAAAATGAATGCATAGACGTATTACAAATAGAGCTGTTAAGGCAGTCTGAGTCGCTGTATTGACTGAAAGTAAAGGCGGTAAGCTCCATAATGGTCGCATGGAGCTGTTCTTAACTTGTATTTGACCGTAGACAATGCAGCCCGAATATCATTTTATTTAAAATGACAAGTAGCTGTATTACAGTATTTTGTGGGTCACGGTTGTACTCTTGACAATTATTTCTGTTTTGATTGGCCATATCGTATATCCCTGTTCGGTGCATAGCAAGATGCCAGTCTAAGATAAGGCATCCTATGTTTGCGTGCCTTGTCGTTCGACATCAACATAGGAGATAAGAGCAGGACAAAAACCATTGCTCTTGAAAGGTCACTGCACCCAGTTCGAAAGCAGAAGCCAAAGACAAAGCTATTATCTTCCCCATGTACTTTGTTGAAAGGTATAGAGCAATCGATGTTACGATTGGCAATCACCTGAGGTTTACTTACACCAGCAAAGATAAGACAACTTTTTAACGGAAGAAGCCTTTCTGTGGGAGGTTTATATATCCAAAACGCAAAGCAACCCGCATAGTGACAGGCTGCTAGGGGTTAGTAGAGAGAAGGGCAATGTATGACTTTGCTTTGTTATTAAAGGGCGAGATCTTATTTTGAGTGAAGGGCAGGTGTCGATATTAAATGACAAATAAAGCTCGCCTTAATCGCGAAGCCAGAGGCTCATAAAATTCACAGTAGTGATAAGCTATACGCCAGCTAACTGGTGCGAGTCTGACATTTCACAGCAAACTCAGTTCTATTACGTCCCCGGAAACCTAAGCGAAAGTCAATCCCTGATTACGTCACCACTGCCTCTGCGCACCTGTCCACCCTTTGTCGTCTTCCGGTGGGACACGTGATCCCCTGCCCAAGCCAACCAAACAAACCACTTACCGCGATCAAATGATCATCTCATTTACGAGGGCCATGCGAGGATTGTGATGAGGCGGATAGCGGTCAACTTGATACTGTTCTTAAGTCCTAAGGTGGCATACTTGCCATAAAGCGTAAGCAAAACCATTTCCTTCTCAAGGGAAGTCCCATGTTGGAAACATTCAAGCTAGTGATGAATGGATTTTCTTATTTAACATGCAACTGCGTTGGCATCTCTTGGAACGCGTGGTCAAAAGACGCCGCTGAGAACTTCGAAACACCTGTGTAGGAGTTGTGTGTAGGCTGTGTGCTTTGAGGTTTTGAGGCGATAAATAGTGATAAACATCCGCCGGTAAAAACAAACTATAGAATCGGTTAAAACTGAAAAGCACCGGTTTCAGGGAATATTGAAGGTAGTGGACGATCTGTTAATCGCTGCTTTTTGGTCGCGGTTTGACAGATAATCTTGAAGCCATTCAAGAACACAATCTGGCAAGCCAAGGTAGGAGAGTTTAAAAAGGAGTCAAGAATGCGGAATTGTGGCAAAGCCTTTCGAAAATTCAACACGATGCAGTCGATCTGTTTCGCGGAGTCAAGTGAAGAAAAAATATCGGGAAAATTCAATCAATCGCTAAACAGAGCAGTGGCCAGCCTTAACTCCATGCTAACGAGTGAAGAAGCTGTTTTCTGCTAGTGATGATAAATTCTGGAAAATATCATGTGTTCTAATGTTATGCAGCATGCACTAGCATACCCAACAATTTTAGACAAAAGTGTTTTTGAGCGGGAAACCTTTAATGAACGTAATTTTTTCATATAATGTAAGATTTCAAGATAAAAATCAGCATACATTACGCAGATCACTCGACCGCAGACTTAGTTTTTTTTTCTGTTAACGTTTTTGCAATCGTCAAAAGCGTTCACCCATTGGTTTTCTGTGGCAGTTTTAACTGCTCTGTGCGAGCGATGGAAATATTTTAAAAGAAAGATTCTGCTGCACGTAAGAAGAATGGACCATTGCCTTCAATATTTACATAACAGTATCTTACAATTTTTCAATTTTCATCATTTTTGTTGGAGAATGTTCGACATGTTAGTGAAGCGGGCCTGTAATTGAAAACCAGACTCTGAAAGCCATTCTTATCAACCGTGACAACGTTAACTTTTTTACCGTGTGAAGGTAGCACTTTTGACAATAGTGACAGAAATGGACAAGAAATTCTGGAACAACACGTGCGCATGATTTTGACAGACGGCATGGAATGCAATGGACTTCATCATAATGTTCTCTTCAGAGGACATTTAGTAAGTATCGATGGCAGGGGCTCTGTTTGGTATTTTTTTCGCTGCAGCTGTGAATGCTGTAGTTCTGATGAGAACACTCTTATTCGTGTCCCTCTCGCTGCCGCAGGGCAAGATCAAATCGACGTACTCCCTGCACGGCCACCGCGACGCCAACTGCACCGCTTGCCCGGGTAATCGCCTCTACGCCATCATCAAGACGTGGGCCCGTTACGGTGGCCAGCTCAAGAAGATCTGCTAGTAGTAACAATCCTGACCAGAAATAAAGCTCAACCAATGCGAGAATTGAAAACCTACTTGGCAGGCTGGGAGACATGTAAACACGCCTGTCCTTATGGGGAACAGGATGTGCAATTATCTCCTTGAAACAGTTCTAAAGAGATTCCTCTTCAAGCCCTGAATCATGACTCTGATGATTAATCCGGCTCGATGGGTGTCATTTTACGCCAGCGCAAGCAGCCACAGCTAGGTGTAGATTAAGAGCAGCTTTCTTTTCTGCCCGACGCTCGACAGGTCGAGATCGTCCGTTGGAGGAGACGACGTGAATTCACCGCACGGAGGCTAGAATGCTGAGATGCTGAATTTGGCATTAGTGGTCATCTGAGCGTGACCTGTCATGTCACTCTTGGTCAAATGAGATAGGGACAATCAGGAAAGAAATCTCAGAAGCTGTCTCACTCAGAGTGGACACATACACAAAGCCGTAAGAAAATGGGCGAACGTGGGGTTAAAAGGGATCAGAAATAAAGCATTGCAGGGGCATATCATGTCGGATTAGAGATTTTGTGGGTGTGTATTTCTTTTATCCAAAGTCTTGAGCTAACTACTACCGTGGCGGAACTGGCAGGTGCAGAGGCTGCACCGGCCCAGGAGGTATTTCCCGCAAGCTCTGGCGAGATATGCCAGCAAGACAAAGATATTTTGCATTAAAACTACAGTCAGATACAAATCCAACCATAACAGGAGGCCCTCCAGCTAATGGCTGTGGTCTATATTCATGAACTCTTGGTTAATCGCCAAGGTTGGCTGCACCTCTAACCGAAAGCTCCTCCACGTGGTACTCATTGACACAGTGAAAGGACTAATCGGGCAAGATAGAACACGAATACAAGTAGTTATCTTGCCATGCTATGCGGTGAATGGTTTGTGTTCGGCGTCTACCCTCGTTCAATTGACGGTTCATATTTTCGAGCATGTTGGCGAACTTGATGTTGGGAGGAAGTGTGGGGCTGGTGCCGACCTACATTAGAACATTGCTCGAGGTGGGCATGCTTCGGAATACAGAGGCCTTGTTTAGTTTCAATACTGATTAAGACCGTACACTAAGGCCAGCATCGCTGGACACCCTCTACCAAACCAAAGCAAACCAAATTCACCCTCAACTGGGTGCCTGACCACAAGGTAATTGAACCAAAAGAGGTGCTTCACAATGTTACCACTGTCGGAATACAGAGGCCTTGTTTAGTTACAATACTGATTAAGACCGTACACTAAGGCCAGCATCGCTGTACACTCTCTACCAAACCAAAGCAAACCAAATTCACCCTCAACTGGGTGCCTGACCACAAGGTAATTGAACCAAAAGAGGTGCTTCACAATGTTACCACTGTCCGTCAACAGTTGCGGGCGATGTCGCCTTTATCATCCTCAGTTTACGCTCTAAAAACGAATTAGCCTACATGGGAGTAAAAAGGGCGTAAGCGCACTTCCGTTTAGGGGCAGCGTATTTTGCTGAAGTCCTAGCGTCGATTTCCATTACTAAACATATGGAACACTTACTTGTGGCAACGGAGACACATTCCCTCCTCAAAACAAGCGAAATTCTACCAGTTACAAAGATATTGCCCAAGGTTTAAAGCTTATCTATTTGTTAACCTCAAGATTTCCGGCGCCGCGTTTACAAGCCCCCTCTCATTGCTAACTCATCAAGTTACTATGATTTGTGGTCGCAATATGCCTCCGTTACTAACAGTAAGTATTCTGTATGTTCAGTGATGAAATTCGCCCCAGAACTTAAGCACACACCCTACCCTAAAATGCAATGCGCTATAAGACTGCTTTTTACTCCCTTATAGGGTAATTGATGTGTACAGAATGACGAGACGCAGAGAGACGACTCTGCTTCTTCTTTTTATAATAAGCAGGAACTCAATAACATGACGCGATGCCATGTCCAGGCTTTTGCCTTGATGGCATGTCGGACCACCTGAGAACAAGTAGATGGTCCTGCCATGTTACATTCAGCCTTTGGCAGGGTCAAGCCACAGGCTCGCTCGCCTGTAGCTGCTGCCTGACGATGTTGAAGCTGGGCTGCTTTATTTGCTCTTTTGTAGAGCTTTGCGGCGCCGATGATGGTTACCGGGACCACCCGAGCGCACAACCAAGTCCGTGGCAGCAGTGTGCACATTTCTAAAGAAGACAGCCTCCCCTGCTCCTGCGAGCAGGCATACAGATGCCAGCGAGACCTTGTGCAGAGAGGTTCAGAACTTTGCGAAACTTAAACAGGGAAAAATTTTTATCAGCTCCAGTAGAAGCCTTTCACCCCGTATACTTGCGGCCACATATTGAAAGATAGAGCGAGCTTTGATAGCTTCTGCGAGCATGTAACGAGATTCCAACGGAGACGTCACAAGAGGGTGGGTAACTTGCAAAACTTCAAAATAAAAGAAAATTTTTTATTAGTGTCTAGTCTGCACACAGTTTTGCGATAAATGAGATCGTCGTAACTTACAGCAGTGATTTACCAGTAATAAATCACCAGGGGTAGTGGCCTGATTATTGACGTTCGTGAAATGAGATGGCATGTAAGGTTGTGCGTTATAGTAATGCCCTAGCAGTTATACGAGGAAACCGATGACACTTCATAACTGAACAGAATGCACTTAGGCTTGAAAGGAAGAATATCAAACATGTTTTAGCAGTAGTACTGACATTAATCAATTTTTGCACCAAGCTCCGGGAGATATTGTTGAAAGGCAGCAATGCTTCAATGCTTCTTCGATCCAAACAATGCTGTAAAATAAGCATTGACAGATCGCACGGAATCTCAGAGTATTTCCCGACAGGCAAGAACCACAGCCGAACATGCCTTTTGTTGTTGTTGTTGTCTCTAAAGCGATACCCGCCGCGATGGCTCAGTGGTTACGGCGCTCGGCTGCTGACCCGAAAGACGCGGGTTCGATCCCGGCCGGGGTGGCCGAATTTCGATGAAGGCGAAATTCTAGAGGCCCGTGTGCTGTGCGATGTCAGTGCACGTTAAAGAACCTCAGGTGGTAGAAATCTCCGGAGCCTTTCACTACGGCATCCCTCCTAGCCTGAGTCGCTTTGGGACGTTAAACCCAAACAGACCAACCAAACCAATCTAAAGCGATGTTAACTGCACCACACTCTCGCCCTGTTGATTGCAGAGTGTCATCGCCATCAACTTTCATCGGCTCCGTCCGGCGGCACTGACCGCTCATCGTCTTCATCTACGTAGCCGAAATCTGCGCTTTCGCACTGATTCGAATGTAGTAAACATTCTCTGTAGTTTCCAAAATTTCAAAATTTGGCCCTACCCACCCACCAAAATTTGACCGTGGTCGATTTGGACCATAATCGATATTCATCAACAACTGAGCGTGCCCCACACGATGGCGACCACAAATTTGGTCCGAGCCATTTCCAAAATGCTATCGCTCTGCTTTTGAATATAACCGTGGTTAAAACACTGTCTAACTTTTTTCTAATCGTCATCTCCTGTATATTCAGCCGTGCTGTTTTCATCGCTCCATTCCTTCTCGCTGTCAATAACCCTGCTTTTCCGCTGTGTCGGCACAGGAAACAAGGCAGGCGAAAATCGAAGCAGGATGCGAATTGTGTGGTACTGAGGGTGGCCTGCAGAAAGTATTGTATGGCATAGTATGTACGGTTTAACGTTCCAAGGCTGCGCATGGGCTCTGACAGACGCCGTGGTGGAGGACTATGGATTAATTTGGACTACCTGGAATTCTTTTTTCGGCGTCTCAGCTTTGTCTTGCCTGACTTTACGAAGATGAGCGTGGCACTGGCATTGACGACCACGAGACTGCTGTTGCAGTGGGGGTGACACTGGAGTTTATTTGAGCTAGAAATAAAAAAAAAACAAAAGTTCTCAATGCATACATGCTTCCCCGTCTTCCACGATGATGATGCCCCAGACGTCCAGGAAAGAAACACTTGGCACCCCATTTTCGGTACTCAGCCTCTTGCACGGCAACGCCACAGTTCAGCTCCATCAAGTGCCAGAAGATCCGGCCAGAAGATCCAGCTCATTTGGTACCTCCGCCACCATCGGCGCTGCGATCGGAGCCGGAACTGGAGGCGCTATAGGAGCTGCTAGCGGAGCCGTGATCGGAGCCGCGATCTGAGGTGCTTAGGGGCCGCTTTCGGCACTCCTTTCGGAGCCGCTGTCGGAGCTTCTGCAGTAGCCGCTAGTGGCGCTGCCACTGGTCCCATCTTATTCCTGGCTCTGTACAGCTTCGCAGCGCTGATGACGCCGACCAGGAGCACCGGACCAAAGCACGATGTCCATTTCCACAGCTGTGATGCTTCTTCACCGGGAACCGAGTCTGCTGAGGAACCGCCTGCTGGGTCGTGCTGTAAAGAGGCAGAAAACCGGACATTCGTCATGTAGGGAAGGATTCTACGATTGAGTTGACTTGAATTACGGAAATCTAACTCGCTGAACTGTAAAGGCACGTGCAATGAAACTGGTGCTGTCATGCCTTTTGTGAGATTGTGGCAACGTTACCATCAGGACCTCCCAGTTCACCCTTCGTCGACTGCAGGACAAATGTAGACACCAGTGATTTCCAGTTCAGACACGCGCCAGCTACGTACACCTTGTTTCCACAAACTTCCTAATCTTATCTTCTCGTCTGTACCATACACCCACTGTATTACAGTTGAGTGAAACTCAACAACGGAGTGCCTAACCTCCACAAATCAGGCCTTCAGCTCATATATTTAGCCTCCTCTAATGTCCGTCGCGCTAAGCCGCCCAAACCTAGCCACGACCGCTAGGAAGTGGCTGACAGGTGCAAGGCGATTGACGACGACGTCATGACAATAGGCCAATGTCATCGGTTGGAGGACCTCCTTTGAGTTTGATTTGCCACTCTGTTTGGTTGAATACGGCTATAGTGCGCCAGTAGACAGGAATGTTATGAGAAATACCCGTAAAAGCTCTCAGTAAGGAGGGTGCAAGTGACCGCGATCGTGTTTTATGTATTGGAAGCTATTAATTTCATTTCTTTAGCACTTTCCCCGCAGCGCATTTTGTCTGGTATTACAGTGGGGAGAAATTTATTACGTAAGGAGTATAACAAAGTTGCACGTAAAAACAACAAAATGCAGCAAATGCAATGCAGAATAATTTAAAGCAACAAACAAGAGATTAAATATCGCAGCATGAGGAAAAAGATTAGTTTGCCATTGTGGACGGGAGTTCTTGGGGGAACTTGTTACACTCAATTATTGTTTTCGGGAAAAAAATTACATTTTCAATGAATCTGCTCTGCATTTTATTTATTTTACTTTAAAAGTGGGTCCATTCTTCTTGAAATGTAGTCAGGTGGAAACAAATATTTCTCACGATCAATACCGGTTTTGCAATGAAAAATGTTATGGATGAATTTGAGCCTAAGTAGATACCTGCGTTTGTGAAGTCTGTCCCATCCTAACGAGTTCTTCGCTGATGACACACTGAAATTCCTAGTGTATTCCAAACAAAACGGTGAGCTAAATTTCGAACCTTTTTTTTAATTTTAGCCGCCGCGGTGGCTCAGTGGTTATGGTGCTCGGCTGCTGACACGAAAGACGCGGGTTCGATCCCGGCCGCGGCGGTTGAATTTCGATGGAGGCGAAATTCTAGAGGCCCGTGTACTGTGCGACGTCAGTGCACGTTGAAAAACACCAGGTGGTCGAAATTTCCGGAGCCCTTCACTACGGCGTCTCCCATAACCTGAGTCGCTTTGGGACGTTAAACCCTATAAACCAAACCAAACCTTTTAAATTTATCAACGTCAGTTTTGCATCTAGGGTCCCATCCCGTACCCGTGTACTTCAGTATAGGCCTTACATTAGTAGCATATAGAAATTCTTCAGTTTTTGAAAGGAAACAATTCATTATTGCGCAGAAAGCCTAAAACACGACATGTTTTTGCAGTTATGTGATTAACGTACCTTTACCAAGATACTCCACTGGATAAATAGACAAGAAGGGTTTTGTGGCAGGCTAGCTGGTGCTTGTCGCTCATGATTAAACTGCGCGAAAAAGACACGGACAGAGACAGAAAACACGTACACACACAGAGCGCAGAACTTTCAACTTTTTTTTCGAAAAACGCTTCGGGCATTACCTTTTATACGCTCTAAACATCCACCACATAACACAGCCGGGATAAAAACAGATAAGTATTGACAGTTACGTGTACATGTCCTCTTTGGTGGTATTTGTATTATGTTCACTTTTAGGATCTTTATCTTCCCGTCTCCTTTTTATCCTTTTATCTAGGTATCAATGGTGCGTAAGCTTGCACACACTGGTGTAGTTTAGATTGGCGCTCTGGCGGGTCTGCGCATCATGTACACGTAACTGTCGATACTTATCTGTTTTGATCACGGCTGTGTCATGTGGTGGTTGTTTAGAGCGTATAAAAGCTAATGCCCGAAGCATTTTTCGAATAAAAGTTGGAAGTTCTGCGTTCTGTGTGTGTACGTGTTTTCTGTCTCTGTCCGTGTCTTTTTCGCGCAGTTTAATCATGAACGATAAATATACCCCAAGAAATTTGTGTTCAGTGACGTAAAGTAAATTCACCCCGCAGCGGTGGCTTTGTGGTTGAGCATCCGCACTCTTGTCACTTTACATCAGAAACATATATCATTCTCTTTTTTCCACATGATAACGGCGGAGCAGAACTCTGTCGCCAATGCTCACCTGCTCATTCGAGGTGCCCGCAGCAGAGCACGGCTCGGGCTCCGGCAGGAGAAAGGGCAAGAGCACGAAGGGTGTCCCTAGGAGTGCGTACACGGCGAGAAGGCACACATTACGCTTTAGGGGATGTGTGCCCGGGGTGTTCAGGGACCCGGAGAATGCAAGGAAGAGAACAGGGACGACGACCGCAGGAACCCGCATCCTTAGCATTGATGTGAGCAGCGCGGTCAGGGGATCCTGGCTGCCGCTCCCCGAGTCCAGGGACTCCTCCTGCGCGGGCGCCGGAAGAGCACACAGAAGGCCTCCGACTCCCGCCAAACGACAATGTTGGAAGCTGAGAGAACGCTCTTGCACCAGAAACTTGGCGCACAAGGTGTATGTTAGAAACGAAGATTCACAAGGACTCCTAATTACCTTAGGTACTGGCAAGAAGTTGTGGCAAGATTGCATGATAAACTGGCGATGGCTCTATCAAAATTTGCGTCTCTTCCGAGCTGGTGACGTCACAATCATTTAGCTAATAACATCATGTGATGGATGGACGCGGATTTTTTTTTTCCAGGTCGGTTTCGCATCCTAATTAAAATACGTTTAGTCAAAGCGCTCAACGAGTGTATGTGTGTGTGTGGGGGGGGGGGGGGGAGGGGGGGAGGCTAGTTGGCTTTGCGTGCCCGTTAAAGATATAAATCCCGGGAATTGTGGCGGTCTCATATGCGATCGGGACAACCGAAAGACATACTGACGGCAGTTGGTGCCTTGAAAGGAAAAGAAAAGAACGGCGGCAGCATTGACTAGGTCATTGAATAAATCAGTGGTATTGACATTGTTGACCGCTTTTCCCGCATGTATGTAGTACCTAGCAATGACAGGCGACGTCGGTCATCCGCGGTGGTGACTCAGTGTTAATGGCTCAGATTGAGCACGGTGTCGAGGGAACGAATCACGAAATGCAAGACGAAGGCGAAATGCAAGACAGCCACGTGTGTGGTAAAGGACCCTGAAACATATTGCAAGCTTCTGCGGTATGCACTTATTCTTGAAGAATACTGGCTCATGAAATCCCTCCAGCAGGAATTTTTCGAATACGCTTGTGGAGCACAACTTAATGGCTATCAAATTTTACCCTTCACCATCTTAGCGCCTTCAATTTTTCTGTCATTACTAAGCAGATGAAAGCAGGAGCCATAGTCTCTTTTAACAAGAGAACGGCTGTGTCTAGCTCTTATGTAGTCTTTATCATTGTTAGAATGATCCATGTACACAAGGGAGGCGTTCGGCCGTAAATGCATTTGAGTAATTTATAACTGCTCTACGTCACGTAATATTATAGACGGGGGCTAAAAGAGAAAAACACATCCCCGCATTCAGTTATATCCGCTACGCTACACAACAGCCAATCCTCGAATCCTTTCCGATTGCGACTCCACTTTAGCGTCTGTTGATTTCGCGAGCTCTGCTCACTCAGCTAGGCTAACTTTTTCCGTACAATTCCTAGAGTTACCACGACGGTGACGGCCGCGGAATCTTCGGTAAGCCTGTGCGGTGGGCTACTCACCACGCCGCTTATGGCTAGTGCCCAGGCGAGGCTGATCATCACGGTGCCCACAAACTGGAATACCAGATAGCGGGATGGCATGACCTGCGCGCTCCGCGCCTTCACTGCGGCGGAGTCCTGCTGCTCAACTTGCTCCTTTCCCTCGTCCTTTTTTTCCCTCCGTTTCCCTTCACCTTGATCGAGCTCCGGGTTCGCTACGTTGCCCGCTGCCCCCAAAGCCGGCTTGGCCACATCCATGTCGCAGCTCTTTCTTTGGTGGTCAGACAGCTCTAAGTACGTCTTGGCCTCTCTCAGCTCTCTCCGGCGGCGCCTTGATGTTCAGTCTTGCCTGTAGGAAGACTGGGGTTGAAGCGAGGTCGAGATAAAGAGATCAAGATGGCTTGACTGGCTGCGAGCAGCGATGATGATGATGAACGCCGTAGCTTGATTTTCCTTTTCGTCTTCGAATTGCAGCGCCGCTTTCTAGCTTTTTTAAATTTAATAAACGAATGCATTCAGTGTCTATATTCTTGCACTTGGGCGTACGTGATATTGAGTGTCTTTTTTTTTGTTTTTTTGCAGATGATAGTTTTTCTAGCCCGAGGTGGACCTGGAAAAAGACGGAACGCAGTGTTATTGAGACGGCCTTGGAAACAATATAAAGGGAAGAAGAAATAGAAGCGGACGAAGAGAAGAGAGATAGAATAACTGATATTGAAGAAAACAAACTGATGAAGATGTCTTCTGTAGGAAAACCCCCAAGTCTAGCAGTCCCCGGAGGTAACCTAGGACCGAGTCTGCAAAACCAGGGTGATCTGGCTCTCAAGGTCCGCGGCCCGCATGCTCACCTCCTAAGATCTGGGTTAGAGGAAGGAATGGGGATGACTGCCCTGGGTGCCCGATAAAGAAGATCATTGGCACAGAGTACAATCTCTTCAATAGAAGACAGAGATCCCCGCCGCGGTGGCTCAGTGGTTACGGCGCTTGGCTGTTGATCCGAAAGACGCGGGTTCGATCCCGGCCGCGACGGCCGAATTCTAGGCGAAATTCCAGTGGCCCGTGTACTGTGCGATGCCAGTGCACGTTAGAGAACCCCAGGTGGTCGAAATTTCCGGAGCCCTCCACTACGGCGTCCCTCATAGCCTGAGTTGCTTCGGGACGTTAAACCCCGATAAACCAAACCAGAAGACAAAGACGCAGCAAACTTTGATAGCTTATTTCCACCGGGGGGCGGATCTCTTAACTCAGAACCTCAGCGGTGGCTGCGATGTGCTCCACCTGAAGAAGCACCGTCAATATCGACAACAGAGGCTTCCTTACTCGCGGCCACTCCACAAATTATATTTGAATTCCTATAGCCCTCATTAAGGATGCTTGGGATGACTGTGTGGTTTATAGATTAGCAAATACCATGTGTGACTCACAAACTTTTGTGGCCGATTTAGAGAAATTTGCATACCTGTGTGGAATGTGATTAAATAGAAACGAAATTGTTCATATCAGTTTCGCAAGAAAGTACTTTGATGATTCTACAGGTATATGGTTAATGTTAACACTACGAACCAATTAAACTACTCGGATGGCTTTTTTACTTCCGACATAACAATAGAATACGATGTTAATTACAGTGGCAATTAATTATCATCCGCTTCGGGCTATTTACTGCAGAATTTCATTGATTTCGCGCGCAGTTTAATAACTTAGTTGTACCTTAACCACGTGTTTTAGACCCACAATTTATAAGTAAATTAGACAAAGTTAGGAATGGGGCCATTACATTTCTCCTCTTGAATTACAGCCGGATATCTTAACATCACAGAGAACAAGTGCATATGTCGGCTACTTTGCTACCGTATAAGGAGTTATTCCTAAGTTACTACTATGGGACAGGTGAGAACCGTATGAACCGTATGCCAACTTGCACACACAAGTGACTGGCGCACAGGTCGGAGGGGCGTTGTCTTCTGCTATGCCTTGTTTATTCGAGCTGTGCTATATTGGAGGACTGCCATCGAGTATCGTTTACAACTCTTCCAACGAAGCTTGAATTATTACTTTTCAACAGCTCAGGTACTAACATTACCAATTCCCTGATGCAAGGAACTAAGCAATCAATAAAGATCTTGTTCATTCAGTTGGCGCTGTGCAATTCTGTAAGCAGCAGCCAATGCCGAAGGAACTAACTAGGTCGTAGCTTAGAGCCCCCCCCCCCCCCACACACACACACACACACACACACACACACACACACACACACGCACACACACACACACACACACACACACACACACACACACACACACACACACACACACACACACACACACACACACACACACACACACACACACACACACACACACACACACACACACACACACACACACAAAAAAAAAATTACCGACGATTACGTTACTTCCTAATGCGAAATTTGAGCGCAGCAAATAAGCTGTTTCACCTTTTCGATAGTGAGTCAACCCCAGCTGCGGAGTTGGTTTCAGGGACAACGCCGCCGATGCCGACACAAACAATATGATACCCTCGCTTCCGCAGCGCTAAGAACCAGGTCTAGCCGTGGGAAGGTGGTCACGTATTCGTCGACGTGCCGGGGCCTACGTGAAATAACCGGCGCGTCGGCAACTGAAGAGCACCCTATCCGCCACACAAGAACAGGGGGGGGGGACCCTTTCCTCCTCTTTCTGCATGGCGACGACGGTGTTCTATGCAGTCACGTTATCTTGACTCTCTAGCGGCGTCAGCGGCATCGAGCGGTATCAGTCGGTCGTTATCAGTCGGTCGCTGCTAGCGCTGGGGGGATGAAAGGGGGGCGGAGCTGGTTACGAGGCCGACGCCGACGATGACGCGAAACCCAGGAACGGACGCCAAAGAGCTGCGCTCTAAAATTAGGAGTCACTTTGGCGACTAAAGTGGTGCAAGGCGAAAGCCTTAGTACAGCATTCTGTCACGAATGTGGTTGTGAATGATGAATCAAGTGCTGCCAGCGAATGACGCGTCAATTGGCTGTCTGCGTGTGTTACTGATGTGTGGTTAACATGTTATGCTTTGCCTGTAAGAGTGGAACGCGACAGCGTCTTGCAACGCTGCCAGGGAGTCCACAGAACGCCATCGCCAATTCGGCTGTACGCCTTGCTGGACGGTAAATTTATTTTTTGAGGAAAGGAAATGTATCTCTCTCGCATATCTGGGTGGACACCTGCACCTCGCCGTAAGGGAAAGGGGGAAGATGGGAGTGAACGAAGACGCCGTATTAGCTAGACGCGCCTTTGTTCATTCCAAACCATTCAGCTGGCATTACGGAGTGGCTAGCGTGCTCGTATCGCACTCCGGAGACCCTGGTTCGATTCCCCAACTCGACCAATTTCTTTCTCGGTTTTATTGATTTATGCGGTCTAACTAGAAAGGTTAATTAGGCTATTTCATATTTATATTATTGTATTTCTATCCATCGTGTTCTGTCATTAACCTGTCAATTGTTGGAACTGTCTAGGATGTTCGACACAACGTATATGAAACGAGCAACGTCTTACTGAGTGGAGAAGTGCGTGGTGGTGGAGGGAACGCGGCTTCGTACTTATCTGTTTTTTTTCAGCAGCGTCTCCTTCCGCGGACGCTGTTGTCGCTGCGGCGCGCGTCTTTCTTTTCTTTTCTTCTGACCTCTTCATTCTCCTCTATATTAATTAGGCTAATTGATTAATTAAGCAATTAACTAAACTCAGTCCAACTTAGTTGCAGCATCACTATACGATCCCTTTGATTGGTTGCATGGTTACTAGCCAAAGTACAATTGACCCCATTTGAAATTCGCGCACTGTGACGTCACGAGCATTTCGACCAATTGAAAAGCGTGACATTGGGGGCGGAGCTGGTTACGAGGCCGACGCCGACGACGACGCCGACGACGACGCGAAACCCAGGAACGGACGCCAAAGAGCTGCGCTCTAAAACACACTCGCCTACTCTTTATGTTGTTGGAGGAACCAGTCGATCGATGCCGCATCCGTCGGCACTGAGCGAAATCGATAGGCCAGCTTTTGAGTTTGCTTTACCGATATGCGTTTAGCGTTCGGCACAGCTGCGTACCTGCTTTGTAGAAATTCTCTTTAGCCAAGAACTCAATGAACGTGTAGTTCTGATTGGTGGCGCAACCACATTACTGTTCATAGCGGCGACAATACTTGCGCTGAATTACGGCTGATGAGTGCTGGTCTTTGCGGTATTGCAGCGGCTAGTTATAATGCGACAACTCGCTTACTTGGAGGCGTGGTTTGTTTTGCAGAACCCAGTTTATCGCCTCAAACGAAGCGTAAATAAAACCACAGAATGATAAGCGCATAAGCTACGCGATACGTATCATAAAGCACTAGAGAGACCATCGCCATCCCTCTACTTCGGGCGTCACTTAAGCACTCCTGGGAGATGACGCAGTTTTTTTTCCTCCATGGTTTGCAACAATCATGGTTCGCGGCGGGCTGCCGCCACCTGGGGAATATTAGCAAAACGGGCTGCAAAACTACCGAATACAAGTCTCGGAGGCTATGCATCCACCAACTTAGTGTGGTTTATTGCCGGTAGATGGCGCAATCAACCATCGCTTTAGGGCTTTCACAAGGGACGCGTTTTGCTTTTGGAGGATAGGGGGCTAGGAGGCCTGGGGCCATAGAGCTGGGAGCTGGGATGGTGGGTGCTTTGCGCACAAACAGCTATGCGAGACATGGAGACGACGCAGCTTATTCTTATTCAGGGTAAGACCATGCACATCCAGCACACGCGTCCCCCAGAGTAGTCCGTGAAACATGGGCTTTCGGAAACACCAAAAGGTGCAATCATTTTCAGAAATCCCTAGGCAATAAATAAAATCATAGAACAGAATTGTTGCAGGGGGGTTTCAGTAAAGTTTAGCCAGTGGTTTAACTACAAAGGGAAGGAGATTGTTTTAACAAATTCAAAGGAGGCACATTTGTATTTATAAAAGGTAGTTGACGTCATCGTCTCTATACAGAAGGGTTACTATTAATTATCGAATAACATAGGCATTTGAAAGAGTGGGCATACCTTGACCGGTGCCCTATACAGGACGGCTACTTTGCAAGGGCAGTCCTAGCGCGTACCACCGTGGTGGGTTTATGTACATATATATATATATATTCTTATGTACTTCTTAGCACTGAAGCTTATCTATAAATTCGCTCGGACCAGTAAAATTCGAAATTTGAAAAAGCACGAAGTTGGGATCTTTTATTCGATCACAATAGTAAAGTCCCTAACCCCTTCCCGAACCCCCTCCCGTTCCCCCTAATTGTATTTACCTACATTTAGTGCGATAGCTCTTATACTGGGCATTCCCCGCATTTAGCCGTTGTGTGTTTTTGTTTGTTTGTCTGTCTGTGTTTCTGTCTGTTTCTTTTGTTTGTCCGACACCTGCTTTATTGCAGGCTGTCTACCTGCCCATCGGGTTGTGGGCAACCTGCCAGGTTATGTATATATGCCAAGTGTTTCAGGGAAGCCAGCCACTAATTTTTAAATACTGGGGTTTAGAGGTAAAGATAACCTTTTAATGCATAGTAATACTAGCGTTGGTGGACACGAAAAAACCGGCTAATCCTGTTGGCTAGTAAACTGAGTAACCAAATTCTAATAATCAAGTTTTTAACTATTGCCGGTAGGCACTTGATTGGAATTATTTGTAGGCGGCAGTTGGTGATAGCCATGCCAGTTTATAGAATTTTGAAAACGTGATTACCGTCGCCGCTGTAGCTCTACTAATTTGGGCCATTTCTCGCGTCAATCAAACATCACGTTGAGCGACGTCAGTCAAATCGCGACACTCCGTGACGCACGACCAACGTGACATTCTCTAACCCCGCCCTCGCTGGAGCGGCTAAGTGGCGAGGAGCGTGGAGTACTGTAGCACGGGCGGGGCTGAGACTGTCGGGTGGTAGTGCGTCACGAAGTGTCGAGATTTGACTGACGTCGCTGTGCACCCCTCCTGCAAGCGCGCGGTTTTCCAATGGCGCGAGATATGGCCCAATTAATTGAGCCACAGCGGCGAGGGTATTCGCATTTTCGCAATTCAAAAAACTGCACCGCTATTACTAACGGCCGGCTACCAATCTGTATTTGGATTTACGTGCCTATAGTAATAGTTAAAAAGTGAACTTGGTTTGGTTTATGGTGGTTTAACGTCCCAAAGCAACTCAGGCTATGAGGGACGCAGTAGTGAAGGGCTGCGGAAATTTCGACCACGTGGGGTTTTTTCAACCACATGAGGTTCTTTAAAAAGTTAACTATTGGAATTTAGTTAACCACTTTACTAGTCACCATGATTCACCTGTTTTTGACGTCCGCAAACACTGGTATTGCTCTGCCGCAAAAACCTTCTTTACCTCAAAAACTCATTTTGAAAAATTAACGGCCGGCTTCCCTCAAATACCTAGTATTTACATATATATATACTGCCCACCGTGAAAAATGCCCACCGTGGCAGTTCAGTTATTGAATGGGAGCGAGAGGTTGCTCGGGAACAGTAACCTGGGTCTCAGAAGCCCCACCAATGGTAGCACCTGCCATCACAGGGCAGTGACGCATTGCTTAACCACTACACCACTGCGCTATAGGAGTGCTATGAGGTCTTCCAGGTTCCTATCCCGGACGCACGATGTCCCCTGGCGCCACCTTTCAACTTACGCCTTCCTAAATCACTCAGTTCTTTACCATACCTACTCCTCCCTCTACTCTCCCAACTGCATATTCTGCGATGGGCACGCTACACTGTCACACATCATTTGGGCCTGCCCTATCACACTTTCCCCTTAATTACTACAGAGTAGCAGTGGGAGACAGCACAACGGACTTCGGAGCCGGGCCTTCAGGTTCGGCTCGTCCAACCGGGTGACTGGGTCGCCGAGGCGCATAAGATCTTGGCCATCCGGCGGGGTTAACTTGCTGCGTTATTAGGGCTCAGCCGCTCCCGCTCAGCTATTAAGGCGAAAGCCTTTAATGGCTCATACTGTCGTCCGTTAGCAGAGGGTGTCACACCTTTTTCAGCGTTTAACTCGTGTTAACTCGGCAACTAAAGAAGGATAGGAGAAAACCAACGGTTGCTCCAGATAGAGGAGGAAAAAAATGAACCTAGAAGCCAAGTTTGATGGCAGTTGATTAATTAGTGAATTACTTATAGGCAAAAATGTCCAAATGGCGTTGAAATTGCGGGTACGTCGATATAGTCACGGGAACGGTGTGACGCCACATCCACCGGAATTCGTCACGGCATAGTAAAATTGTCACAGAATGGTCGGCAAAACGTCAGATTTGTGTCAAATTAGATGGAGAAATGTGTAATTAAGCGTAATTAACACTTAAGATACCCGAAAGATGTATAATTTGGGTATCGATATAGCCACGGGAACGGTGTGACGTCACATCCACCGTAAGTTGTCACGGCATAGTGTCCTCGTCTTTCGCCTCTCAACACTTTTGTTGCCGAAGTGTCCTCGCAATTTTTTAAAGTTTATTGTCGGTCTGTCCAGGGATATATGAATGTGAAGTAGAAAATGACCAATTCCACGTCTACTGGGTTTCAACCATTATCGCTATTTGAAAAACTTACATCCGTGAACAATAAATCCAAACACCAGAACCGGAGTGAAAAACCGAAGTATATCTACCGCACCTGATTCGCATTTAGCCTGACTACACGAATCGACCTTCAAATTTTTTTAAGCCATTTCTGCGAACGAATTTTCTCAGAGCCGAACACCGCAAAAGGAGGACCGTTCTGAAAAATCGGCTTTCATTTGTCTACTATACTAGTTAACGAATCTAAGTTACAATGGCCTTTAATTGAGTGCAAGCTTGGGCCATCGCTGGCTTGTAGCATTTTCTGAGGCAATTATGTATTTAAGGCCGTTTTAAAATACAAGAAGGCCCAGATTCGAACACACGCGCTTCAGTGGGACCATTTCACCGGAAAAATGCTCTAATTCCGGTTCTAATGAACGCGCTATCTCAGGGCAGGAAGTCTGGGGGAGCGGCCTTTTGTGCTCTTTGTGGTTAATCCGTAATGCTTGAGATACAGTATTGGTCAAAAGTCTCAAGGCCAAAGGCCTTTCGCTTCAACCGCATAACAGAGCCATTACGGCACTATTAAAGAGCGAATGACCTTCAAATGCTAGCAGAAGTTTTCTTCTGGATGTAGAGAAGCTTCTTGCTTGACCTGTGCTTTGAATGATCCGCTACTGGAACATTTTAGAAACATTCATTTCGTTGCAGATGAACGCTGTGGCCTCAGGAATTTTGATCAAGACTGTACGTGAACTTCTTTTGGTGAATTGTTTGGACACAAGTCGATGCCATACAGCAGAACATTTATTTGTCTTGATCAGTGTTTTTCCTGATTAATTTCTCTCGACAGTTCTGCGAGAGTCTGGGCAGAAGAAAGGACCGTATACTAAACTCGTCGAGCCTCCTGGTTCTCTGGAGTCCTTGCTACCGCAGCTCCTCCCAGCTGATGTGCGCAGTGGTCAACCGGAACTGTGGCACTGGTCCATGCACTCGGTGATGGAGGAGAAGCGGTTCAAGTTGCCCCCAAGTCCGCCATAGGAGAAAGGCCGGCACGACTGGGAGGACTTGTCGTAGAAGTACCTCGTGTACGCATCGGCGCACTGGCCCATGTCAAGGGGCAAGAGACAGGAACCCCGTTGACCGGACACTGCGTGCATCATCATCATCATCAGCAGCAGCAGTAGCAGCACCATCGCCATCGCCATCGCCACCACATCATCATCATCAGTATTCACCGACTCTCGTTTGTTCTGCGCCATGGAGGAAGAAAAACTCACCAGAGGCCCTCGCTATCCGAGCTGCAGGCCAAAAAGTGTGCCGGAAGTGACGCGCTTTCGCAAGGACTGCTGGGAGTCTTTGGCAGACGGCGCAGCGTCGTCGTCTGCTGGAATGCATGCTGCGCATGCGCAAGCGCCAAGTAAAGCGGGAGCAGATGGGAGCCGGCTTCAAGAATTGTGACGTAACCGCCTCTCCCGAGTTTTTTTTTATGGTTTGGTTTATTGGGGTTTAATGTCCCAAAGCGACTCAGGCTGTGAGGGACGCTGTAGCGGAGGGCTCCGGAAATTTCGACCACCTGGGGTTCTTTAACGTGCAATGACATCGCACTGTACACGGGCCTCTAGAATTTCGCCTCCATCGAAACTCAGCCGCCGCGGCCGTGATCGAACCCGCGTCTTTCGAGTCAGCAGCCGAGCGCCGTAACCACTGAGCCACCGCGGCGGGGCAAATGGTTTTTTTACGCATTCAGTAATATTCTGTCACACGTGTCATTTTGAAGTCTACGATTTCTTTCAAAGACTGGCATTAAAATACCGACTCATCCTTGATGTAAATTAATTGGTTTATTTCCGGTTTGGTTTGATTTATGGGGTTTAACGTCCCAAAGCGACTCAGGCTATGAGGGATGCCGTAGTGAAGGGCTCCGGAAATTTCGACCACCTGGGGTTTTTTAACGTGCACTGACATCGCACAGTACACGGGCCTCTAGAATTTAGCCGCCATCGAAATTCGACCGCCGCGGCCGGGATCTATCCCTTTGAATTTTACAATTGCGGGTCTATCGTAGGTAACATTGTTTTGTTGCCTTGTTTTGTAGTATGTAAAAGAGTACATTTTGCAGAAATAACTATATTTGAAGCGGCTCTGTATGAGGAAACAGCTCTATTTTAGGGAGGCTGCGTGTGTGGGTCCCAAACGATGCATTAATATTGCCATATTGTCTTTAGTGTGCCTTGAATATTTTGTGCAGCGTGCTTGAAGTTCCTTTTATCAAGTTCAGGAGGCGTCCTGCCCATCGTGGCCCTGCCTTCAGGGTTAAGCACCGGACGTGGCAGTTCCATTTTTGAAGGGAACTGAGGAGAAATTGAAGTTGCCCTGTACAAATAGGTAACGGTATTCTAACGACACACAGATTACTCTCAACGAAAACAGAATTTTTATACAAGCTAGAAAAGTCGGAAACCGAAATACAGCTCTCGTGATCACCTGCCCATTTCCGAAATAAATTGCGGGAATCGACTTACTTTTTTTTTGCTCGGGTTCCACAGTTTATTTTCTACACCACTAGCCATCTCAATACGGCGGCAACCAATCGCTTTCAGTGTGGATGTCACGAGTTTGAATTAAATGAAGAGAAAACATTATTATTCAATTTTATCAGCCGTAATTATTTCTTTTTGCTGGCAGACAAAAGTTAATAGCCCATCCAAACACAAAGAAACAATATATTTCATTGAGATTTAGCACAGCGCGACCCGTTAGCCGCTATCGCAGGAAGAGCGCATCTGAGCATGCGCAGATGCCCTCGAGGGGCGAACACCAGGCACTGCTTAGGCACAGCTGGGTCGGCGCGGAAGCGTATCACACGGACCTAAGGGAACTGCCCAAGCAGGAAAATAAAATAGAAATAAATATAAGGACTTTTTGTTCCAGTCGGTACAAGGAAAACAAGTTGTTAGCCGTGCCAAATAAGTACATTTTCCTGGAAAAACAACATCAATAAAAAGGAAATACGAATGCATGCCGCAACTCTATATGCAAGCAGGAACGCGGCAAATTGAAAAACGAGCAAAAAACAGTCACAATGAGCAGCAACTACATCATGGAAGTTTGTAGGTGCTCCTTCAAGTTGTTCTCTGTCACATTCTCCGTTTACCTCCTCCAATCTTCAATTGACAGTGGACGCTAACATTTTTTTTTCTGCGAAATTAGGTGAGGCGTAATGTTGATGCTGGAACTTCTTTTTTTTTTATGGTTAATGATGGTTTCAGACTTGCATTTCTGAATGCTGGCGATTTTGATATGACCGTATAAATTCACTACTGCAGCATGTGTTTCACGTAGAATCTCAAATCTGGAGTAACAACGGCTTCGTGGCATATCACAACTTATACTTTCTTGCATCGAATATCGCTTTGACGATGATTTTACGTCACAGAAGACAGGAAATACGTCACACAGGCTTGTGTATACCTGAAGCAAAGGCGCCGAGCAGAATGACGATCCAACGCAGCGTGCGAGTGTCAGCCATGGCCTGGCATGGAATGTCGATATTTCGACAGTGATCTCCAAGGGTAACGACAGGTGTGGCTCTTTCTGTGCGCCTTGTTAGGCACTTTCTAACAGCTGCTTAACGTTAAGAATGAGAGCGGAGTGAAAAGCTCTCAACATCGCAACACACGCCTAACAAGTGCGGTCTCAAAAGGAATCCAGCCTGAGCCTATAGACATGCATTATACAAGCCATAGCTTTATCTGAAGGTTTGTCTTCCATTTTCACCCATTTTCTCTGCATATTTCGTCAATGAAAGGCTTACTATAAAAGTTGACTCAGGAAACGCAAGCACAATGCGCTGAGCTAAGCGGGACCTCTTCGCGTGAAAAGGACTCATCTGTGGGTGCTTTTGAAGCCTTCTTCGGTTCTGTATATAACAACGCATTCACGTTTCGCGCGAGACGAAAATGAAAGGTGTCTGGTATAAACCACGCTTTGGTCGAAGCAGTGCTGTACCTCCTAACAACCTCTGTATGGAGGCGTGTAAACAAAAAAAAAGAGTCTTCGTTTCATATAACTCACGGAGGAGCAGCATTCGCGTTCAATACAGTCCTCAGGATGCTCTTTCACCTCTATAACACAAGTGAAACTTGTTATAACGTAACTGTTTTAACTAAGTAATGAATATAACAAAGGAACGACAATTCTCCTTTGAAGCTTGGTCAATACGGGCTATAACGAAACCACGTCTATAACGAAGTAATCGCAAGGCCCCTTCAAGCAACACTTGTTGTTGGGCTAGTTGGTAGGACATGCTTCTGAACGAACCAGCGCAAAAAACACAACAGACAAGAAAAAGGCGGAAGAAAAAGGCCCCTGTCTGTCGTGTTCCGCCTTTTTCTTGTCCGTTGTGTTTATTGCGCTGGTTCGTTCAGAAAAAGGCCCCTTCAACTTTCTTATAACGAGACTCAACTGTATTTGTCAGCTTGGGAAAGACCGATATGCACCAATTACGTGTTGTCTACGCTCATGCATTCGCTGTCGTAAATGCACGTCTGTGCCTCATTACCTTGTCCTTTCGGACTCTTCGAACCTCATGGATGGTGCAACATAAAGATTATAGTCCTCCAGTCCTAATGTACTCGTATCACCTCCCTCGCATACTTACCTATCACGACAATGAGAGGGACATGGCTTTGTCTGAGCCAGCTATCAAGAGCGAATAAAAATCAAAGCTGGAAAGAACTGGGCTATAATCTTTATGATATCCAGGCTTAGGAAACGCTGTCGGGGTCCTGTTTGGAAACCCACTTGGTGCCTCGTTCTATGTTGAAATCTCACCTGCACCTGACACCGGCGCCACCTGCCAACCGCGCTCGTCAGTCTTCGAAGTGTTAGAGTACACTTACAATCTCTGACGATGGAAGCAAACCGGGGAAAGGTTTTTTTTTTTATTTTTCGTGCCTCCCGCTGAACACAGCGTGCGTGCTCTATCACCCTATACACACACTGTTCACAGCGCTGGTCGTTTTACTCGTGTACAGAGAGAAATAACCAGCGAGAAAACAGGAAATAAAAAAAATTACACCATACTGCAAGAAGGTATGTTTTTGTCCTCCCACGAAACACAAAATAAGAAGACGGACAGAGATCGAATAAAAAAGGAAAGGAAAGACCAGAAAAGAAAAAGTAAGGGCAGCTGGATGGCTGCATTACAACAGGCAGGAGATATAAGCAGACGAACGAGACAACGAGAAAGTCGTGGAACCCGAACAGCGCCGTAAATTGGACACGGCTGATCGGTCGGAGGTGTGAAAAACAACGTTGCGTCTTCTCTTTTTTCTCTCTCTATCTCTTTCTGCCTGCATCCGTCCCGTGAACACCGACCGACACACGTCGGGCCAATCCATCCGCCCGTCCATCCGTCTAGTACATGCCCAGCGCAACAACAACAGCCGCCGCCACCGCCGCCTCGTGGCGTTGCCGGGAAACAATCTGCGGCTCCGCATCAGTCGGCTGCCGTACTTGCTGTTGGCGGTGCCGCCGGGTGCTGAACGAAATGCGCGCTGTTCTTTGAGCCACGGATAGAGAGGAAGAGAGGGTCTTCAAAAGAGACGGCGGAGAGGGGGAAATGAGAAAGGAGGAAAGGGTGAGATCGGCCGTGGGCGGTGATCCATTATCGCTCTGGCACGTGATTGACACCCGGTCGCGGCGTTTAACACCTCAGCCCGAACACCTTTCTGACGGACGAGCGCGAGGCCCAGTCGTCCCCTCGTTGAGCGTCGCCCTAGGCGCCAAGACGAGCCGTTCGCTCGTGCGCGGAGACTTAGGAGAAGAGGAAGAACTAAAAAGAACAAAAACGAGAAAAGGAAGTGTGCGGCGCTGTATGGTTCGCTGGCGACGCAAGCTCTGTGATTCAGTCCCCCTGTGGTGTGACAGAACTCGAAAAGACTTCTCACAAGCGACGCAGCTGCGAGAGAAGTAACGAAGATTCGTGGATGGCTTTTGTTGCGGCAACGGTATTTCTACCCCCCCCCCCCCCCCCCCTTGCCCCACCTCCGCCCCCTCACTTCGCCGTGTCTTCATCGTTTTTAATTTTGTGTGCGTCTTTCACGTACTTTCAACATTCTCTGCTGCGTATTAGGTTTGTTCATTCATTGTCACGTTCGGTTTCTTGGTGCGAACATTCAGGGGGAACAATATACCGTGTTTTATAGCATAAAATGCCCATTCAGCTGTGTGCTGCATACATTGCGCATCTTTATAGCACAGATGGGTGGGGTGGTCATGGGCGCCTTGCGTGAATTCAGGCTGGGGAGCGCTGTGAAGCGTTCATTATACTCGACGGGAACAGTGCGAATGCTGAACACCTTTCACCTGCGCTGATTGGGTGTGCTGCGCAAACACACTGAAGCTCGCTGACAACCGATATACGTAGGGAAAAAAGTTGAATGGAAAAAAAAAAGAACAGGTCAAACTACGTCAACGCAGAGCTGCGGTTTGCGTCATACTGTTCTTTTTTTGATAATACCGTACACTAAGTAATCCCTCGTTAATATGGACACTTTGGTTCCCGAGGAAAACTGACCACAAAACGATTCGGCCGTAATAACGAATAGCGAAGGAAAAATATATCAAGTAGAAAAAAGAGCATGCATGCTATGACTAAGGTCTGCTCCTGTGCATAGTGATGGTTACTGAGGTTGATATTAGACATAACATTGAGAGCTGCAAGCGCATTGTGCTTGAAATAATGTAATGCAGCTTCACGCGCCGAGTGATCTGTGATATGCTTGATGGCGTCTCGTGCCTCAATGACATAAATCCTAGCTGCCACGACTGTTGACATCCTACGAAGCGCTTCTGCACATCTGCACTCATTCGGCTAACAGCTGCTGAATGCGGCTTTCTACGCGGCTCAAGCTGCAGAGCCATTCGTGCAATATGGGTAACGGTAAAAGGTATCGACTAGGCAAATTTGCACTGCGAAGCATGAAAGCACAAAACAAAAAGATCATCAGTCAGTCATTTGCGCTTTTGCACTGCATTCCCCTGGTGCCCTGCTTTAAAAATGAAGAAAATAAAGCGTCCGGATAGGGCAGTAGACATTTTGTTCTCATGACCATCCACCTTAACGCGACAAAAAAAAAAAAAAACTTGGGTCCCAGTGGGCTTTGTGCATTTCCCCCTTGTCCGTAGTACGGGCCGCAAGTTTCCATATTAACAAGGCATAATAAATACATTAAAAAAATTTGGCCCAAAGAAAACTTGTACGCAATTGTCCCTATCTATGAGTCGTCCGTATTAACGCGGTCCGCAGTAACGAGGGGCGACTATATACCTCTCTGGTGCTATGCATGGTATACAATTTGCTCGAATCTTACACCAACAGCCTCCCCTTATACGCGTGTAATCTCGGTATACAACGCGCAAGCCTCACTGCAACGGCAGGATAACTCCCGAGTGCTTCTCAATCCGTCTTCGATTATCCCTTGTCACATATTTTCTTTCTCTTCTCATCACCGGCCGCGTCAACTTCTCGCTCTTTATCGCTTCGTCTACCGGCGCAGCTTTCCCCATTGACGCCTCGCCGCTGCAGGGATAGACATAGGCTGCCCGGCGAGTGGCAGCGAGGGTGGGTGTTGCTCGTAGCGCCCCCTGCTGAAATCCCCCTCCGTTTCTTCTCGTACGCCAGCTTAAAAGGCGCACTGCACGCATAGTAGTACACGCGCTGTCTTTATAACACGCCCACAAACGACACGCTGCGCTCACGGCGACACATAAAGATGTCACTCTCGTTTGAGCCGCGTGCCGCCTCTGGAACGTGTGCGCATACAGGCGTTGTTGCGTCTCGCGGCTTATGGCGCGCGGCTACACATCTTAAAAGCCTCGACGCTCGTGTAGTAGAGAGATTGAACTTAGTCTTGCGGTGGGAGTATACAGTGACGCTACACACCGCCTCCGCTTGGCGGCGCTGGTGTCAGGCGGACGGCCTCTTATCCCCTCCATGTGGGTGGGGTGTTTATCAGGCGTGCGTGGCCCTAATGTTCTCAAATGACCCGCTAAGGAGAGTGATTGAAGCAGGGGAGGGGGGATTTCGAGGGCGCGCGCACTGTTGGGAACGATGACGACGAGAAACGCGTTTGTCTGAACGCTGCCGCTCGGTCGTGTAGTATGGCGCGTGCCCAGGCCAATCTCTCTCGGTGTCTAGCTGTCCGACTGCTGGGCTCGGTTAGAATGAAAGGGGTGTGGTCACTCTATGGCGGACAGCGAAAGAGGGCTTTGGTAGCCTTACTCTAGGTGTACCCTGCTGTGGTGTTTGGGGCTACGCAGTTCAGGTTTTTTCTCTGATGTACTAGCGACAAGCCTACGCAGAGGTATTCTTGCATTCAGCTTGCTACATGTAACGGCATGTTCAAGTGCGCTAAAACGCGTACAGTGCTGCCCGGTCATCGCTATAGCGTGTTGCACTTTATGTTGAATGAGGCTGTATACATTGATCCCTATCTAAGATCCCTGGCGGTGTATATTAGAAGTCTAACAGCTGCCGAAATTCTGTCTCAGCGAAGAATTTACCGGTTTTGTTGACAAATCGAGCGGGGCCTGAAGAAAGCAACCCACCACAATGTTGAAAGTAATATGAATGAGCAGACCCTTAGCCATAACGTTCGTATAACGTATAATCTAGTGTGCCACTCCAATTAACTGCAACGTTCACGGGAAACAGATACTCCAATAATCGAAATCTTATTTTTAAGGCGAAAGCCTTTAATGCCTCATCGTTGTAAGCAGCAGTTGTCGACAGGAAATGTCACGCTTTTCAATTGGTCGAAACGGCCGTGACGTCACAGGGCGCGAATTTCAAACGGAGCCAATTGTACTTTGCCTAGTAACCATGCAACCAATTGAAGGGATCGTATAGTGATGCTCCAAGTAAGTGGGACTGAGCTTAGTTAATTCCTTACTTAACCAATTAGCCTAATTAACCTTTCTAGTCAGACCAAATAAACAAATAAAAACGAGTAGGAAATTGGTCGAGCTCGGGAATCGAACCCCGGTCTTCGGCGTGCGAGACGAGCATGCGATCCACTCCGCCATGCCAGTTCGATGGTTTGGAATGAACTAAGGCGCGTCTAGTGAATACCGGTGTCTTCGCTCACTCTCATCCTCCTCCCTTCCCTTCCGGAGAGGTTTAGGTGTCCACCGAGATATGAGAGAGATACATTTCCTTTCCTCAAAAACCAATTTACCGACGAGCGAGGCGTATAACTGAATGCGCGATGACGTTCTATGGACTCCCTGGCACCGTTGCAAGACGCTGTCGCGTTCCACTCTTAGAGGCGAAGCTTAACATCTTAACCACACATCAGTGACCACACTTAAGGTAAAAAAAGTGCCCCCTTAAATTTTGACGGGAGTCCACCGAGATATGTGAGACACTTCTTTCCTCAAATACAATTTTCATTTCCTTCATTACGGGCCCTCTTTGTCTTCTTTCACTCCCACTTCCTCCCTTCCTCTACGGTGCTGTTCAGGTGTCCCCCGAGATGACACAATTTCTGCGCCATTTCCTTTCCTCAAAAAGCGTTGCGTTCAAAGGGTAAGGCATCGCACCGAACAGGTGGTGGCGTTCCGTGGACTCCCTGCCAGCGCTACAACACGCTGTCGCGTTCCACACCTAAAGGCGAAGCTTAAGCGTCATTAATTAGCACTTAATTAATATCCAGGCATTAATCGGTAATTAACCATTAATTACTGATTTGTCATCACAGTAATCAGTACTCGATTATATGTGACGCCAGCAGTTCCACTGAAGCAGTCAAAGTGGTGCGGAAAACGCTTTCGCCTCTACCCGCTTTAGACAGCCAAAGTGCCCCCTGAATTTTTAGGCTTGAATTCTCCACCATCGCGTCCATACCAGATTATGAGAAACCTACCGGGCGCGATTGAGGCGAGAATCAGTGGCATATCCTTGAGAAACAAAATGGCGCCTGTAAGCCGAAGAACACTGCCCTAAACGAACATTGCGGCATCGACGCACCCCAGATGTCACTACAAGACTGCCCAGCCACGCTGGTGCTGTGTCGTGTGGCCGCACTGTACCTTCAGGCGCGGTGTGTCCGTTTACATCCAGCCGCATCTGCAAGCAGTGCGCAGACACCGACCAGGTACGAACCCGGATGCACTTTAAACAACTTACACGGAGCGCGCCCGTGCAGGGCTCACAAAGGGGGCGTTGCGGGTAATCCTCCCATCGCGGATTTGGGAGGAGCTGCTGTGTGTCTGTGTATACGTTCCGGCACGCACGCAACCATACCAGCTCCACCCCCGCAGCCCAATGCGAACGCACGCACAAACACACAGGAACAGGCTTCTTTCCTAACGTCTTCTCGCTGCGTTGTTTAGGCCTAGCCGGAGGGGAGCCGTAGAACAATAGCCAACCGGGCGGCAACAACCACCGCCTCCGCGTATGTACTACGCGGTCTACAGAGGCGGCGGAGGCAATATGCGCGCGGCCGAGTATGCATGAGATGGAGGGAAGATAGAAAGCCGAGTCCCCGGATGTAATTACATCTCGCAGCCGCTGCGCGTACGCGGCATGCCCGTGTAGGTAGTACACGAGCACAAGGAAGGCAGCGGTGAAGCAATATGGGTGTTGTATGTGTCGTGGCGGAGTATATGGAGGAGAAAGAGGTTCTTGCGCAGTGCGCTATATCTGGCGCGCCCTATACGCGTAGAAAGAAGAAATCCCTCGCGTTATACGCTCGGCGTGCCTTATAGCCAAGAGGACTACGCCTCTTACCTACAGAGAAGCGTTTGTCCGCTTGGATTAGGCAATGGTTTGCTGCTGAAGTAGTGGGACAGTTTATAGGGCGAATAATGAAGAGAAGATGAAGAAGAAAAAGAATGAACAGTGAGAAAAAAAGAAGGCGTACGCAAGTCGCGGATTGTGTATAGCTCCTATATGGCAAAAAACGGATAAAGATCCCAACCGGCATACTGTGGAAGCCGACTGCCGAGCCCTGGATGCCGTAGGAAGAGGATTAGTGCCACGTGCTTTGAGGGGTCCGCTGTGAGGCGGATGAAGCTGTCTCGTAGAGGTGGAGAGGGATTTAGCTCGCGGGGCGGTTCCGTGCATGGCTGCCATATGTAGGTGTCCTCGCGGCGTTCGGAATGGGTCTTCTTCGGCGAGGTATTGTTCAACGAACTGAAAGACACACAGTTTTCTTTCATAATATTTATTCGTTAGCTTTTTTTCTGCTTCCGCGCTTTCCAACGCTGCGACGGTTCGTATTTTCGGGCACTGATAGATACGAAGCTCTGTATGGACATGAGGGCACTATAGAGAACTATGGAAGGTTACGAAACACTGAAGGCGAATTTTAGAAGGTTAATGAAGTCGAAGACCTAACTCTGCGCAGGAGCAGAGACGAAATAACGAAAAAAAATTATGGTGCGATCAG